>NC_090449.1:962258983-962562014 GCF_031143425.1 Pleurodeles waltl | reverse complement strand
GTTTTAGGGCTGGGGCTGTGATTGGTGGTCAGGAATAGTGCTATGATTGGTGATTAGGGCTGGGTCTCCCATTAGTTGTTTGAATCAGGGCTTGAAATTGGATTGCCTAGGGTTAGGACCAGTTTTTATTGGCCAGTAGGGCTATTAAAGGCTAGGACTCAGGGCGTCTCAGCCCGGGCGTCGACGCAAAGGGCGGAGAGGACAAGGGCAGCTGCCTGTTCGGGACAGTTAGGGACTAGGGACCAGGGCCAGAAATGCTGCCCAATTCTCAGTGGACCAAGATTGGTTTCAGCCCCTACACATCCCTCAACATGCAAACACATATTCTATAAAGGCATCCAACTCATAAATCACAAACTGATCACAGACAGATTGCATTGCCCCATCACCCAACACAATACCCTTTATACAACACATATACACCTATCCCCCACAACTACTACAGTCAAACACCTGCATTCTCACAGCCAACACTACTCTGTCCACTCCCACTAACACAACCTGCCATCACCCAGACAACACAAAACAACAGTATACATTTCTCTCAGCCTCAAGCTTCCAGATACACACTCTCTGCTCATACTAACCAACAACACTATCCGCTGTTTGCTCCACACAGACCACCTGTCATCATAACAATGCCCAAACCCTGCCTTCAAACACACCATCTACAAACACTCTTCCCTTCTCTTCACCAATTACACACAACCATACAATCCCCACATTTCACTCCACCACAAATATTACCTCTTCCAGTCATCGCAACTAATACTAACTCCCCTGACACACATCCATCACCTCTTACACACCTCGTACATTCATCTCCAAAACACATCAACACCCCATCTAACACTCAAATTCCACTTACCAGCACTAACTCACAGACAAATCCCTCACCAAAAACAACTACACCAATATCCCCTCTCACTATTCCACAAAAACAATACAGACCACAAACATCAGCACATCAAAGCAACACAAACTTACATTACACTTATCGTCATACCCACTCCCACCCTCAGACTACAGTACACAAAGAATCCAAATTCCATCCTATCTCCACCCCTACTTTCTCACTCTTCACAAACACCTGCCACAAGCACCCCAACCCAGCAACTTTCATTCACTCGCCTCTCCTCCATTGCACAATTTAGAGCCTTACATCATGATTCCCATGCTCCTCCACCACCCCTAACCCATACTCCATCCACACTAAACAAACGCAAACAAAAGAAAAAACATGCCACTCATAGCAACCTTGCATCCCCTTGTCTATTACATAATAAAACTACCCTACAAAAAACAGTACACTCCTCATGGCTCCCTCAGCCACCAAGTCCACCACCCACACACACAGACCCAACAAAATGCCTCCTTAACCTGCTGCAAGAGGAACACTATATTGAAAAGCAAGACTATTGTGAGCCTCAAACTGTTATCACAACTAGCAACACTCCTGCTTCAAGCTCACATTATACTACTTACCCTTCTCCTAAACAAAACAACACTACCACTAACACACCTTTTCTAAACTGCCAGCTCATAAATGTTCGATCACTCTAAAAAAACAAGCACCACATCTACGACCTGCTCACAGACACACAACCTGACTTACTATTCATAACTGAATCCTGGTTGGGAGATGACATGGCCCCAGTGTTGCACGAAGCCATTCCTCCAGGCTATCAAACCATCCCTCAAAACCGTATAGGCAAGATAGGAGGTGGACTAGCTATTATATTCAAACAGGCATTGAACCTCAGTAAAACAGACAACATCTCCATACAAGGTTGTGAAGCCCTCCTTACCAGATGCCACCCTACTCCAACTTCCTCCTGTAACTTTCTCCTCCTTTACAGACCTCCACCTAACAACTCCACATTCCCAGATGCTTTTCTAGACACAGTCTCAAACCTTATTACACTATACTCCAACCTATGCATTCTTGGGGATCTAAACATTTGGTTTGACAAACCCAATATGCCCCATCCAAAAGCTATCACCACTGGCCTAGTCGCATTGAACCTACATCAGATTGTACACAATCCCACACACATCGCTGGTCACATCCTAGATGTCATTTTTGCTAAGCCTGAACTAGTTACTATTCATAGCATCACACCAATCACTTGGTCAGACCACCATATGGTAACTTTCCAACATACAACTCCACAAATCAACACACCCCACAACTACTTACATACATACACCTATCGACCATGGAGCAAACTCAATTTGGATCACTTAGAGACACAACTAACAGCAAACACAGATCTAGATAAAATTAATTCTGTCCCAAACTTTATGAGTGGCTACAGGAAGCTTTTGAAATCCTAATACCACTCAGAAAAACTAAACACAACAAAAGAAAACCAACACCTTGGAGAAACACAGAAGTTAAAAAGATAAAGCAACACATCAGAAAGTTGCAGCGGACCTGGCTCAAAACAAACAACAGTCAAGCCAAACTGCAGCTACACAAACTTAACAGGATATACAAATCATCAATCAAAAAAGCTAAAAAAAGGTACTACTCAGACAGAATTCAAAATGCTCAATCTACAACCAAGGAACTTTATCAAATTCTCAATGAATTTTGAAAACCTACATGCATGGAAGGAAGTCATCCCACTACTCAAGATTTCACAAACAAATTGGCAACTCACTACACAACCAAGGCAGACACATTGGACTCCCATTTAAAACAGAAGAAAACCATCAGCACCAACCCCTTTCCTAAAATACCCTTTAAGAATAAACCAACCCAACCTCTACAGTCCTTCAAACAAATATCCCAGGATGAATTTATGGATTTGGTCAAAGCAAGCAGACCTTCTCGTTGCCCTTCTGACCCTTGCCCCCCACAAATCTTCAAGAACATTCTTCTATCTACTTCTGCTGCCACACCTGTAAGAAGAATCATCAACAACTCTTTAACTTCAGGAACTTTTCCTGTAGACCTGAAAAAGGCATACATACGACCCTTATTAAAGAAAGCAAACCTAGACCCGCAAGACCCCAACAACTACAGACCAATCACAAATGGACCTTTCCTGGGCAAATTGATAGAAAGAGCAGCATTCGCCCGGATGTCACAATTAATTGAAGACAATTCTATACTTTCAGACTTCCAAACTGGATTCCGCCCAGGAAGAAGCACTGAATCGGCACTCATAGCAATCTGGGATGATCTTAAAAACACAGTCGACCTAAATGGAGTTGCTGCACTACTTCTCTTGGACCTCTCAGCTGCCTTTGATATGGTTGACCATGACACCCTAACTCAAAGGCACCACAAAGCTGGCATACAAGGAATTGCTCTCAACTGGATTACTTCCTATCTTCAAAAAAGATCTAATATCATCCACTCGCCCCCCTTCTCATCCGAACCCTACCTCACAAAAGCAGGGGTCCCCCAAGGGTCAATCATCTCACCTTTGCTTTTCAACATCTACATGATATCTTTACCAGAACTGATCAATGATTTCCATCTCACATGCTACAACTATGCAGATGACACACAAATACTACTT
The DNA here is from genome assembly GCF_031143425.1 of Pleurodeles waltl. Classification (NCBI taxonomy): domain Eukaryota; kingdom Metazoa; phylum Chordata; class Amphibia; order Caudata; family Salamandridae; genus Pleurodeles; species Pleurodeles waltl. The sequence continues at coordinate 962,558,481 of NC_090449.1, read as the reverse complement.
AAATCAGAATGCCCCAAAAACATTGAAAACTCACAAATCTTCAGTTGCCTCAAAGCCATTGATCAGTGGATGACCTGGAGCCATCTCAAACTAAATACCTCCAAAACAGAAATACTCATATGTGGTGACTGGAAAAATTATGAACCTCTGAGCGTCTGGCCTGACGATCTCGGACCACCTCCTCAATTATCCAAGGAAGTTAAAAGCCTAGGAATCACCATGGATTCCAAGTTAACTATGAATGCCCAAGTGGACAAATTAGCATGAACAAGCTTCATCACCTTGAAGACTTTACGACGCATCTTCCCCCACCTCGGATTTCCACACAAGGTGCAAGCTACTATCTCGCTTGTACTATCCAAACTGGATTATGCCAATGGCCTCTACCATGGATCATCTCTATCTGTTATGAAAAAACTACAACATATCCAGAATTCTGCAGCCAGGCTACTATTACATGTAAAGCCGCAAGCCCACATCTCCCCTGCCTTGAGAGCACTACACTAGTTGCCCGTTGCCAGAAAATGTACTTTCAAGCTGCTTTGTATCACCCACAAAGCTATACATGGAACAGGACCGCTTTTTATCAGAAACAAAATTACCAAATACATCCAACAAAGAAACCTCTGCTCATGATTGGCACCCCGCCTTAGAACACCACCATACAAGAAAAGGACTATAGGTGGTACATCCTTCTCCGTTCAAGCAGCCAAACTATGGAATTCATTACCCCCAACTATAAGAGCCACAGATAACTTTCTTGTCTTCAGAAAACTACTCAAGAGTTGGTTCTTTCCTACATAACCACCATATTCAAACAACTATGAACTGCATATGCCTATGTTGATAAATATTTTTTCAGATTATGTGTATATTTCTAGTTATTTATAGTTTCTTTGGAAAATATGTATCACTAATATGTCATAACAATAAAATACACACACACTCTTTAAACCTGTTTGACTAAGTATATTTTACCCATGGTTCTAATTATGTATTGTATGTGCATATGTGTGTGTATTCATGTGTGTGTGCGTGTATGTATATATGTATATATATATGTATGTATGTATGTGTATATGTTGTTTCTGTGCTTGGCACGTTCGTGGGTCATTGCATGGCTCCTGGGTGGGTTGTTATACTAGATATCTATGAATTCCTGCTCTCATCTTATCACACTTATCTACCCATCATCATATGTCATGCCTCCATTCTCACTCTGACTCATCCCAAATCCTTTCTACTACGTTCATCTCCTAAATAACTCTGCCTAAGCTCTTCCCTCCGCTTCCACATCTAACTCACCAAACCTCACTCTACTACCGTGACCTCCCACACAACCCTACTAAATTCTCCCGCATTTATCTCACCCTGCTACTATTCTCTCCCTAACCCTTCCACATACTCTTCCCTCCTCCACCCCCCTTTACTCATCCCAAGCCTTTGGGTTGAGTAAATTAAGGATATACTCCCAATTAACACTTCTGGATTTCTTTCCTCCTCCACCCCTCCATTACTCCAGTCAATCTAACTAACAAACTCTCATATCCGCGGCTCAAATTAACTCATAATAATACTAAAACTGTACTCATTATTTCCTGATACTAATCCATCACTAATTCTTGTTGGGTTCCAGAGTAGCGTGCTACTCACCGAGAAGCACTTCGACGCCTCGTCAGGGTTAGTAAGCGCTATATAAATATGATTACAATACAATGGGTAAACAGTCCGTGCCCGGAGCCTCACTGCGGGCCATTTGGGATATTGCAGCACGTATCTCCTCCACACAAATAGGACCATCTAGCCAACCGACTGCTACGGCTGTAAGCGCTGCAGAGGAAGGACAGCCAGGAAATTGGACGCACGGTCAGGCGAGGAGGCAGGGGTAGCCGGGTACAGCAATTGATAGTATGAGTAGAAAGCCGCATTTATAGCCACCTGATTGTTAACTATTACGACTGAATCTAGTCTAATTGCTCCAATGGGCAAGTGTTGCTGGGTGTCCCGGACCAACCAAGCCAGTAAGCGGCCCGATCTGTCACCTTCCGTGTACTGTCTTGTCATATAGTGTCTGTAATCATATTTGCCCAGTCTGGCCTCTAATGTGGCCAACTCACAGAGCAATACCCGACGGACACCCACATAGGCAGCCATGCAATGGCCGCGCACCACTACTTTATGTGCATCCCATTCAATTGCTCGGTGTGATGTTGTGTTATTATTTTGCGAGACGTATGTGGATAAGCATGAGGAGAGCTCCTCACAGAAAGGGGGGTCAGATATTGCTTCATCTCACAGGCACCGTGTAGGCATCCTTGTATTCAGACGGCCCCATCCCAAGACCACCCTTAAAGGACAGTGGTCTGACACAGTGCGAGCCAGGTACTGAGAGCTATGCACCCGCTGAACCAGAGCTGACGGCACCAGAACAGATCTATTCTAGTGTGCAGGTCATGGACAGGGGAGTAGAAGGAGTATTTACGCTCCGCTGGATGTCCCTGCCACTACAAATCACGCAACACAGTCCCCGCTCTCCAAGCCTCAAACTCAAGAAAAGTATGCCTACTTGGTGAATTCGGTAGTGATGGGAAGGAGTGATCCAGGGTAACATCAGGGGCGCAATTAAAGTCACCACCCCCACATACTCTCTCCAGCAGGGTCCCAGAGCAAACCAGAGGTCATGTTTTTAAGAAACATCACTGATTAGTATTGGGTGTGTATAGCCCTACCAGTGACAATGGTGCACCATCGAGATAGCCCTCGGTTACGACATACCGACCGTTGGGTCCATCTGTGTGCGGTCAGCTTCAAAAGGCACTCCAGGTGCAATCCATATCGCCACACCATGGGCGAATGATGAGGAAATGGTACCAAAGATTTGACTCTTTCAACTAGAGTGTAGCCTCCCAAGAGTGGTCTGTGATAAATGTGTTTCCTAGAGCATGGCTATATGCACCAGGTGCCGCTTCCAGTATGTGTGAATATGATGTCTCTTGTGTGGTGTGGCCATGCCCCGTACATTCCATGTGATCACATTATAGCGTGGCGTCTGGGCTTGTGTCTGTGTAGCCATGAGTCTGATTCTGCACTAGACACTCAGGAGCCCATCCCATGCCTATACTAGTGGGGCCCTCCTTGCCTCCCCTGGAAGTATATTACTGTGCATAAGTCTGTTATCACTCCCAGTTCCCATCCCGCTAATATTGAGTGGTGGCAATAATAAAACAATCAAAAGAACATGCTGAAAGAAAAACAAAATTGGGCCTAACAGAAGACCAAAACCACACTTCACAATCAAAACGAAGCCAAAAGAACAGAGCCTAAGATCAGGCATGGGGGACAACTGGTCCATACGGAATAAGGCACAGGGATGAGAGCCAGGAGAGTGGACCCGATCGCCCGGCCATCTGGATGTTGAACTGGATCCTGCAACCTCACCAGACCGGAAGGGGACAAGGAGTCCTACGTAAAGTCCTGACAATGCTCCCCTTAGGGCCCATGTGGCATAGTCTTTTACTCCCCAGGGAGAAAGCAAGGGGATCCAAGGAAGTATGGGTCCCTCCGGCGAAGGGAGTCAGCCTCAGATATCATCTGCCGACTGGGGAGTGAGCAGCGGGCTATGGGGAGAGTCCTCAGAGTCAGTGCGGTCTCCCCGTTCAGGGTCAGATTCCTGGGACCCCCGCAGAACAGAGAATGGATCGGCTGCAAACTGCGTAGCCAAAAGCAGTGCACGGGATTGTTCCTCAACTGTCTGAGCTGGTGTTGGCTTGGCATTCATTCCTGTGCAACATTTACTCTTCCCCCTTGGAGTCAACCACTGTCCTTCCACATCCTCTGGGCGCGTTGACTGGGCCAGGCCCTTGGCATGGAGGAGCCAGGTCCAGGCATCCTCCGGTGAAACAAATATGTGAGTTTTGGAGCCATCCTGTACACACAGCTTTGCAGGAAACAAGAGGGCATACTTGAGGTTGTGTTCCCAGAAGCGTTGCTTCACCAGATAGAAGGAATTATGTTTCTTTTGAACTTCAGCAGTGAAGTCTGGATAGGCAGTGATGATAGCATCTTCAAATTTCCACGGTCCATCTTTACAAAAAAAGTGGAGCACCAGATCTGTATTGCAGTAGTTGAGCAGTCGAGCAATGAGGGGTCAGGGTGAGCCCCTGGCGGCGGGGGCCTGCTTGGCACCGTGTGTGCAAGTTCCACCGAGAAGAATTTCAGTACTTTGCCTCATAAGACCGTGTCGGCAAGCCACTGCTCTCAGAACAATTCTACATTGGGGCCCTCTGCGCGCTCCGGGAACCCCACCAGGCGGATGTTGTTGCGTTGCGACCCCCCCCTTCAGCATCCTCCGCTCTACGTTGCAACGTTGTCACTTCCGAAATACAGTTGTTTCATACGCTCCTGTAGTTTCTTCATTGTGGGGCGCAGCTCAGCCACCTCTGTTTCAGCTACTCTTTTTGACAGTTTGCAATGATCCTCACGTAATAAATTAACATCCAACGTCACTGCGTCAATCTTCATTTCAAGGGAGGTTTGTCCAAGATGGCCTGTAGTACCTTTCCAAATTGTGAGGTATGAGTGTGGAGTGTGACGTCCATCTGTTGTAGGCCATGAGAAGTCACGTCCAAAACTGCAGGCGGAGCACCTGGTGCGGTCATTGTCGACATTGGCATCTTGGAAGTTTTTGGTTTGCCCATTCAGACTCCTACTGTTGGGGCACTCCCAAGCGGGTGCCTCTAGTGTCTGTGGGGTGAGTGGTGGTGACCAACCTCGAAGGGAGGTGTTCCTAGACAGGAGTGGCTGTCCCTCCACTGGAGCGCACAGCCCCACGAGGCTTGGGTGAGCGAGCCGACGTCGCAGGCCTCTGAGGGCGGTGGGTGTCGATATTGCGTATCCTCTAGACTATGCCAATGTCAGTCCGCGGCGTGCAGCTGGCGTGATTCAGCACCACTGAAGGGATGGCAGCACCACTACCAGCACATGGAGAGGCGAGGGTGACCTTCTTAGTCCCTCCATCCCAGCTGGTATGGATCCTGGGACCCACACAGTTAGCCACTTAGGATCAGTCAATTCACACGTCCCTGTATTGAGCCGGACCTCTCAGGATCCACAGATCCTCGTTCCCCGATCAGGGTAATCATGCAGGTGCTCCCGCTTTGGGGCTGATGTTGGGGGGGCCCCAACACAAGGGTGCCACCGGTAATCACAAATCAGCCGACGGCCACCTCCGCAGCCCCGAGCGCCGCAGGCAAAGCACCACCCACGTCCTGTGTCACTCCCCACAGTGGCCCAAAAAACTCAGAAGTGGTCAGGGGAGGCAGGACCCAAGACGATCGACTGGGGAATCCAGTGATCATCTGGGGACAGGATATTTATTTGGCCCCACCTGCTTTCTCAGTTTTAATGGTGAATACAATGTAGTACAGTGTTATTTTATATATTATCATAATTGTATTTTTAAAAACATTTAAGAACACAGAGGCCTTAACAATATTTTGCCATTCCAAAATCAAAAGTGCAAAGTACAGTTTAGATCATTATTAATGTGTGTTCTGGGTTTTAAGCTAAAGTATAGGGCCTCCTTAGGAGTTCCGGGACAGGTAGACCCGTCCTCTGAACTTCCGAAGGGGATGTTGCCACCACACTGGCTACCTCCCCGCTGGACCCATTAAGGCTTTTCCGCTAGGCTGATGGGTGGAAACCAAGGTTTCTGCCAGTCAGCCTAGCAGGAACGTGGCAGCAGCATTGTCTCTGGCTCATAATCGAGCTTGCAGCACTGCTATCACTCCCGGGTGCACCAGCAGACAGTGAATATTATGGGGGTGCTTGACAGGGGCCCCCTGCACAGCCCATGTCAAGTGAATGGGCAGTGCAGTCCCCCCGTGGCTCCCTGCACTTGATCTCCGCCAGCCACCAGGTTTCTAGTTGCACCCCCCTGATGAATTACCACAAAACTTTGCATTGTTCACCAATGTAGAAAAAGTAATAGGTCTGCAAATTTTCACAGAGACTCATCAAATGATGGCAAACCTAGGAAGCATAGAAAGCAAAAATCTGAGGGAGCCCAAACTCTAGGAATCCCACCTATAACCACAAAGTGGCCACCTCCAGGCACTGAGCATTCTGATTTTAATTTAATGTGGCTAGGTGAGAGAAAGGGAGAGGGGGTAGAAACAGCATGGAGGGAGACCTGAAAGACAGAAGAAAGATGTTACCCCATTAGTTCACTATCATGAATGCACAATGCTTTGGATAAAACTAAGCTGTATGACTATCTGAGTTTTAAGCTGTACTTTTGGTTATGCACCAGAGATATATTTTATCCTCAGTCTTTGTTCTTTTACGGAAGGGTGGTGGTCAAAACAACAATAAACCAAAAGAGTGTATTCTCAATGTTTGTTCCTCCCTATGCACTGGGATTTTTCAGTTAACTCAGGGGTCCGGGACCAAAGCATCCATAATTACAGAGAGAGAGAGAGAGAGAGAGAGAAAGCACACTGTCCCGCCCTTTGTCCTAGCAGAGGTTTGGTTGAAGAGCTCAGGCTCCTGCTGCAAGATGCTGGATTCGGTCCAGAATAATGGACATCGTCATTCAGGTGGGCCCTGCTTTATAGCCATCCCCAGCCCATGACAGCAGAAGTGTCGGAAGTGATGGTGCATTTGGGAGTCAAAGTCCTACCCAACCAGGAAGTGAGCATTGTGTGCCACAAACCACAGTAGATGTATGAGAGGAGATAAGTACAGCACATTGGGCAGTGATGCTGACTACAAAATGTTCCCATTCTACCCAATCAAGGCACAGAAATATAAAAATGAAAAGGAAGTTATGCAACAGGTGAGAGGGTGTCGGCAGCGAACCCTGACACACACAATCACACACACACACATATATATATATACGTTATTGAGAAAGGGCCTGTGAACCTGTGAATTTGACATGATATTGCAATAAAAACTTGCTTTGGAGATCCTGAGTGTGTTGGAGCTTGTTCTTTATTAGAAACAACAGTTTGGAGGAATATATATATATATATATATATATATATATATATATATATATATATATATACACGTATATATATATGTGTATATATATATATATATATATATATATATATATATAGATATATATAAAACCTAGTGGCGGTCATCACTAGGTAGTTATAGTTAGGACCTATTTCTATAGAAAAAGTGTTTTTTGTTTTCCTAATAACTTTGGCGCTGTATGGAATGATTTGGGATGATCAGTCAAGCAGGGGCCAAGAAAAAGGGGGGCCTCAAAACATGTTTTCACCTTGCTAATTCCAATTGGGCCGGAATTACTCCACATTTAGGCAGAAAGGGAGCTCTTGAACCGGAAAGCGTCCTTTTTGTTATTTGATGTTAATCTGTTCAGGAGTTTTTTAGATATTCAAAGAAAGTTCAAATATGAATATATAGTGAATATATAGTGATGCGAAGGCTCCGTAAACCCTCCCAATTTCATGCTGAGATGTGATGGGGTGCCAACACTTTGACCAGAAAGTGTTGGCAGCTATCTTGGTACCTCTCTGGGACTGAAATAAAAGAAGATAGGAGATCCATTGTTGACCACTGCCACTGGAGACCACCACCTCCCCAGGACTGTTTAAATGTGGGAGGGGGGCCATGGGGGCCCCCTGAGGAGTCAAGGTTGGCCCAGGGTCAACTCCTGCTATATCCCAGGGTGTCCACCCCCTTGGACATAGCTGTTTGCTGTGACTTGGCAAGAGCTTTGACAGCTCACACCAGGTCAGAGCAAACACAGCTTTGCTCCCAGCAAGCAAGAGCTGTCAAACAGCTCTTGCTTGCTGGGAGTGGAGGATTCCTCTGTTTCCCTGCCACAAAGATGCAGGCATAGAAACAGAGGAAACGTTTGCTCTCATAGACAGGGAGTTGCATGTTTAGCAGCTTCCTGTCAGTGAGAGCAATACCAGCTCCTGCATAAGGCATGGAGCTGACTTTTACCACAGGGACCTTGAGGCTCCCCCGTCAGTGCCATTGCACACTGGGTGCCTAGGACGGCACCCAGGAGAGATGGCCAGACCCAGTGCGGCACCCCCTCCCCAAGAAAATTCAATATATTTTAAGACTTGGTACCAGGGGAAGGGGTTCCTGGGGCCAAAATTGGTGAGGTGAGGGGGACTGAATGCCCCTCTCCTCCATTTAATGAAGGCCAGGCTCTGGGGGATGTGATCCCTGGAGCTGCATGGCCCCCTCTCCCATTTAAAAGTGGTAGAAGTGTGCATGGGGAGGGGCGTCCCATCCCCCACAACGGCCATTCACCCAACAAAGTATCTCTTACTAATTAACCAGTAGAAAGTTCTCTAGTTGGAATGACATTTTGTGTAAAACTGTGGCCTTTTGTTGGATAAACAAACAGGTGAAGTTCCGTTCTGGCCATGATGCTCATTTCACAGGAAGTAAACTTAGGGGGTCATTCTGACCCTGGCGGCCGGTGGCCGCCAGGGCCACCGACCACGGGAGCACCGCCAACAGGCTGGCGGTGCTCCCATGAGCATTCTGACCGCGGCGGTTCAGCCGCGGTCAGAAGCGGCAAGTCGGCGGGCTCCCGCCGACTTACCGCTGCTCGGGGGAATCCTTCATGGCGGCGGAGCGCGCTCCGCCGCCATGAGGATTCTGACAGCCCCTACCGCCATCCTGTTCATGGCGGGAAACCCGCCATGAACAGGATGGCGGTAGGGGGTGCCGCGGGACCCCTGGGGGCCCCTGCCGTGCCCATGCCAATGGCATGGGCACGGCAGGGGCCCCCGTAAGAGGGCCCCGCAAAGTATTTCAGTGTCTGCCATGCAGACACTGAAATACGCGACGGGTGCAAACTGCACCCGTCGCACCCCTGCAACTACGCCGGCTCAATTCTGAGCCGGCATCCTCGTTGCAGGGGCATTTCCTCTGGGCCGGCGGGCGCTCTTTTGGAGAGCGCCCGCCTGCCCAGAGGAAATGTTAGAATGGCCGCCGCGGTCTTGTGACCGCGGTGCGGTCATTTGGCGGCGGAACCTTGGCGGACGGCCTCCGCCGTCCGCCAAGGTTAAAATCAGGCCCTTAATCAGGAAACACTTACAAATATACACATATCAGGTGGCCCAGTTCAATCTCCACTTCTGGAAAGAACTCCTGCGCTTTGCAAAGGCAAAGCAAGTGTGTTTACTCTGTGAATCCATATTGAAAAACAATATGAAATTCTTTGTGGAGGCGAGTTCATCTTTCATCTATTGGAGCAGAATCAGACACTATCACACCCACTCTAACACTCACATAGACCCCCTCACTCCCATTCTCATACCCAGACAGACATTCTCACAACCACTTTCACACCCGGAGACACGCTCTCACACCTATTCTCACACCCAGAGAGTCAGGCCCTGTGGCCAACTCCTGCTGCACAAGCTCAAAGGCATTCACAGCGCAGAATTCAGGGGAGTTGCACAGTAAGGTAACTATAACTTAAGTCCTCTCCATGCACTTCTAATTACCTCAGATATTAAAGCACTCATGACAACTGTTATAACATTAGTAAAAATCTCAGTGAAACATTAGGAGTGAAATTATTCAAGAAAAAACTGTACATGGCTGGGGTGCGAGTTATAGTTAACTTATGGTGCGAGTTATAGTAACTTGAAATAATTCTAACTATAACTGCTGAATTTCTATGGTTTTGTGTGAGTAAATTCAGAACCTAACTATAACATCCCTGTAACCTTTGTTTTTTAAGTGAATTTTTATGCAGTTTTTAAATTCTACTACCTAATTATAACGTCCATGTAATGTTTATTTATTTTTTCAGTGAGTACATATATGTATGACCATATTACACGTATCTTGCTATTTATTTTCTTGCATTGCATGTTTAGTCGGTGTAGTTAGGTACAGAAAGTTTTTTCTTCAATGGTTTTACAATTTCAATGGATTTTGATGGTGCTGCAGTCGCAATGCATTGATAAATTCCTTTGGGACTCACAAAGAGGAAAGGGATGCATCTCTAATATCTCTTTCTTTTAAAATTGGGTTTCTGGTTGTCAGAGTATTCAGCCTGTGCAAGCAGGAACCACAATCCAGTCAGGTTATGTCAGAAACACACTTACAGATTACCTGTGCTCGCCCTATGGTAGTTTGGCGCAGAGCCGTCAGATTAATCTAAAGAGGCAATGTGAAAAGTATTTGTGTAACTCGCACACACAGTAACACAATGAAAACACATAGGAAAAACTCAACACAGGTTACAAAAGCAAATCATTACATTCTGAAGAAGTCAAGGCCAAAATGGCAAAAATCCAATAAGGGCAAGTCGAGATTGGAATTTTAGAAGAATATATGTAAAAATAGTGCAGACCTAGGGAACTGAGCATATTGATCCTAGCCGCAAACACGTAGTGCAGGGTCTATCCATTGGTAGATGAGTCAATGTCACTCCCGCAAACAAGGTCACGCCCACAATCGTTGATTTTTCACATGCCTTGATAGTGATGCGTTGGTTTCCAAGGATAAGTGTTAGAACCAATGTGTTGATTCTGAAACCAATGTGCTGAGTTTCTCCATGTTGTCAAAAGGGTGCATTGACCAGCCTTCAGTGATGGCAGGTGTGCAGTGGTTTCAATGGTGCATCGATGCTGATGCACCGGGTGCTGCTTCTAGCAGGCAGGGGATGTGTCAATCAATGCAGTGGTTCTGGAGATGCTGCTAGGGCCCCAAGTGCAATGCGCTGATCATACTCTCGCAACAGGGTCCATGGGTCAGTTGCCACTTCCAGCAGGTAGGAGATGCATACATTTCATTGGTGCAAGTATGTGGGTCTACTTCCAGTGAACCAGGCACAGGAGCAGGACAGAGACATTGACATCCCTGAGTCTCAAGAAGTAGGAGGCAAGCAACAAGCCCTTGAAGATCGCTCTGGATTGCTAGGCAGAGTCCAGCTCTCCCTCAGCAGGGTCAGAGAGGAACAGGGCAGCACAGCAGAAAAGCAGTCCTTCAAGGTCAGCAGGCCAGCAGAGTAACAGTCCTTGGTGAAGCACAGCTGCTCTTCTGTCAGAGTCCAGTTGTAGGTCCAAGAAGTTTATGGATTGGTGGGGTCAGAGACCCAATACTTATACCCATTTGTGCCTTTGAAGTGGGGGTGACTTGAAAGAAGGGTGTTTGAAGTACACAGAGGTCATTTTGTCCTTAGTCCTGGCTCCAGACTATCAATAGGGGTACACAGCTCTCTGTGTGGGGCGGGCACTACCTACGTAGGTATATGTGTCAACCTCTCCCGCCCTTTCTGCCAAGGAAGAGCCATCAGAATGACAATGAGTGCTCAGTCACACCTAATCTTCCTGTGTTTTTTAATGTCTAGAGGGAATGCACAAAGCGTAGCTTTCACCCACCCAGACGTACAATCGAGACATGTTGTAGGGAAACAAAACTGTGAGAGAAGAGGAATGCCCACTTTCTAAAAGTGGTATTTCTAAAATAGTAATGTTAAATTTTACTTTACCAGTAAAGAGGATTTTTCATAACCATTCTAATGATATGAAACATGACATAACTACTATTTCTCAATCAGGAAATACAGCTTACAAGTGTAATAAAGAATTCCCAATGTTAACCTCTGAGATGAGTATGCCTCACAGTAGTGAAAAACAATTGTGGGTTTTTTCACTACTAGGACATGCAAAACATAAAAGTATATACCCTACCTTTTACTTACACAGCACCCTGCCCAATAGGCTACCTAGGGCCTACTTTAGGGGTTCCTTTAAGTGTATAAAGGCGAGTTGAAGTTTTGGCAAAGGGTTTTAAAATTCAAAGTGGCAGTAAGACTGCAAACATGGGCTCTACAGTGGCAGACCTGATACATGTTTAAAGGGCTACTTGTGTGGGTGGCACAAGCAGTGCTACAGGCAGACTAGTAGCATTTAATTTACAGGTCCTGGGGTATATGGTATACCACTTTACAAGGGACATACAAGTAAATTAAATATGCCAAATATGTATACACTAGTGTTACCAGTGTTTAGGGGAGAAGCACATGCACTTTAGTACTGGATAGCAGTGGTAAAGTGCTCAGAGTACTAAGGCCACCCAAACAAATCAGCAAAAAAATAAGGCAAGTTAACAGAAAGTTTGAGTGACAACCACCCTAAGGTTGACAGGTCTAACACCTTCTGTTTGTGATTCAGAAAGGGTATCAAACTACTTTTATGATTCAGAAAGCCTCCTAATAAGGTTCATCGAGCCAATACTACAACGCTTTACTCATAAAAAGTGTTTGTACAGCAAAACATATTGCTATATGAAGACCTTAGTTCCTAAACTACTTCTAAAGGAAAATATACTAGACAAATGCATGCATAGACATATTGCAATGTTTAAATGTATCAATTCAACTTTCATTAGTGTTAGAGTTGCATTTATTCTCTTCAAGAAATATGATAAAGTTGTATAATATATAGGATACATTACCCCTTTCCATCCATTATAAGGATATTGCATGTCACTGGGGAGTTACATGAACACATAGAGGAATAAGGCCAAATTCGGAGTTCCTTTATAAGGTAATGGAACTCTGAGTTGACTTACAATATTTTTATCATGTAGAGCAGGTGGTACTTTATTCCACATGGTTGCACCATCATATTTACCAAAACCACATAAATCCTCTTTCTTATGAAATAAAGCGTGTTTGCAAACCTGAAGAATAGAAATTAAACACATCTAAAAAGCTGTTTGATTTTAGCTGCAAAATATATTAAAGTCTTTTTAATACAAGTATTTTTTAAGGAATAAAAGGTGCTGTGGCTTGGAATGAGTAGAAACATGCAGAACAATTCTATCTTTTCTATGATTACCCAAAGAGTACAAACAATAAATATGTTGCCATAAATATAACCTTTCTTCTTTACAGTGTACACCAGATCAGAAGAAAGAAGAGCAACATTTAGCTTGTCATTTTATAAATAGATGATTTAATTATGCTCAGTGACCAGACCTGCTTTTTCCCTGGGATTTTGGCTCTGGTAGCAGGCATTGTGACATCAGACCTAATTTGTAATATGTTATTACAGTGGAGTTCTGGCCTCATTTTTTTGTAATATGCATCACAAGTCACTGATTGCAGTGAAATTGAGAGACAGGCATACATACAGGGATTGAAAAACCTCATGTACTATAAGGAAATAAGAGACAGGTTTTTACATAGGGATTGCAGAATCCCATATATTATAAAGCATTTTCTCCACTTGTCAAAAGCCAGAATTCCCCCCTAAAGTGTGTTACCTCGGAGCCCAACTGAGTTACATATTTTACGCATTGATTGTGATTGCTTACATCTGCAGCATATTTTAACCAAAACAGAAACCAGTCAGTTTTCTTTGTCTAATTTGAATATATCACTTATCCTGAGGTCATGCCTTTGCAGGTACATACTTTTTTACAGGTTTTGTTAAGTATTCTATCAAATGAATCTGCTGCTACTACAAAGTGCTAATCAAACCCTTTCATCTCTCTCCTAAAGCCTAGTCCTAAATGTGAATTTGTAAGCTTTAAATAGATAGCCCAGACGCTGCAGTGCTGACTTTACATGGATTGGGATCTGAGCTGCTGACAGATATGTTTTAGAGTCACATAAGTGCCTATGCTATTTTTATCTGCTTTATCAATTCCTTGTTTGTTTAACCATGTGCAAATATTCTAAGTTGGTTTAAGGTCTCATGAATGCACATTACTTTATAGGGATTGCAAATTGATAATCAGCCATGCAACATGACAAACAGGCACTGAATCATAATGGCATTTGACAGAATTTAATTGCCATGACTGGGTTAATAAGTGCACCTCTGTTTTATAACGTTTATGTACACTGCACTTGAATTTTAAATGTGATCGTTCAGATCAGGTGCAACTACATGGCACAGTGTCACAAATACTTCTGCACACTTTTTAGAAAGAGTTTCTCCTCACCTCTGCTCCACATTTTCTGATACAAAATGTATCATACACTCTGGGGCACCTTTTGTGACAGCAGCACAAACCTTGCAATTGTATCTATGAGACTAGAGTTGCCTTACTCTGCACAAGGGAATCATTCAATGGGCATTGTGGTGGGTATTCCCACACAACACTCATGGATTTTGAAGCATCCCTAGATTTGCAAGAGCTTGTAAACCTGGGGATAGTCAAAACCTTAGGCCTCCCCAGGGGAGGCACAATGAAGAGAAATATCTTTATTTCTTCTTGTTTTTCCTCTTTCTGTGTGTGCTGCATTCTACAGCACAAATAGAAGGAGGAAAAAGCCTCCCAGGATTGTTTTTGACCATGAAAAATCCTGCCTACAATGCAGACATCCTAACATTGTGCGGGGGTGCCTGCACTGGCGGTAGGATGCCGAATCGGTGCTAGTGCAGTGAGAAAGCACAGGAATGTGCCATATTGCTTAAATACAGTGCATTCCTGCCCTTTCCCTTTGACACAGGGCAGCACAGGCATTAGCACACTAGATGATCTCTGTATCAGATATGAAAACAGTCACTTTTGACCACTAATCTGGCATGACTCTACAATGCTAGATTACTTTAACAAAAGCACATATTTTGTGAGAAATCTAATCCCTTCAGATACCTCCTTGACTCAGCCACGATTCAATAAAAACAACTCTTCAATCTAAACAAAGCAGCTACTAGCCGTCTCTCTCCTGACTCCTCCAAACTTGACATCTCCTCCAAGAATGCAGAAGAGTTTGTGCAATTTTTTGATTCTAAAGTGAAATTGCTTCTATGTCAAGCTGAGCACCCTATCACCATCACAGTTTGAAAAGCCAAGAACACATGTCACACCTTTGACATTATTGAGGAGAACGTGTTACTTTAAAACATTATGAAAACCAAACCCTGAAATCACTTTGTGAAACTTTTTCCGAGTAACATTTCCAATGATCTTTCACACATGTGCCTCTACAGGACAAAGCTATTCAATCTCTGTATCAGGCAAGGATTATTTGCTGACTCCATCAAAAAAACTAGAAAAAGTCCCTCTATTCTCCAAAAACCTTCAGCAAATGCTAGTGACCTCAATATCTTTAGGCCTATACAGTCCGCCTTCAGTCATGGAATCAGTACTGAAACAGCACTGCTTCAGGTTATCAATTACACTCAGACTGCTCCTTGTTGTCTCTGAACTGTTGGCAGCTTTTGATACATGTATTCACCGCAAGCTTCTAGATAAACTAAAAATCTGATAGGCATTGATGGTGTGGTCCTAAAATGGTTTGAATCTTTCCTCATGGGCAGATCACAGAGGATTAACAACTGCACATCTTCACCATTGGAGGATGTCAATCAAGGAGTACATCAGGGCTATATCCTTGCTTTTATCCTTTACATCAAACCTCTAGGAGTCCCAAAAGGAAGGTTGGGTACCTATACCATTAGCGATCCCCAGTTCTACCTAAAGGTCTTATCCACCAATGAAACCTCCCATCTTGGCAACACCTTGGACTCTGTTCATGAATGGATGACCTCTCACACACTAAATCCAGAGCCCTTCTAAAAATAAATTCCTTCTTATCTGATCTTTGAATTCTCCACAGCCACTAAATTGGCATGTCTTTTTTGCTCCTGTTTGACATCAATATTTAATGGTGTATCTTTAATTCTTGGTACATGAGGTTAGAGCATTGGGTAGCAAGCATGAGCCACAAGAAAACTAAGCTCATTTTAGGCTTGAGAGCTCAAGAGGACCTCAAGGTGAACTAGAGTCAAGCTTCTGACTTGAGCCTTCCGTGGATCACTCACCTCTATACATTACTCTGGGTATTCTGTGCACAAATACGATTTGATGTTGCTGCCACATATTAGCTTATGCAGCTGATGACCATTTTGTACCTGTTCTGCATGTAAGGCAAACATACACTGCTGTCAAAAGCTGCACATTGTATGTGAGTTTACAGACAGGCTATGACTGCTGCTGGAGGTGCTGCCTTTTTCTATGCATGTGAGGGAAGCTTTCATTGTTTCTGACCTGATCAGCATATGCTCTAGCTGTGTGAGCGAAGTGTGTATACCTACATGGTGCTGTACCGGTTTTGTGTGTGGACATTTTCGTATGCATGTGAGTCAAGCTTATACTCATATACTGCAGTGCTGTTCCTTAAACTTGTACCAAATCTGAAATGCTACTTGTTCATTGTAACTAAGGGAGGCAGAAAGTAGTGCTGCCCAGTGCCACACTTGTTCCATGTCTTCGAAGGAAGCTTGAGTGGCTCTGCAACACCACATTCATTCCATACCATTGAAAGAAGATTGGACTGGCTGGCTTTGTTGTACGACACTTGTTTCATGTTTTTGAAGCAAGCTTGTTCTGGCCTTAAGTAGTACACTTGTTTCATGTCTTTGAAGGAACCTTGCTCAGGTGTTACAGTGCATACCTGTTCCATGTCTTTCAATGATGCTTGTATTGGCTTTTCAGTAACTCATGTGTACTATGCTTTTGCCAAATTGAATGTATACTGTTCCGAAGAGCTGAGCTAATATTGGCTTGGCTCTTCAGAACAGCATACATACAATTTGGTAGTGGCTCAGCCCTTTCATTGCTGTAGCCAAGGTTTGGCCCTGCCTATTAGAAATCCTTAGGATGTTAGTCATTGAGAGTAAATGCATTTTGCCTACTTATTCTGCATGAATCTGTGTTCTTTGGAGACTGTCCTCCTGAGATAGATCCTTTAGTTCATCCCCCAGCAGCTCACCTGCCAATGCAGACTAGTGCTAGCTGAGTAATGAGAATACCAGCAGCTGTGCAGCCATTGCTACTGGACCACAACTTTCATTAGCAGGGCACAAGGTGTCACTGCTGCAAGATTTGAAACCCTGCCACCATATTGAAATGGTATTCTGCATGCATATTTTACTGTTCCACAATGACAGACCAGTGTGAAGCTTTACTGTTTCACTTTTTATTGAAGCACACGGCCTCCACATTTAGTTGGAGTCATTTTTTCTTTTGTTTTTATTTATTTATTTTAACATATGCTTGTTCTGCAAAGAAAACCACCACTTTTCTTTTTAGAAGGCAAGCAGGACTTTTCTTTGATGCCAAGACTCTTTCCCACAAAAGCCACAAAAATCTGATTCACATAGAGTGTGGTCCAGGTGTGTCTAATACGAGATTAGATAACCTCAATTGTCATTCAGGCTTCGGTGTAGTTTACCAGCTTAACAACTTGAATAACACTAATTGCCCTATGCACCAGATACTCAACCAATGCTTCCTATGCCATCATCTGTCCTAACTCTGTGCCTTCCTATTGAGCGGTGTAGCAGTGTACTTGTGTGAGTTAAGAACAGTACCACGTTTAGTGAGTGCTGTGTGGGGGTGTGCCTGTGTAAATGCAGGATGCCTTTTGTGAGAGCATACTAAGTGGTTTACAGTATGTAAGCTGTGCCAGTGTGAGTGCAGAGTAAGACAAATGCCTGTGTGACTGTAACATGAGTGATGTGCCTATGTGAGAGTAGCCGTGTGAATGTGGGGTCCTTGGAGCTATTTCTTTGAGTGCATGTACTTTACAAGGGCCTAACCAATTGGGTTTGTTACTGCTTCTTAGGGTTATGGCTTTGACTTGCAACAATGCAGTACAGGGAGTGGAAGTACATTCATGAATGTATTAGAATGGTGGTGAGTTTTGATTTGGCAGATGCAAAATCTGTAGAAGGATGTAGAGGAGTGTCAGGTGCAGGTGACAAATTGAGATGTCACCCTAGAGAACATGCCTAATTACTTTGTTTGTAGTAGGGACCCTGGCAATCTAGCTACTCCACTGCTTTTACACTGTCTCATCTCATCTGGTGTCTTGTCTACTTTGTGCAATGCTGTGAATTATTCCTCCTCTAAGTCAGTTAATGCACAAAGACAGATGAGAGCATTAATATATACTAGATATTTGCCTAAGCATTCAAGATCTCATCATAGACAAGTCCCTTGACATGCTTTTTTAGAACAGATTAATTGATCAAACGGAAGCTCATGAACACTTGACCTACCCACTGATTACTACATACTAAGGAGTTATCTTCCACTTATGAAATTTTAACAAAGCCTTAAATATTCAGCCAATTGGAAAATCCCAAGTTTATTCTTTCTTTGACTGTACCCTTAACCACAATCAGCTTAACCTCTAATGTGGGATCACCTACACTACATTGTGGTAAAAAATATTGTTGACAAAAATATTGTATCAAAAATATTTGTTCACCATAAAATTGCATTCCTATACTTATAATGGCAATTGAAAAACTACCAGGAAAACAATCATCCATAAACATACAAAAATATAGATTTTTCAATATATAGACAGTTTAAAGTAGTAAATCATAAGTATCAGAACATATGAAGTAAATTAAATAAATCCCACTAATATTTAATGCTACATACACACATATTTTTCTATGACTAAACACACACACACACACTTTTATGTGTGTGTGTATATATATATATATATATATATATGTGTGTGTGTATAAATACATATATATATATATATATATATATATAGTGTAATACAATTCTTAAAAGTGTGTATTTACATTATATAGATTTTTTTATATATATGTATACATAAAATAGCTACATAAATAAACATATAAATAATTCATTTACACAATATAT
Organism: Pleurodeles waltl; assembly: GCF_031143425.1. NCBI lineage: Eukaryota > Metazoa > Chordata > Amphibia > Caudata > Salamandridae > Pleurodeles > Pleurodeles waltl. Next base: position 962,539,809 of record NC_090449.1, on the reverse strand, counting down.
TAATTCATTTAGCCCATAAAATCTAAATATAATCCCCACAACCACATTTACTAAAAATACTGTGAAAATTTAAAAATGTAAAATAAAATAAAATAGAATAGTACAAAAATATATATAAGAAAGAAATAATGCTATACATATATATATTATATTATTATTTATCAGGAAAAGTATTGGAGTCTGGGAGTATTAGAAATACTATTCCCACTCCAGTTTATGTAACATTTGGGAAAGTGTTGGACATTGGAGGGGTTAGATTGACTATTCCTACTCCAGTCTAATCAACAGTATGGAAAGTGTTGGACTTCAGAGGGAACTTAGAGAAGAAAACCATTTAAGTGTCAAGCTAAAGGCCCTTATCTTTCAGCTCTTCACAAATAGATAAACAAAATATAGGCCGGTCTAAAATCACATTCTCTTGTTTTCGGTTTGCAGCAGTGCATAACAAACCTAAACTAGGTTTTCAAACCTGAAATAGGTTTTAATGAATTAAGAAATCTTCACTTTCTAGCTGGTTCCTTACCTGTTGGGAATTCTTTGCAGACTTTCTGTGAACAGCCATCCATTTACTTTCAGGATAAGGTCACTAATATACTTCAGTTCTTCAACACTAATAGGCCTCAAAGTGTCTCTTTACATGATCCTGCATCCATTCTCCCTAACTCAGTTATTGAGGATGGCTCCATCTTAAATAATTTACCACTGTTCAAAGAGGGGTGTGTTTGCTACAAACATAATATTTTTAACACTGGGTCTCCCTTAGACCCATGTCATGTAAAACATCAGAGGCTTTGGATGCCTACACTTGCCCCAACTCTTACACAACTATTTGACATATCCTTCAAAACTGTCTCTCTTCTCATGTTATGGAGGCAAGTCATGGTTCCACCCCTGCTAAAAAGTTTAACTCTGACCCTCTTATCCTATCCAATTATAGGCCAATTTATCTTCTACTTGGACCTACAAATATTAAAGTTGCCTCATCCAGAAAATAATCATCTTTTGGTACCTATCAAAAATGTTTTAAAAGGGTTTCTGTCCTGAATCAGCCTTTATTTGAGTCATTGAAAAGCTGCACTCTTGTCTAAAGTTCTCAAGGTGTTCTCCCTTCCTACCGGGAGGGTGCAGGCATGGGGGCTGTGCCTTGAAAAGGTTTGCATTTTTCCTTGCTGATCTTTCACCAGCAATATATTTGCATTCTATGCAGTGTGCGTTAGGGCTCTGCTTTTAGCCCAACACATTTAAATCTCTATGCTGCACTTCTTAGCTAATGTCATTCAGTCTTTTAGCTCCACCTTGTTTCTTGCCAACACTAGACAGCGAGATGCCTAATCTCAAAAAATGTTTAAAACTGTATGGCTTAGATTGTACACTGCAGGAATTCAAACTATTGATAACTCTACTACTTAGACTCTGGGAAGGTGGCCAGATGAATGCCTTTCTGCCCCCTTACTTGTCCATCTGCCGGGATTTTCTTTTTTTCATGACCAATTTTATTGATTTTCAACATTGCACACACAGCGCACTTAGCCAACATGTAGTATACAATATGGATTTGGCATGGAAAAGAACATACAGGACAGTGCAATATCATGAGAGAACTTCTACACCAAGGGCGTCATCATGGATACAAAAAAGAAATGGGGTATACATTCCAAAATTCAGTCTGTTGGACCTAACTATTTCCCCCATACATGTTCATGCTTGGATGGACAGCCTCTGGTCTGGTCTCAGACATAGGTCTCTCTTGTGCAGTGCACCAATTGCCTCCCCTCCACCATTGGGACATCCTGGGGGGGCAGTTGTTTGCAGCTGGCAGCTATGTCTCGTTTAGCCAATAAGGTTGCAATGACCAGGAATGCATGATCTGCCCTCAACCCTCTGACTCCCTCCATCTCCTCCAGCAAGAGTAGCAGTGTGGAAACCAGTACCTTACAACCCAAGACACCAGAGAGTTCATGGACTGTGGCTGTCCAGTACCTTTGAATCGCAAGATACATCCATACCATGTGGTAGAAATCTTCTTGGGGCAGTCAGATGTGGGGTGGAGGCCTGCCTTATGTAATCTGGATGGGGTTAGGTAGACACAATAAAAATAGCAAGTTTGGATCAGAATGAAAGTACCCAATAGTCTAAGGCAGTAAAGGCAAAGGGTTTACTTGAACCTCCAAATGGTGTCCAAAAAAGTATATTCAAAACAATAGTCGAGAAGAGGTGCACGTGGTCTGGTGCCCTACTACCCCAAGGCACATGAAAAGTGCATACGGGTATACACAGAATACAACAAACAAATGCAACCACAGCACACAAAGCATATATAGTGGTTGAATACAGGTGCAAACTATGATGTAGCAAATAAGTTGTTGAATAGTACAGTATGCTTCTTTGTGTTCCAGAAAATTGTTTATTCGGATCAATAGTGGTATGTCAAAGAATATAGTCAATCAAGCACAGCCAACACGTGTTTCGTCACACAGTGACTTTTTCAAGGCTAGACTGGAGACGAGTAGATAAAATATCCAATTAGGACTGATGAAGTAAGGAAATTGCAGTGAGGACAGTATCCTATCTTGTGATAGAAAAGGAGGTATGTCCTTTCAGTGTCAAGCATGTATAGACACCAATATTTAGTATAGGCCAAATGTACAGCAGGTAGTGGAGTCCTGACCCAGAACTGCTACAGCATGCACTTAATTACTACTTTCAGGACTTACCAAGGTCCTCGGACTCGTCGCTTACTCAGGACTCCACTACCTGCTGTACATTTGGCCTATACTAACTATTGGTGCCAGACCTCCCAGCTTCTTCTAAGGTGATCCAGTGTACCCGGGGCATGGATGAGGGTGACATAGATTTGTGATATTGCTCCCTTGCCCAACGCACCCATGAGGAGTTTAGCCTCCAAGCAGCTGAGCTCAAGGAGAGAGATGTTGCAGTGTATGGGGACATTTCAGGCATGACACCGCTTGAGGTATCTGTAAAACTGTGACAGGGTCATCGTGTAAGTGTCTTAAGGCTCCTGGTAGTGAGAAACCGATGAGGTCCCAATGTAAAAAAACGGTTAGGGTAGCGATGTCTCTGTAACGTGTAATGTTATTGCCGTTCTTGAATCTCTCGCCCTTCCTCTCGCTCTTGTCCGTGGCATAGGGGATTAGAGAACGGCGTGGCGGGTGTAGCGGACGGTTAGGATTTATGAGCGTCTCCCTTGTATTGCTTGAAGTTACCTGTAAATAAAAGCCTTTGCCTCCAGTTCGTCTGCAGCCGTCTTCACAAATTTGGTGACAACTTGAAGAACCTACGGACGTGCAGGAAACCTGGCAGGTGGAACTGCGGTCGGAGAGGCGTAAGGAGTTTTGGCAGGTGAACCCAAGCGTACACACGTCAACGGCTGCTTTCACTTGTTGGTGTGTGCTATTTTCAGGTCGCCTCCCTTACAGTGGGTGTCGTAGCAGTCTTTGCCAAAATTGGGCCCCTGAATCCATTGGTCGGATTCATTGAAACGCATTGACAGCCAACTGCGTTTCACAGAACAAAAGTGGAAACACGTTATTGTGACATTTTATGTCGGAGCCACCTTAAGATGGGAAGCGTCATTTTACAAGTCGCTCGTCGTGTATTCAACTGATATTTCTGTTGTTTTAAATAATTAGCTTTGAAAGTGGAAAAATACACCTTTGAGGAAAGTAAAAGACATTTTCACATAATCTTACAAATTGCTAGGAATCAAAAATATATACATATCTTAAAAATAAATTGACAAGGGAGACTCTTTAGAAACTACATGGCTTAAAGCAACCCATGGTATTTGTCACCACCACAAGCCTTTATACCAGTTTCTGGCATACCAACTCTGAAATGGAAAGAGTGGCGAGAATATTTTAAGAATTATATTTCAGCCATTGATGATGAAGAAGAATTTTCAGCGGAAATATTTTTTTATAAATCCTTCTGCATTGTTTAGGGACAGGAGTTTTTAAAGTTTGGAATAATATTAATGAGATACCACGACAAGAGGGCCAAGGTAATGTGTATGTTAATGCACTTGAAGACATGGATAATTATTACAAACCAAGAGTCTGTGTAGCAGTGGATCGTTACAAATTCTGCCATAGGAAGCAAGGGAAGGACGAATCTGTGGAGGACTATGTTATTGACTTAAAGAACCTAGCAATCAACTGCAGATTTGGCAATTTGCATAACAAACTCATTTGGGATCAGATTGTTATGCAATCATCCAATTCGAACATACAGGATAATTTGTGGGCTAAAGGAGAAAGTTATTTGCAAGAAGTTATTGACATTGTTAAGAGGGCGTAACTGACTGGAAGTTGTGCTAAGGTGGTTTTAAGTGAAAGTAAGAATGAAGAATCCAATTGCAAGAGTTAAAGGAAAAAAATTCACAAAGGAATATAAGAAGAAGTAGACAGGAAAAACAGAAATGGAACAGAAACGTTTTAACCCGATGATAAAAAGAAATGTTACAGATTTAGTAGCAGTGACCACTTGGCCAATGACAACTTGTGTCCGGCTAGGAAGCAAAAATGTTCAAAATGTGGTGTTTTAGGTCATTTTCAAAAAGTGTGTCAGAAGAGAACTGGAAGCAGTAGCAAAGTGTTAGAACTGGAAGACACAAGCTCTAAGGAAGAAGACGATTTTATTATGTGTGTTTTGTGTGTAGATAGTTCACATGATAATACTATTTTGTGTACTGGGGAAGAAGAAACCCAGCTGTGAGATAATATTAGGGGGAATGACTATACGTATTGTTGTTGATTTGGGTTCTCCGTATACAATTGTTAATAGTGATGTATGGGAAAAGAATTTCAAAAGATTTTTAGGTGATAAGCTATGTGAGCCGGACATAACCATTAAGACATTTACTGGTGAAGTTATTGAGTTGTTAGGTTTTAAGAAATTGAAATTTCAGTACAAAGATAGAGAAACAGTTGGAAACCTATATGTTGCAGTGACGGGTCCCTCTGTATTTGGGTTGGATTGATCAAGGTAAATTGGGTATAATGTTGGACCCCAATAACCCTGAACCAGTATTGACAGTCCAAAAAGAAGTGAGAATTGGTAAATTGGTTTTGCAAAAATTTCCAAATGTATTTTCAGGACGTATTGGGAAAATGAAAGGATTTATGCATCAAATTCATTTAAAAAAAATGCTGAACCACAGGTCCACAAAGTAAGGAACATTCCTATTCCTTTAAAAGAAAGTGTCAAATTGCAAGTGGATAAATTGCAAGAAGAGAAAATAATAGAACCCATAGAATCTTCAGAGTGGTGGCTCCCTTAGTAGTAGTGAAGAAGGCTAATGGAAATTTACAACTATGTATTGAGTTAAGGGATCTTAATAGGAGCATACTTGTTGATCAATTTCCTTTACCACATATCAATGAAATGCTGTCACGCACAAGGGGCATGAAATGGTTTTCATCTATTGATTTTAAACTTATCATCAGGTACGATTGCATCCAAATAGTAGAAATTTGACTACATTTGTTACACCAATCGGGTTTTACAGATTCAGACGGGTACCATTTGGTCTCCGGCGTCATGCGGCTGCCATGTTCCAAAGATTAATTAATTCAATCTTAGAAGGGATTGATAATGTCATGGTCTTCCAGTATGATATTCTTATTATGGGAAAGTCCAAAGAAGATCATGATCAAACCTTGTTACAAGTACTAGATGTTTTAGGCAAGAAGGGTTTAACAGCAGAGTTTAGCAAGTGCAAGTTTGCTTGTGATCATGTTAACTATTTGGGACATGTAGTGTCTGCAGAAGGAATCAAACCAAAAGAAGAATTATTATTATCAGCAATAAGTAATGCGCCCAATCCTCAGAACAAAGATGAGGTCTGTGCTTTTTTAGCTTTAGTGGAGTTCTATTCCAAATTTGTTTAAAAAGTTTCTACAAAGACATATAGGCCCTCATTACAACCCTGGCGGTCGGTGATAAAGTGGTGGTAATACTGCAAACAGGCCGGCGGTAAAAAAAAATGGAATTATGACCATGGCGGAAACCGCCCACACAGACAGCCACTTTTAGCACACGACTGCCACAGCGGTAACAACAAGCACTGCGGCGGTAACCACCAACAGCCAGGTGGAAGACAATGTTCCGCCCACAGTATTACAACAGGTCTATACGCCACCTTTTCCTTGAAAGTACCAACGGCCTCAAAAGCACGGCGGAAACTGTACACAGAAGACAAAGGACTCACCTCTAGAGACTCAAAGAAGAACCACAACACCATGGAGCCCGAGTTGCACATCTTCCCCATGCTTGTATACCTCCTCATGCACTACGAACAGCAACACTATATTTATATATTTTATCTATAAGATATAGCGTTACAGTTCTGAACTCATTCTTGCTACGTTAATGATTCTCGGTTTCAGATAAATACGATACATGATCAAATGATAACTTTTCTAGATACTGCAGAGATGAATTTAGAGAATAGTGATACATTTTTTGATGCTCTCTAAATACTTTGAATGAGATATCAGACAATATATATTATATATCCACAACCAACACATAATTACGTTGTGTGGGATTCTTTTCGATTATGGTAAAAAGAACATGTATATGTTGTGTTGTAGAGTAAGTGGCAATACAGAATTATAAATATATAAAAAATGACGTTAAAATTGTAAAATGGTCTCTAATACTTCATTTTCATGTTTGTAGATAGAAGAATAGTCCTATGTGACGTTCTCTCTCACTTATGGGATATACGTAAATATTCTCTTCTTCTGGTGACTAGCTGAGAATTTGACAGTTGAAGTAGAATTTTCAACAAGAAAAATTCAACTCTCGGGACTCATCATAATTATTGGGCATGATTTATATTACGGTTAGTACTAGACTTGAATATTGTTACAATAGACATTTTTGTATAGTTTTGAGCTAAAGCTCATGTTTTTGGTTCTCCTTGTTTATTTTTATTTAGAATTTTGGATAACGACTTGGGACCTAAGGACTTAAGAATAATTAAGGTATTCACCTTTTGGGGTCAGTGACTATGATCGTTTTGAGGATGACTTTTTATTCGTCTTGACTCATTTTCAAAAATCTTCGGACTCCTCTCAATATCTATATTATCTCTGTACAGTCACTCTATCTATATGACATATGCACTTCTACCGCCTGAGCACATGGCCACATTTATGGCTAAACATTATCTACTAACCATTTATATAACAACTAGGTTTTTCGCATTTGGTGTTGGTTCTCTTTTCACATTTTTAGTATGAGTATACACTTTTGGAGACTCCAGTGTGCTTCATCCTGGAAAGGATGCGGTGAGTGGATGGCTTCTTTCACTGGTTCTGGAGAGGGCCTTCTGCCTAGTTTGCTTCTTCCTGGCAAGGATGGGGTGAGTGGATGGCTTCTTCTACTGGTTTTGGAGGGGGCCTTGTGCCCAGTGTGCTTCGTCCTGGCAAGGATGCAGTGAGTGGATGGCTTCTTCCACTGGTTTTGTAGGGGGCCTTGTGCCCAGTGTGCTTCATCCTGGCAAGGATGCAGTGAGTGGATGGCTTTTTCCACTGGTTCTGGAGGGGAGATTGTGCCCAGTGAGCTTCAACCTGGCAAGGATGGGGTAAGTGGATGGCTTCTCCACTGGTTCTGGAAGGGGCCTTGAGCCCAGTGTGCTTCATCCTGGCAAGTATGCAGTGAGTAGATGGCTTCTTCCACTGGTTCTGGAGGGGGTCTTGTGCCCAGTGTGCTTCCTCCTGGCAAGGATGGAGTGAGTGGATGGCTTCTTCCACTGGTTCTGGAGGGGGCCGTGTGCCCTGATTGTAGCACTTGGGGAGTGCAAGGTCACAGTCTCTCACCTGGGTGTCACACCTACAGGATTTGCAGGGTCCAGGACGCACTACAGCCCATGGAGGCAGGACTACATATTGCCCACCAGCGGTGACGGCTGCTCAGTAGTGGCAGTGGTGGTGCTGGTGTTGGGGATGCCAGTGATGGGGGGAGGCTCCAGCCCTTCCCCTGCAGCCTCGGACGGCTTCCCACTGCGGCTGGTGCTGCTGGCAGTGGGTCTGATGGAAGTGCAGGCAGTGGTGGGGGGAGGCTCCAGCCCTTCCCCTGCAGCCTCGGATGGCTGAACTGCCATGGTTGGTGGTGGGGGCTCAGAATCAGTCCCAGCACCAGGCCTCCTGTCCTTCCTGCCAGCAGGTGCAGGCCCCCTGCCCTTCCCCTTGGCAGCTGGTGGTGCCTCCTTGCCCTTCCCTTTGGCAGCTGGTGGTGCCTCCTTGCCCTTCCCCTTGGCAGCTGGTGCAGGCACACTGTCAGTGCTGATGGCTGGTTCCCTGGAGCCTCTCCCACCTGCAGTAGCTGCCGACTCTACTGTGGCCGTGGACTAGGTTGGTGAGGTGCGCACCTGGGTTCTGAGCACCCTGGCCCGACGTGAAGGACTGGGAGTAGAGAAGAGGTCAACGGCAGAGAGGAAAAGCTTCTTAGGGACTCTCGGGGGGAAGAGGGTGAAGGTTTGGGAGTGGAGGATAAGGGAGTGGTTGTTGGAGGTGTCTGTCTGCTGTGTTTGGGTGCACTTGCATGGGCTGGATGCTGTTGTGAGGTGGATGGCTTTTGGGTGTCTGAGTGCTTGCGTTTGTGTACTTTGGGAGGAGGGGGCACATACCCAGGGGGAGAGGACACAGGGAGGTGCGCATGGATGTGGGGGTGGTGACTGCCTGTGAGTGGTGTGTAGTGATAGGCGTGATGTTGATGAGGGAAGTGGATGAGGATGTGGCGCATGCAGGTGTGAGTGGAGACGCTAGTAGGAGGGTGGTGGACGAGGAGGAGGAGGGGGATACAGTGGAGGCAGTTGATGTTGGTATGTCTGCATCTGGATGGTGTTTGTGTGAGTGCCTGTGAGATAATATGTGGTGCTTGTCTTTGCCTGAGCCACTCCTGTGTGTTGTTTTGGGTGCATGCTGGTCTGTATATGTGCTTGGGATAGGTTAGGGTTGAGGGGAATGGGACTGGGTAGAGGAAGCTGGAGGGGGGAGCCTAGAGACAGGGACAATGGCTGCCATCAGGGAGGAGGCCAGAGCCTGGATTGATCTCTGTTGGGCTGCCATGCCAGAGTGAATGCCCTCCAGGAATGCATTAGTTTGTTGCAAATGGGCTGACAGCCCCTGGATGGCATTCACTATGATTGACTGCCCAAAAGAGATGGATCGCAGGAGGTCAATAGCCTCCTCAGTCAGGGCAGCAGGGCTCACTGGGGCAGGGCCTGAAGTGCCTGGGGCGAAAGAGATGCCCACCCTCCTGGGTGAGTGGGCATGGGAAACTTGCAGAGGGGCTGCTGGGAGGGTGGTGCTGGTATGGGGGTGGCAGCTGTACCTGTAGTTGGGGTGGGCACAGAGGTGTCTGCCACCACCAGGGAGCTTCCATCGGAGGAGGTATCACGGTCAGAACTGTCCCGCCGTGGTGCTCCCCTCGCCCTCCGTCCCACTGGTGCCCTCACCGTCTGTGGATTTGGCCTCCTGGGCCCTGTGGGATGCAGCTCCCTATGTCACCGGTGCCTCTGCTCCTCCGCTAGATGATGCTAAAGCACATAAGGACAGGGTGACAAAACAAAAAGGGGGGGAGACAAAGGACACACTTGGTTAATGGCAGCAACAACAACACCGTTGGCGTACACGACACACACACACAGGGAACAGCCCTACGCACTAGGCAAAGCACTACCAGTCACAATACTAGTCACCAGCCCATGGACAGGAACACCTAATGCCAATAGCAGCATACCTGACACTCACAGACCCCAGCCCAGTAGTGGATGCCTACTAGCTTGGTAGGAGGTGGTGTTCATCAGCTCCTGCCCAACATAGGACCTACCCTGCAATGTCCAGCCTGGCCTAGTGGCACCCACATCCCACAGCCCCCACCCACAAGCCCACATCCCCCACCCTGAGACCACCCCACCACGCACAAGTAGTATATTGGGAAACTGTACTCACCCCCTTGTGGCTACTGTGATGCCCTCAAGCTCCCATCTAGCTCCGGATAGGCCACCGCCAGTATGCGGGTCATCAGGGGGTTCAGGGTTCAATGGGCACCCCTTCCTCATTTGGAGGCCATCCCCGACTGGCCTCCGCCATCTTACTTGCCCAGCGTTTCAGGTCCTCCCACCATTTCCGACAGTGGGTGCTCCGCCTTCCGTAGACCCCCAGGGTCCGCACGTCCTTGGCGATGGCACGCCATATACCCTTTTTCTGATGGGCGCTGACCTGCAGAAAAAGAAAAATAGAGTGTTGTCTGCCCTGATTAAACACATGCGCAGCTACATTGTTTTCCCCCAGGTGGAGGATTTGGCAACTGTGAAAGCTGACTTCTATGAAATGGGACATATCCCCAATATTATTGGGGCTATTGATGGCACACATATTGCATTTGTCCTCCCCCCCCCGGAGAAATGAACAGGTCTTCAGAAATCGAAAGAGCTTTCACTCGATGAATGTACAGATAGTGTGACTGGTGGACCAGTACATCTCCCATGTCAATGCAAAGTATCCTGGCTCTGTGCATGATGCCTATATCCTGAGGAATAGCAGCATCCCAAATGTGATGGCTCAACTCCAGAGGCTCCGGGTGTGGCTAATAGGTGAGCCCTGGCTCCCACCCAGTGAATGTTGGTGTATGAGTATGATGTGGGCCCTAAAGGTTAGTGTGTGGCTAACAGCTGTCCCTTTTTATTTGCAGGTGACTCTAGTTACCCCAACCTCTCATGGCTACTGACCCCTGTGAGGAATCCCAGGACAAGGTTAGAGGAACATCAGAATGAGGCACATGGGTGAACAAGGAGAATAATAGAGAGGACATTCGGCCTCCTGAAGGCCAGGTTTTGTTGCCTCCATCTAACAGGTGGCTCCCTGTTCTACTCACCCAAGAAGATGTGCCAGATAATCGTGGCATGCTCTATGTTGCATAACCTTGCCTTGAGACGCCAGGTGCCTTTTCTGCAGGAGGAAGAGGCTGAAGATGGGCATGTGGCAGTAGTGGACCCTGTGGACAGTGAAGATGAGGAGGCAGAGGATGAGGACAACAGAACAGCTATTATACAACAGTACTTCCAGTGACACACAGGTAAGACACTGTAACTTCACTTTGCATTGACAGTTTTGTATTTGACATTGTACATGGCAGGCAGATTCTCCCAATTCTATGACCACTTACTGTACCCTTTGGCATCTCTATTTTCAGATATCTGTGTCCACTCTGGCACCTGATGTGTTGACTGCAGCCAACTACAGGTAATTCCCATGTATACATTACTGTACAGTTGTATTGCAGTGTTTACACCTTGTTAAATTAATACATAGTTATATCATTTGACATACTCCATACTTGTATTATTTCAAAGTATGTTTATTTAAGTGCTAATAAGTTGAGGGGTATGTGCAATGGGCTGGGGTGATGGTGGAGGAAAGTCCAGGATAGAGTCCAGTCTATTTGTATCACAGGTGCATTGTCCAAGGGGGCATAGGAAGGAGAGCAATGGCAGTTCAAGGTGGACAGGGTGACAGAGTGGGACACAAGGTTGACAATCAGGAGAGTCTTATTTCCTGATGGGGGTCTTGACAATGTTCTCTGGCTTCTGCCTGGATCGCAGGGACCGTTTGCTTCTCCTTCTGCAGGGGTAGGGGTGCTGGTGGCCTGTTGTTCCTGTGGTGGGGTCTCCTGTCCACTAGCGTTAGCGGAAGTGGAGGGCTGTTGATCGGTGTGGCTAGTGTCAGGGGCCCGGTAGTGTTCCACTGCCTCCCTCATGGTGTTGGCCATGTCTGCTAGCACCCCTGCCATGGTGACCAGGGTGGTGTGGATGTCCTTCAGGTCCTCCCTGATCCCCAGGTATTGTCCCTCCTGCAGCCGCTGGGTCACCTGTAACTTGTCCAGTATCTGGCCCATCATCTCCTGGGAATGGTGGTATGCTCCCAGGATGTTGGTGAGTGCCTCGTGGAGAGTCGGTTCCTTGGGCCTGTCCTCCCCCTGTCGCACAGCAGTCCTCCCAGCTGCCCTGTTGTCCTGTGTCTCTGTCCCCTGAACCGTGTGCCCAATGCCACAGACCCCAGGTCCCTGATCGTCCTGTGTTTGTGGGGTTGTCTGGGGTCCCTGTAGTGGTGGACACACTGCTGATTGATGTGTCCTGATGACAGAGGTATGGGCCCACAGGGTGGGTGATGTGGTGGTGTTTCCTAAGGGGGGAGGCTCTGTGGTGGTTTGGGTCGGTGCCTAGGTAACCGACTGTCTGGAGATCCCTGATGGGCCAGGTTGGTCATCCAGATCCAGGTGACCAAAGGGCCTGTCATCACTGTGGGCCTCTTCTGTGGGGAGACTGGATGTTGCTGGCACCTTCTCTCTGGTGACGTTGTGTGGGGGACCTGTGGGGATGTAAATGCAGTGTTATTGTTTCTGCATGTGACATCTTGTGCATGGGTGTGTTGCCCTGTATGGTTGTGATTGCCCTGTCAGCTTTGCCTTGTGTGAGTAGTGATTTTGTGGGCTAGATGATTCTCTCTAATGTGCATGCTTTAGTGATGGGTGTCCATCCAGGGCTTTGAGTGATGTCCATGCATTGGTGGTGCATACAGGGCTTGGTATTGGGATGGGTGGCTTGTGGTGGTGGGGTGTATGTGAGGTGGTGGAGTGATAGGGTGATGGTAGAGGTGGGTGTATGTGATGGCATGGAGGTAGGGGGTGATAGTAATAGAGCTTTAACTTACCAGAGTCCAGTCCTCCTGCTACTCCTTCCAGGCCCTCAGGAAGCAGTATTGGCAAGACTTGCTCCTCCTGTGTTGTTAGTTGTGGGGGAGGAGCAGGGGGTCCACCGCCAGTCCTCTGTACAGCTATCTGGTATCTTGCTACCACGGAATGCACCTTCCCCCGTAGGTCATTCCATCTCTTCCTGATGTCATCCCTTGTTCTGGGGTGCTGTCCCACGGCGTTGACCCTGTCCACCATTACCCGCCATAGCTCCATCTTCCTAGCAATGGATGTCTGCTGCACCTGTGATCCAAATAGCTGTGGCTCTACCCGGATGATTTCCTCCACCATGACCCTTAGCTCCTCCTCTGAGAACCTGGGGTGTCTTTGTGGTGCCATGGGTGTAGTGTGTGTGGTGTGTGTGAGGGTGTGTGGGGTGATGTGTTGGGGTGTGTGTGGTGATGGTGTTCTGTGGCTCTGGTTCTGTGGGTGCTCTTGGTGTGTGTCTCTCTCAGTTGTCAATTTTTTTGAGTTGTAGAGGGTTGTGGGTAATGTGTGTGTGTGTTTTATAGTGGTGTGGGTGTGTGGGTGTGGTGTGTGTCAGGTGTGTGTAGTTTGATTTGTCCAATGTAGTATCATTTTGTATGTGTGTGTATTTTGAGCATGGCATTATGTACCGCCAATGGTTTACTGCGGTGATTTGTGGGTCATAATGCTGTGGGCGTAGTTCTGTGGCATAACGATGTGGGTTTGGATACTACCAGTTCATCACTGACCTTTGGGCTGACGGACTTGTGTGTGTGTCTGTGTAGTGACAGATTGCTATGTGTGGGTCATAATATGGGTAGCGGGAAACCGCCACAGTGGCGGTTTGTTGACCGCAGTCGGCATTGCGGTAAGCGGGACTTACCGCCAATGTAATAATGAGGGCCGTAGTCTAAGGCAATTGCTCAAAGTAAGAAATAGGTTTGACTGGAGAGAGGAATGTCAAAATGCGTTTGACATGCTTCAGTCAATCAATCAAAAAATTTCTTAAGTGCACTACTCACCCAGTAGGGTCTCAAGGCACTGTGGGGGAGGGTGGGGGACTGAGAGGGTTACTGCTCGAAAAGCCACGTTTTGAGGTGCTTTCTGAAGGTTAGGAGGTCCTGGGTCTTGCGTAGGTTGGTGAGGAGGGAGTTCCAGGTTTTGGCAGCGAGGTGGGAGAAGAATCTGCTGCCGGAGGTAGTGCGTTGGATGCGGGGGACTGTAGCGAGGGTGAAGTCAGCGGAGCTGTCGAGTTGGTTTGTGGAAGCTGATTCGTTTGTTGAGGTAGGCCGGTCCTGTGTCGTGGAGGGCTTTGTGAGCGTGGACAAGGATTTTGAAAATGATCCTTTTGTTGATGGGCAGCCAGTGTAGGGATCTGAGGTGGGCAGAGATGTGTTTATGGCGAGGGAGGTTGAGGATGAGCCGTGTGGCTGCGTTCTGGATTCGCTGGAGTTTTCTCTGAAGCTTGGCTGTGGTCCCTGCGTAGAGGGCGTTGCCGTAGTCCAGTCTAATTCTTATGAGGGCGTGGGTGACTCTTCTTCTTGTTTCTAAAGGAATCCATTTGAAAGACTTGCGTAGCATGCGAAGAATGGCTTAGGAATGACATTTGCAACTCACCTCCATTACAGGGTTTTGATCCGAATTTAAGATGTATCATCACTACAGATGCCAGTTGTAAAGGAATTGGGGCAGTTCGTACACAGGAAAATAAGGATGGAAAAGAAGATACTATTGCTTTTGCTTCATATTCATTGACTCCAGCTGAAGAGAAGTATTCAGTAATTGAACGTGAAGCACTTGCATGTGTATGGGCATTAGAACATTTTAGGCAGTATGTATGGGGAACCACTATCACCTTAAGGAGTGATCATAAACCGCTAGTGAAGGTCTTAACTACAAAGGGGTTGTATAAAGCTTCTCCGAGGTTAACAAGGATGTCAGTATGTTTGTTTGAAAACAATTATGTTGTGCAATATTTACCTGGCGTGAAGAACATTGTCGCAGACATCATGAGTCGCATGCCTTTACCATTCAAGAATATGGGAGAAGAAATGAAAGAAGGTTTGTGGGTGGCTATTGTGGAGGAAGGCGTATGTCGGGGCATTACACGCGATGAATGGAAAACAGAACAAGAACTGGATGAGACATTAAGGAATTTGAGTGTTATGATTACAAAGTGGTGGCAATTAAAAAAATGGTTAGCAAAGCACTGTTGGCTTTTTGGGAGTCCATTTTAACTCATGAATGGGAGAACTCCTATGTCAAAGGACAATGTGGGTTGGCTTAAAGCTGCTACAAGAGTGCAATGGTCCCCTAAGGAAGTGAGGGAGAATATTGAAAACGCTCAGGAGAAATAGAAAAGATACTTCGATGACGCCCATAAGAGTAAAGAGATTAAGGGGGTCATTCTGACCCTGGCGGTCCAAGACCGCCAGGGCCACGAATGACGGAAGCACCGCCAACAGGCTGGCGGTGCTTCCAAGCCCATTCTGACCGCAGCGGTAAAGCTGCGGTCAGAAAACCGGGGCCGGCGGTTTCCCGCCGTTTTTGCCCCGGCTGGGCGAATCCGCCAGGGCAGCGCTGCCCTGGGGATTCTGACCCCCTTACCGCCAGCCTGTTTCTGGCGGTTTTCACCGCCAGGAAGAGGCTGGTGGTAAGGGGTGTCCTGGGGCCCCTGGGACTGGCATGGGCAGTGCAGGGGCCCCCTAACAGGGCCCCATGAAGCTTTTCACTGTCTGCCTAGCAGACAGTGAAAAGCGCGATGGGTGCAACTGCACACGTCGCACCGCCGCACCGCCGCAACACCGCCGGCTCCATTCGGAGCCGGCTCCTGTGTTGCGGCCCCCATTCCCGCTGGGCCGTCGGGCGCTAAGTTGGTTAGCACCCGCCGGCCCAGCGGGAATGTCGGAATGAGGGAAGCGGTATTTTGGCCGCATGGCGGCCAAATGCCGGTTCCCGCCTGGTGGGCGGCTACCGCCGCCCGCCAGGGTTGGAATGAGGGCCTAAATTATGTGTTGGTGATGTAGTGAGAGTTAAGAGCAGTAAACACATAGGGAAATGTCAAGGTAGATTCTCTTCTCCTTTGAAGGTGGAAGCAGTGTTCAATAATTATGCCAGACTAAGTGACAGTAAAGTTTGGCACATGTCTGCATTGTCAATGTGTAGAAGTTCCAGAGTGGACATGGAAAAAGAGAATAGTACACAGAGGGGTCATAAAAGTAAGGTATGGTTGGATAATGAAGATGAGAGGAGTGAGCATGAGTGTCAGTGTCAAGACATGGTTGACACCAGTGGTACTAGTATTCTCAACAACAATCTGGCACCAACGTCATTTGATAGCACCAGTTGCACTGAGATGATTTCCTGTAGGAGAGAAAAGTGGAGTAGATCAGGTAGAAAAATTGTGAAGCCAAAAAGATTTGAAGTATTATTCATAGTTATGGTTTACATGTACAAAATATGTTTTGTAGATTGTTATTTTTATGTTATGGTTTACATGTATGAACTATGTTTTTATTTGTTATAAACAGGGGAGATGTGCAGTGTGTAATGTTATTGCCGTTCTCGAATCTCTTGCGCTTCCTCGTGTACTTGTCCGTGACATAGGGGATTTGAGAACGGCGAGGTGGGTGTAGTGGACGGTTAGGAATTATTTTGCTTGAAGTTACCTGTAAATAAAAGCCTTTGGCTCCAGTTCGTCTGCGCTCGTCTTCACAGTCTCCCAGCCATGTATCCTGCCATAGCCATGTTTGATGTGTGAGATTTTTATCCCACTGAGTGTATAGGAGTGCACTTCTCCAAGCATGAAAGATCACCTGTGTCACCATAGGGATTGTCATGGGGGCAGTAGAGCTGTAGAGTATATCCATGATCTTGGGTAATCCCATAGATGTTAGTTCCAGCTGGTTAGCAGGGTCTTACCATCCCCCTTTAATCACTAGGAGGTAAGAGGCTAAGGGCCAGATGTAGGAAGATTCCAATTTGCAACTTGCAAATTGTGAGTCAGAGCGACTTGCAAATTGCGAGTCAGAGCGATTCGCAATTTGCGAGTCGCAAATTGGAATGTAGGATGGTGTCCCTGACACCATCTGCGACTCGCAAGGGGGTCGCAAAGGCCCACCTCATTAATAATAATGGGGTGGGTCGCAATTTGCGACCCCCTTGCGAGTGGCGGCATTCACAGGGATGGTGGCCTGCTGCAGACAGCAGACCACCATGTCTGTGACTGCTTTTTAATAAAGCAGTTTTTTTTTTTTGTAATGCAGCCCGTTTTCCTTAAAGGAAAACGAGATGCATTACAAAAACGAAAAATTAAACGTTTTTGTTTCATTTTTTCCGAGCAGGCAGTGGTCCATAGGACCACTGCCTGCTCTGAAAAAATGTTTGCAGTTCCAGTCACAAAGGGGAAGGGGTCCCATGGGGACCCCTTACCTTTTGCGAATGGGTTACCACCCATTTCAAATGGGTGCAAACTGCGATTGGTTTGCGACCACGTTCACGGTCACAAAGCAATCTGGCATTGCACTGTGACTCGCAATTAGGAAGGGGACTCCCCTTCCTAATTGCGACTTGCACACCCGTTTTGCGATTCGGTAACCAGGTTACCGAATCGCAAAACGGGTTTTGTGCATTGCATAGTGCAGTTTGCACGTCGCAAACAGCGAAAAACGCTGTTTGCGATGTGCAAACTGTTACCTACATCTGGCCCTAGGTAATGTAAATAGAGATAAGGCATTTGTAAGTTGCCGTCATATGGGGCTTGTTAGAAATGGGGTTTCTGGTTGGCTAGGGTATGCACCTCAGCCAGGCAGAACTTACCCACTCTAGTCAGGGCAAGGGAGTTACACGTCCAAAATAACCCCTGCTCACCCCCTTGGTAGCTTGGCACGAGCAGTCAGGCTTAACCCGGAGGCAATGCGTAAAGCATTTGCACAACACACACATACATGTGACGCAATATCCCCACCACAAAGGAAACACAACACCAGATTATATGAAAATATACTGTATTGTACACAACGTCATTATTAGACCAACATCACATAACAGTACTATCCTGCTACCTTAGCAGTTGTCAGAACGTTACACATTAGTTACTCTGCAAACTAGCAGTAGTCACACATAACACACAGGTTACTCAGTATTCTGCAACATAAACAGTAGTCAGGAAACATGTTATCACATTAGCACACTTGTCATAAAAATATCATAAAACGCCCATAGTAGGAACATTAGAAAACCTATGGCAAGTTAGGAAAACATATTAGCAAGTCATGCCCATAAAAGGAACATGTGCACACATATGTAAAAGCATCATAGTACAGGCAGGTAATATAACACAATTAAGAAAGTCTGTAGAAAGAACTTTAAATCATAATTATATTTGTCCATTTAAAAGTACCTGGGAATGATGAAGAGGCACTTCCAGTGCCTAAAACAAATAATGGGGCCCCCGGCGCTCTTCTGCGCAAAACGGGGGCCTCCCTGATCATGGCAGACAGAGAGGGGCGGCACGCATCCTCTCTGACTTCTTGACGGGCCCCTTCTGGGACCCGTGATCACTGGGGCCCCCCCTGGACCTCCACCGGCCCTCCTGAGGGGGGCCCATTTCGCCCAATAAGTTTAAATGGTGGAGGGGGCGATCGCGCCCCTAGGGCAGTGACCGGGGAGAAGGGAACTCCCGTTCCTCCCCTTGTCCTGCGTGCCAGGGGGGCAGCCGCCCTTGTCCGCGGTGCGGCTGCCCCAAAAGGAAGTATAAGGAGCAGGGACCTCCGTTGAGGTCCCTCGCCGGCTTCCTGCGGCAGCTGCACCCGGCCTGGTGCACGGACCGCTTCCCTGCCGTCCCTCGTCCACGAGGGAGGCAGTTCCGGGAGCAGGTGCCGGCGTGTGCCCCGGGGGCGCTCCGTAGAGCGCGCGTCACCCGGGAGCACGACAGGAGCGGCCCTGCTCCTCTCTGCACCTCCGGCAAGTGCCCCGGTGGCACAATGAGCAGCGCGGTCCTTGCGACCGTTCTCAATGCGGCGCCCGGGCCGCGACGGTGATTCTGCACCATATAAAAGCGCTGAAGAGGGCGCGAAGGTCTTCCCCTAAGCCCGGGTTGCGGCGGTGATTTTACCCCACAACAAAGCGCCGTAGGAAGGTGCCACGGTCCTCCTTTACGCCCGGGTTGCGGCAGTGATTTCCTTTCGGTATGGAGGAGCGTGTTTTCAGCTCCAAGAAGAGGCGCTTTCCAAAGCGCTAATTTTGGCAAAGCAATTGTCAGAGGGTGCCTCCCAAGACGGGGAGCATCACCAACAGAAGGCGCTCCTCCAGGCACCATACAGCCAACAAGGAAACACTCCTCAGGTGATAGTTGCAGGGGTCAGGGGCCACAGCACCCTGCCCCTGGGGGACAACAGTGAAAAGAAAAAGGAGCACAGATGGCAGAGCCCAGCAGCAGGCCAGCTCAAGGAGAACACAGGCAGTCCCTCAAAGTGAACCAAGCAGGTCACAGGTCAGCACAGCAGCAGTAGTCCATGGCGGTTCCTGGTGAATCCCTCTAGCAGCATTGTGTCCAGTTCCAACGTCTTACAAAGAGTCTCCAAATTGTGGGGAAAATTCCCCTGTACTTATAGTCAGTTCTTACAGTGTTTTACAATGGTAGGGAGAGGAGGTTCCAGCCAGTTACAACTGGTTCTGGGAGTGCCCCCTCTCTCCTTTCAGCACAGGCTCCAAACATCAGTGGGGGGTTAACGACCCTATTGTGTGAGGCCAGGGCACAGTCTTTACAAATGCAGGTGTGCCCCGCCTCTCCCTCCTCTCAGCCCAGGAACACTATTCAGTATGCAGATACTCTGTAACACCTCCACCCTCCCTGTGTACAGGCTGTCTGAAAAGTATGCACAAAGCCCCAACTGTCACTCTGCCCAGACGTGGATTGGAGTCAAGCTGCAAAACACCAGAATTATAAGCGCAGATAAATGCGCACTTTCTAGAAGTGGCATTTCTGTGATAGTAATAAAAAATACACCCACACCAGTAAGTAGTATTTATTATCACCATCACAACCATACCAAACACGCCTACGCTACCCCTCATAAATCAGACAATACCCTTTACACATAAGGCAGGGCATTTCTAATGCAATCCTATGAGAAGGCAGCACTCACAGCAGTGAGACACCAAGTTAGGCTGATTGTCACTACCAGGACAGGCCATGCAATATGGCACATGTCCTGCCTTTCTACATACATGGCACCCTGCCCATAGGGCTAGCTAGGGCGTACTTTAGGGGTGACTTACATGTAGTAAAAGGGGAGTTCTGGGCCTGGCAAGTAAATTTAGATGCCAGGTCCCTGTGGCAGAAAACTGCGCACACAGGCCCTGTGCTAGCAGGCCTGAGACAGGTTTGAAAGTCTACTTCAGTGGGTGGCGCAAGCAGCGCTGCAGGCCCACTAGTAGTATTTAATTTACAGGCCCTGGGTATAGAGATACCACTGTACAAGGGACTTATCGGTAAATTAAATATGCCAATTAGGTATAAGCCAATCATACCAACTTTAGATGGGAGAGCACCTGCACTTTAGCACTGGTCAGCAGTGATAAAGTGCTCAGAGTCCTAGAGCCAACAGCGAGAGGTCAGAAAAAACAGGAGGAAGGAGGCAAAAAGAGTAGGGATGACCATGCGTATGGCCAAAAGTCCAACACAACCCCCTACCAGCCAAAATCCAGGGGAGAACAATCAATACCTTGATGTACTTTCCTGATTGGGGCGATAAAACAAGGACCCAGGCCCACAACAGCAGGGGCATGTTCCAGTTCTACGCTTTCCTGACTCCACTGGGATCTCTCTGTCAATGCGTCCCAGGCAGCCTAGACCAACCCACGGGGATTCTCTAGCTGCCAATGGCCAGAACCAGGTCCTAGGCCATCTAGGAGCCTCTGGTCTCTGAAACCATAATGAGTGGGGGGCGGTAGCACCAGGTGCAAAGCAACCTGTCTCCACTCCATTTCCGATCAGTTCAGGGGCTCTACCCTGCCACTGATCCACCAACCTAGGGTCCGCACCCATAGGTTCTACAGGGGCTAGAGGCGAGGCTCACCTCCCTCTACCCCTCCTTCTAGGATCCCGCCCTCCTCTCCTAGGAGGGGTATCACCAGAATCCACACTTGCCAGGGTGCTGGGTACAGCAGCCCTGCACAACTTTCTCGCCAGCCCAGGATCACTACCTGGCGACTGACCACCCAACCTAGGGACGACACCCTTGGGTTGCACCAGGGTCCGGGGCGGGCTTCCCCCTCCCTGAACCCCACTTCCAGAGTCCTGCGTCTCCCCACCTCGGGAGAAGCCACCAGAAGTTTCACAATGGGGGGTGAGCACACTAACCGCCCCCCCAACCAGATCAGAGTTTACCCCCTGAACCTGTCTATCTAGTCCAGGGACGACACCCTTAGACTGGACCATTGCCCAGCGAACCAGGACTTCCTTGGGAGCACACCTACCCCCTACCAGATCAGAGTTTACCCCCTGAATCTGGCAATCCAACCCAGAGTCACTACCCTGCGGTTGAACCACTGCCTGGCGCACCAGGACTTCCTTGGGAGCACACGTACTCCCCATCAGGTCAGAGTTTACCCCCTGAACCTGATCATCCAACCCAGAGTCACCACCCTGCGGTTGAATCATTGCCTGGCGCACCAGGACTTCCTGGGGGGCACACCTACCCCCCACTAGGGAAACACTTTCCCCAAGGGCCACACAAGAGTCTGGCTGGCGCAGGTCTCCTGACCTCTGCCCATCTGACAGAGTCTGGATTCCCCCCAGCCCAGAAATGGTCTCACCAAGGTCATTCCTGGGGGGCTCTGCTCTCAGAGCTGACCCCTGACCCTCCAGGTTCTCCACTGGGGCCCGCAGCCCCCTCTCAACCCTATGTCTGGATTTCCGCCTCCTCCGCTGTAGAGCGAGACTACCAGACACCAGGACCGGCGGAACGCTATCACCAGCCACCCGCCTAAGTCCTAATGACAAAATGGGATCCTTCTGAACAGCTGGCCCTACGGCACAGGTTAGGCTCACCTCCTGGCGTTCACTCATGGAATCTTCAGGGGCCTGGGACGGGATCTCGGGCACCTTGGGCCTCAGCCCAGCCCCATTCCCTCTCCTCAGAGATGGGACTTGGGGTCCCTCACCCATCCCAGTCCACTGGGACCTACCTGGGACACTCCATTCCTTTCCCACCACACCTTGTTGGGAAACACCTAGACCACTCTCATTAGGAACACCCCCTAATGCCACACCAGACCCTCTGGTACGCAACCAGAAGTCTGCCTCCTTTGCGAGCTCCCTGGGGTCAGAGAGCTCACACACTGACAAGTGTTGGCGTAACTCTGAAAAACAACAACGAAACAGGTGCTCTCTGAGAATCAGATTAAACAGCCCTTCAAAATTGTTTACTGTGCTACCCTTCACCCATCCATCTAGTGCAATGCAGCAATCCTCCACAAACTCCTCCCAAGACTGGTGGGACAGTTTCTTACCACCCCTAAACCTTTTTCTGTATTCCTCAGGGGAAAAACCATACTTCACAATCAGTGCGTTCTTCACAGCGGAGTACCCCTCCCTGTCACTCTCTTCTAGAGTCAGTAGGGCATCCCTCCCCTCCTCAGGAATAAAACTCCCTAGGCCAGTTCCCCAATCCTTCTCAGGGATCCTGCGCTCTACCAGAGCCTTCTCATATTCCTTTAACCACTGACGTATGTCACCCCCCTCTTGGAACCTAGGTACCAGATCTATGGGTATGTGAGGAACATCTTTGCTACAGCACTGTACATTGCTGCCACCACTGGACTCCACCTGCAGCGCTGGTGAGTCCAGAACCTTCAGACTGCGCTCTAGAGCGAGTCTTTCTCTGGCAAAGGCCCTCTCTGCCTCTGCCATTCTCTCCTGTACTAAGGCCTTCTCTACCTCAGCCCTTCTCTCCTCAACAGCTAGGCGCGCTAACTGCAACTTCAGGTCCCTCTCTTCCCGCCTATCTCTTAGCTCATCAGGCGTCAAGGAATGAGAGGTAGCCCTGCTTCTTACACTGGACCCAGCAAGGGACTCCCTATCACTGGGGCCTTCCCTGTCAACTGGCGTCCCCAACCGGTCATTCTCACCCTCCTGATCAGTCTCTCTACCACTCTCTAGGGATGAGGTCTGGGAGCCCTCCCATTGGGAACCCTCGCTACACTCAGGATCCTCTGCGTACCCCCTAAGCACACTCCCTCCCTGGGTAAAT
Source organism: Pleurodeles waltl (assembly GCF_031143425.1). Taxonomy (NCBI): domain Eukaryota; kingdom Metazoa; phylum Chordata; class Amphibia; order Caudata; family Salamandridae; genus Pleurodeles; species Pleurodeles waltl. Next base: position 962,516,803 of record NC_090449.1, on the reverse strand, counting down.
GTCACAAACCTTTCAAAGAAATTCAGAGATCTCCTGAGGTCCCCTTCTACAGGCAGCCCTCTCTCTCTACAGAACCCCTCTAATTCCCCCTGCGTGTAAAACGGCAGGTCCTCTAAATCAAAGGTAAGCCCCATCTTGAAAAAGTACAAATAACTCAACTGTGACAACCACAATACCCAAGCGTGGGAACTGAAAACAGGAAAAATGACCAAAGAGAGAAAGTTAAGAGAAGCCAAACATGTGATGGTCTAAACGCAATCCTTGTAGTGAAATAATGAGTCACAATGGTATTGTGCAAGCGCAAGTCCTATCCTCACCGCTGACTTCCAACGTTAGAAATGGGGTTTCTGGTTGGCTAGGGTATGCACCTCAGCCAGGCAGAACGTACCCACTCTAGTCAGGGCAAGGGAGTTACACGTCCAAGATAACCCCTGCTCACCCCCTTGGTAGCTTGGCACGAGCAGTCAGGCTTAACCCGGAGGCAATGCGTAAAGCGTTTGCACAACACACACATACATGTGACGCAATATCCCCACCACAAAGGAAACACAACACCAGATTATATGAAAATATACTGTATTGTACACAACGTCATTATTAGACCAACATCACATAACAGTACTATCCTGCTACCTTAGCAGTTGTCAGAACGTTACACATTAGTTACTCTGCAAACTAGCAGTAGTCACACATAACACACAGGTTACTCAGTATTCTGCAACATAAGCAGTAGTCAGGAAACACGTTATCACATTAGCACACTTGTCATAAGAATATCATAAAACGCCCATAGTAGGAACATTAGAAAACCTATGGCAAGTTAGGAAAACATATTAGCAAGTCATGCCCATAAAAGGAACATGTGCACACATATGTAAAAGCATCATAGTACAGGCAGGTAATATAACACAATTAAGAAAGTCTGTAGAAAGAACTTTAAATCATAATTAAATTTGTCCATTTAAAAGTACCTGGGAATGATGAAGAGGCACTTCCAGTGCCTAAAACAAATAATGGGGCCCCCGGCGCTCTTCTGCGCAAAACGGGGTCCTCCCTGATCTGGCAGACCGAGAGGGGCGGCACGCACCCTCTCTGACTTCTTGACGGGCCCCTTCTGGGACCCGTGATCACTGGGGCCCCCCCTGGACCTCCACCGGCCCTCCTGAGGGGGGCCCAGGTCACCCAATAAGTTTAAATGGTGGAGGGGGCGATCGCGCCCCTAGGGCAGTGACCGGGGAGAAGGGAACTCCCGTTCCTCCCCTTGTCCTGCGTGCCAGGGGGGCAGCCGCCCTTGTCCGCGGTGCGGCTGCCCCAAAAGGAAGTATAAGGAGCAGGGACCTCCGTTGAGGTCCCTCGCCGGCTTCCTGCGGCAGCTGCACCCGGCCTGGTGCACGGACCGCTTCCCTGCCGTTCCTCGTCCACGAGGGAGGCAGTTCCGGGAGCGGGTGCCGGCGTGTGCCCCGGGGGCGCTCCGTAGAGCGCGCGTCACCCGGGAGCACGACAGGAGCGGCCCTGCTCCTCTCTGCACCTCCGGCAAGTGCCCCGGGGGCACAATGAGCAGCGCGGTCCTTGCAACCGTTCTCAATGCGGCGCCCGGGTCGCGGCGGTGATTCTGCACCATATAAAAGCGCTGAAGAGGGCGCGAAGGTCTTCCCCTAAGCCCGGGTTGCGGCGGTGATTTTACCCCACAACAAAGCGCCGTAGGAAGGCGCCACGGTCCTCCTTTACGCCCGGGTTGCGGCAGTGATTTCCTTTCGGTATGGAGGAGCGTGTTTTCAGCTCCAAGAAGAGGCGCTTTCCAAAGCGCTAATTTTGGCAAAGAAATTGTCAGAGGGTGCCTCCCAAGACGGGGAGCGTCACCAACAGAAGGCGCTCCTCCAGGCACCATACAGCCAACAAGGAAACACTCCTCAGGTGATAGTTGCAGGGGTCAGGGGCCACAGCACCCTGCCCCTGGGGGACAACAGTGAAAAGAAAAAGGAGCACAGATGGCAGAGCCCAGCAGCAGGCCAGCTCAAGGAGAACACAGGTAGTCCCTCAAAGTGAACCAAGCAGATCACAGGTCAGCACAGCAGCAGTAGTCCATGGCGGTTCCTGGTGAGTCCCTCTAGCAGCATTGTGTCCAGTTCCAACGTCTTACAAAGAGTCTCCAAATTGTGGGGAAAATTCCCCTGTACTTATAGTCAGTTCTTACAGTGTTTTACAATGGTAGGGAGAGGAGGTTCCAGCCAGTTACAACTGGTTCTGCGAGTGCCCCCTCTCTCCTTTCAGCACAGGCTCCAAACATCAGTGGGGGGTTAACGACCCTATTGTGTGAGGCCAGGGCACAGTCTTTACAAATGCAGGTGTGCCCCGCCTCTCCCTTCTCTCAGCCCAGGAAGACTATTCAGTATGCAGATGCACCTCTGTGACACCTCCACCCTCCCTGTGTACAGGCTGTCTGAAAAGTATGCACAAAGCCCCAACTGTCACTCTGCCCAGACGTGGATTGGAGTCAAGCTGCAAAACACCAGAATTATAAGCGCAGATAAATGCGCACTTTCTAGAAGTGGCATTTCTGTGATAGTAATAAAAAATACACCCACACCAGTAAGTAGTATTTATTATCACCATCACAACCATACCAAACACGCCTACGCTACCCCTCATAAATCAGACAATACCCTTTACACATAAGGCAGGGCATTTCTAATGCAATCCTATGAGAAGGCAGCACTCACAGCAGTGAGACACCAAGTTAGGCTGTTTGTCACTACCAGGACAGGCCATGCAATATGGCACATGTCCTGCCTTTCTACATACATGGCACCCTGCCCATAGGGCTAGCTAGGGCGTACTTTAGGGGTGACTTACATGTAGTAAAAGGGGAGTTCTGGGCCTGGCAAGTAAATTTAGATGCCAGGTCCCTGTGGCAGAAAACTGCGCACACAGGCCCTGCGCTAGCAGGCCTGAGACAGGTTTGAAAGTCTACTTCAGTGGGTGGCGCAAGCAGCGCTGCAGGCCCACTAGTAGTATTTAATTTACAGGCCCTGGGTATAGAGATACCACTGTACAAGGGACTTATAGGTAAATTAAATATGCCAATTAGGTATAAGCCAATCATACCAACTTTAGATGGGAGAGCACCTGCACTTTAGCACTGGTCAGCAGTGATAAAGTGCTCAGAGTCCTAGAGCCAACAGCGAGAGGTCAGAAAAAAAAGGAGGAAGGAGGCAAAAAGACTAGGGATGACCATGCGTATGGCCAAAAGTCCAACAGGGCTCATTGGCAGTGGGTGAGGGCCAGTCGAGCTCTAAATTTGTGCCAAAGAAACAATGAAATAATTTGGTACATTTCTCGGAACCACTGATGGGTTAGAAGAAAGGGAAAATTTTGAAAAATTTGAAAAATCTTGATCTCACCATCATCTTGTATTGGACAGTTCTGCCCATGACGTTAAGAGGTCGGGTCTGCCACCTCTGGAGGTCTTCTTTAGTCTTCTGCACAAGGGGTACAAGGTTGAGCGACTAGTTCAGTTCAGGGTGAAGTGCCACCCACATTCCTAGGTATCAGAAGCTGAGACAGCGCAGAGGGATATTAGGTTGCCAAGATACACAGTTTTGTGTGGAGGCCAGAGGCACCAAGATGGATTTTGCTGGGTTAACAAGGAGGCCCAGGTTTCTCCGAAAAGCTGAAGGAACCGGAGACATCACAGACACTCACCGCAGGGTCCGTTGGTAAAAGTAGGACATTGTCCACGTAGATCACAATCTGGTTTTCATGTCCAGTCTCCCACTGGTCACTCAATCACCAGGGCGAAGAGGAGGGGAGATGGGGGCATCCCTATCAGGATTCCTGTTCGATTGGGAAGACTTTGGAGAGGACCCATTGACCTGGACTCACGCCATAGGGTTGGAGTTGAGTATGCCAACTAATCTGCAAAAGCAAAGGCCGAAGCCTGCCCCAGTCAACACTTGCCCCAGGTATTCCCAGCCCACCATGTCAAAGGCCTCCTCGAAATTGATAAGAAGCAATTCTAAATGAGGTGGGAGTAAATGACAATGGGCCACCGCGACATGGAGAAGGCAGAGGCAGTGCTGAGTCCTCCTGGTAGGCCTGAAGCCTCATTCATCAGGATGCATAAGGTGTGAATGACTCATTTGCTAGGCCTGTGGCATAGGTCTTGACATCCTTGTTTATAAGGGAGGTCAGGCAATAGTCGACATATAAACTTGAAGGCGGCTGTGATTCTGGAATAACCAGAATAGTGGTATCGATCTCTGGAGGACAGGACCCTGACTTCACTGCATCATTGTAGAGTGCAATGAGCAGGGGTGTCAAGACGTCTTTAAACTTGGCGTAATACTAATGGTAAACCAATCAGGGTCAGGGGTCTTTCCTGTGGTTACAGCTGAAATTGCCACACTAACCTCTTCCACTGAAAAAGGTTGCTCTAGGAGTTGAGTTTCTGTGTGGGATAGTTTAGGAAGGTGGTTTTCCTGTAGCAGGTGTAGGTCGGGACTGGGGTCTATATTTGGTGCTACCATGTGTAGCCAATTGTAATAGTAATAGTCAGCAAAAGTTTTGGGGGGTTTAGCCCTGTGTGTCCAGGATCTCCAGTAGTATTCTATTTGCTAGGGGGTGGGAGTAGTTTGCTATTTTTGTCTCCCCATCCTTAGACCCTGGCCGTTGATGCACGTCATAGTTGTTTTGCTGTCTTGAGGGATGAGATTCAGATTTCCTCTCTTATTAAGTCCAGAAGTTGGGCAGTGTCCTCTGGGTGGGTGGCGGCTAAATCCAATTCTAATCAGAGGGCACAGGCTTCTAGATGAGAGATGTGTTGGGCTTGGACTCTTTCCATTGCTCATATACAGCTTTTGGTGCTGCCTTGAATGACAGATTTGCCAGACACCTGCAGTGTACCAGTAGAGTGTAACATGCCATCATTTGTTTGAAAGTATGTTTTTATGTCTTACTCTGGGGCTTGTGTATAGGATTCATCTTGGAGTTACCAAGTGTTGAGACACCACATTGGGCGAGGGCCCGCAGAGGGGGAACCAATAGTAAGGATAAGAGGAGCATGGTCAGAGATACCATGTGGGAGAATTTAGATTTGAGACACTTTGTGACAGTGCGTAAGGACAAGGTCTGTACGGGAATGGTTATGGTGCACTACAGAGGTGTGGGTGTATTGACATTGACAAGGATTCCAGACCCTCCATATATCACATAGTCCAAGTGCTGTGGTCCATTCCAGAAGGCAATGGGCACCAGCCTGATGAGAAACAGAGGGTGTTCCAGTGGTATCCATGTCTGGGGATAGTACCGCATTAAGGTCACCCCCCACCAATGTCAGTCTGTCAGGGAGAGCTAGGAGTATCATAGAGAGGTTTTTAAGAATGGAGTCCAGGGCAGATAGGAGCATGTAAACACATACCAAATGTATGTTCTGGCCCTTGATCGTCCCGGTAACCGCAATAAAGCGGCCCTGGGGCTCCTGGGTTTCTTGGGCAACTGTCCCGGGAAAGGGACATCAGAGGAGAATTGCCAGCCCATGAAAGCCCCATACTTATAATGAGTGTAAGACTCTGTCATAGCCCTGACAACCAACGAATGGACAATTGTTCCCCAGCAAGTATATTTCCTTTAGCATAAGAACATCTGGAAGGGCACAATGGGTGTAATGCAGAACTGCAAAAAATTTCACTGGGTCTAGCAGACCATTAACATTCCAGGAAATTGCTCATATGACCCTCATGTTTCTGAAATGTCAATCTGAAAAAGTGGACTGGGACAGTGGATCACGGTTCCATGGGGGGAGGTCATCCCTAGTAGTAATTTAACCATTCTGTGAGTAGTTATATGTCCAGTGCATGTTGTGAAGTAAGTTGAATGAATGTGTGGCCGAGTGTGCTGTAAAACAATATCACATGAAATGTAAACAAGAGCAAAAAGAATCCCTGCATCTCAAACTTAAAGGGTTGCCATCCCCTCCCCCCCAACAGCCTCCCCAACCCATACTTCTACCTTTGAAGCATGTCACCCCTGAACTAGTAATACAAGAACAATGCACCTTTAAGTCATAACAGGAGTGGTAGACCTATCCTTTTTATAGGATCAGATGTAATTTTCAGGGACTGAGTATTTCAGTGCACAGTTTTAAGTAGCTTTGATCAGTTCCAAGCACCTTTGATCCCTAGAGTCAGATTTCAGGGCTTTGCGATAAGTTAGTGTCTGTGGATTGTGCATCAATGACAAGTGGGATCTCAGCTGGATAATCACCCAGAGTTGGCGATGAACCTCCCAACGGAGCAGTTGTGGAGAAAGGGACAGTGGATGAGTGCATTTGCCTTCTGATGAGTGATGGAGAGGATGAGGCTGCTTGTTTGGCCCTGCATCCCCTGTGGGAGAGCGTGTAGAGTCTCTTCGGTTTGGGGGCCACCTCTACATGCATGGATTCCTAGATTGTGGTTGCCAGAGGTGGAAGTGCCTTCCTGAAACTGAGTGGTCATTTCTCTGTGAGCCATGTCCAGGGCACTTCTGGGGTATCAAAGAAGTGTGTTTTGTTTGCAAAAACAACACAGAGGTGGTCATTACAGGTTTGCCGATCCCAGGTGAAGACTGCCAAATTATGGCCATGGTGGTGTTCTCAATAGAACACAGTCAAACTACCACCAGGACCGTCAGTGCGGTCTGGCTACTGCAGACGCTGGTAGGCACCTTCAGACCGGTGGGGACCATGCTTCCAACGGACACATTACGAGGCTGCCAACCGCCAAGGCTTCCACTGCAGTCATACCGCCACCAAAACCCTGGTGGAAATGAATTCAATAAAAGGAGACAAGTTTGGAGCCATCGTGGAACCAGAACTCAAAGTCCTCCAACTGCTCCTGCTCACACTATTACTCCGGAACCAGCAACGGTGACGACGAAGACAACAAAATAAGTACATCCACCTAGCACACACTGGAGGAAAAGCCATTAGAACACATGCACACACAACACACACACCTGAGACGGCCAGCAACGGCCCCCCACACACGCAACCACACACCCATACCAACACACACACAGCTACATACACACATGCACACACAAACTACACACACGCACAACAAAAATACACACACCATAGCTGCAACACATGTGCCAATCATACACAACCCTGCACATACATCACCACCACTGGCTAATACACACAAACACAACACCCCTGAGTCACACAATGGCATCACAACCACAACTACACAAAGACATTGGCAAGCCATTACACTGCACACCTACACATGACAACACATGATGACAACAACACGGAACATCAACACACACCCATACAACATACCAAATGTCACACCACACCCACACAACACACAATGCATATGACATAGCCATCACCAAACAGACTGACACACACACAACAACCACACAATGGCACACAACACCAACACAACACATCATACCACAAACAACACACAATATAGCTACACACATGCATATAACTACACAATCGTATCCCACACATAATACACACCCATCACAGTGGGACTGATGGCAGGGCCTCACACACACATGCAGGCCATGAACAACACCATGCACAAACAACACACACACACGTCATACACACACAAACTAAGGACCACATACACAAATCCGACATGGAAAAAGAAAGGTAGACAAGTAGTGTTCGATGGATGCCAACACCTTGTTGGCCCAGATGTATTAAATCGTAAAAATTAAATTAATAAATAAGAACTTTGTACAATAAAAGGCCATAGGCCAGTCCACTGTCAGAGATGCCAAAAGCACACTAGGCACCTCATATGGCACAACTTGACTCCTGACTGCAAAATAACTTCCACAGGGTAGGGGCATCAAGGGGGCAGGCAGGCACCTCAGTGGTGTGGAGGGGTTGGGGGGTTTGGGCTTGGGAGGGGGGTCCTTTGCCTTGGGGGGTTGACTTTTTGGCAGGGGGGGCATGGGCACTACAAGGGGGGCATGGGAGGACTTGGAGGTGGAAAGGCTGGACTTGGGGAGGCACAGAGCCCTTCAGGGTCACATGGGGTGGGAAAGGGGTAGGGAACAGGGAAAACTCATAGAGGAAACATTTCTTTGGCATACAGGGGCAGTCATGGCAAAAGGGTTTGGGAGTGGAGGGAGAGGGAGTGGTGGTAAGATGTGTCTTTGCGGGTGTCTTGGTTTCAGGTGCATGCATCGGATGAATGTGTGTGCTGGGTGTCTTTTGGGTGGGTGAGTGCAGGCATTTAGGTGTCTTGGGAGGAAGGGAGGAGGAGGTGCTGGGAGATGCCATGCTGGATAGGTGACTGTCTGTTGGGATGGTTGGTGTCTGCAGGTGTGGTACATGTGCTGCATATGTGGGTGTTGGTGGTTGTGGTGAGTGCAGATGTGGTGGCTGGGGTGGATGTCTAAGGGTCTGATATTGTGGTGACTGTGGGTAAGATGGTACTGGTGGCTGGATCTGCAAATGATGATGTGCTGGCTTCAGAAATGTCAAGTATAGTGTCTGTGAAGGAGAGGGTGGTGGGGGAGTGGATGTTATTGAGTCTGCAGGTGAATGTTGACTGTGTGCATGCTGGTGGTGGGTCCTGTGGTGCTTGTGTTTGTCAGTGTCAAACATGTCTGTTGAGGTGGATGCATGCCTGTGTGAATGTGTGCTCTGGATGGGTGTGGGGAGAGGGGTTTGGGATTGGCAAGAGGTAGGTGGAGATGGGATGGTAGACAAAGGGACACTGGCTGCCATCATTGAGGAGTCCAGAGCCTGAAAGGATCTCTGGAGGCCAGCCAAGGCACCTTGAATGCCTTCCAGGAATGCATTGCTCTGTTGGACTTGAGCTGCCAGTCCCTGGATGGCATTCACCGTGGTCAACTAACACACAGAGATGGATTTCAGGAGGTCAATAGCATCCTCACTGAGGGCAGCAGGGCTGACTGGGGCAGGGGCAGTGGTGCCTGCGGTGAAGGAGATGCCCAACCTCCCTGGTGAGCAGGCACAACAACGGGGTGGGGAGCTACAGGGAGGGTGGAACTAGTAAGGGGGTGGTGGACAATATTGGTGGTGGAGTGGTCTCAGATGGGTCCACCACCGCTAGAGGTTGTCCACCAGAGGAGGTTTCTGAAGATGAGCTATTAGATCCGGTCTCGCCGAGGTAGTACCCTTGCCCTCCTCCTCAATGGGTTCTACGGCCTCACTGGTACCAGTTTCCTGGGTCCAATGGGCTGCCGCTTCCCCACTTGTTTGTGCCCCTTCTCCTTCACCTGATGATGCAGAAGCACACAAAGAGAAAGAAAGAGAGGGAGGTAGAGAGAGAAGATAGGGTAGAAAAGGGTCAAAACATGCCTCGCATAGACACTTATGAACATTTGCATCTCTTACATTACATAACATGGCTAGGAAATTGCATAGGGCAATACACAAAACCAACATCATGTCATTACATGTCACTACTTCCCACACCTGTATGCTAACACTCACACCTACAACAATACCTTAGTAGGACTCTACTATTAGGGTCATACCCATGATGCCAGCCAAAGGCATTTTAGCTGGCACATTATGTCCTGGATTCCCTATCTATAGTATGGCTGAATACAGATCTCACCTTTCCATTCACTTTTCACCCATTGAATGGACAGCTGACAGAACACAACACTTGAGGCCTTTACAGTTACAACACCTGATTACTCCATGTCTAATGTAAGATGTCAATTACACTGTAGAAAACTCCATTCACAGACCACATTGCATCTAGCTGTCATGTTACCTGCTTGCCCATTCAGTACAGTGATGGCAAAATGGAGTACTACTTGGATCCTGGCTATACAAGTCACATACCAAAGCAGTTCACATCTGAGGTGTGCCATGCAAATCTGTGGCATACCCATTTGACCCATCAGACCCTCTGACTTAGTCAGAGCAGCTGACACCCAAAACATACATCAGTACTCAGCATACTGCTCACTGCATCAACCATGGGCTATGTATCACATAGCACACGTCCACTGAGTGGAGTGTGATGAAATATGTACCTCTGGAACACACATACCACATCATGGACCAATTCCAATGCCACCACACATGCAGGAACTAGGCACCATGACAACTACAGCCACACACAAACACCATTCGACAAATAGCAAACCCTGTCATTTAGCCCAGACACCACACATCCTAGAGGGGAATAATGTGCTTTCATGTGGCACACCTGGACAAATAACACAGCTTGTACTACAACTTCACATCCCACTACCACATAAGCCAGTCTGAGGAGCCTGGATTGGAAATGATCATCATATGAACACAAAATGTGTTATGCCACACCAATACCACTCCAATTCTGACACTACCTATTGCCCAAGCCAAGCTGTAATAGTCATAGGAAATCAGATGTGCACCCAATTTGACTTATTGACATGATGAAGGCAGCTACTCTGCATTGCAGCATAGGTATTGCTAGGGCTTTGTCATACACGACATGAACACACAATGGTGAAAAATCACGGACCCCAACCGGGCACTTACCACATCTAGTACCCTCCTATTGTTGAAAGGCCAAATCCCCACAATAATAGCTACAAGGACTGCATTATCTGTGCAATCTGCCCTCATAAAACATAATTTATCAGTATCCCATGGTTGTTTCCCTACACATACCCTACACTCTGTTGATCACCTATTTATGCATAGTCACCTATCAGGGCAATCCTCCTGTCCTATTGAGGCCCTTTATGTGGAGAAACTGTAATACCAGCCCCACAATCAGTCTATGCCAGCTACAGTACAAGATGTATATTGTCTCAGTAATTATAGGGGAGTAACACAGTAGGACATACAGGATGGCTACACAGATGAGATTGAACTTACACCTCAGATACACTAATGCAGAGAGATGGATCTAGTCATACACAATGTTAGGATGATCCAAACACTCATAACCTCTGTAACCCACAATGGAGTCACACATGTGCCCATGCCAGTGGTGCATCTACACATTACAGACATGGAGAATAATGGAAATGGGAAACGTACATCCACTGACAGCATAGTGTGGTCACACATCTACAAAAGATACTCTGCCATGGAGACTGATACCCATTTCCCAATGTTGATGTGCATGTAGCATTGACCACAATCACATTTTCTCAGCAGTAAGCCACCCAAACCCATTTAAGGCCTGTCAAATCCGAGGATACTGTCAGTACTCACCCCCTTTGGGGCTGCTGTGCTGCCCTCAAATGCCCATCCACCTCAGGGTAGGCCACCGCAAAAATGTTTGCCATTAGGAGGGTCAGGGTCCGACTGGCATGCCTCCCTCATTGGGAGTACATCCCCAGCAGGGCCTCCCCAATCTTCCCATCCTCCCACTGTTTTCTGCAATAGATGCTCCGCTGGCTATGGACCCCCTGGGTCTACACTTGCTTCGAGATTGCACGCCAAGTCCCCTTCTTCTAATGGGCGCTGACCTGGATGGGTGACACAGACAGAAGGAGAAAGTAATGAACAGGTCCACCACATCAACAGCAGTGGACTACACACATCAGACACACCAACAGCCTACACAAATCCATCAGAATGGTTCACGCACCTTAACTCCATGCCACCTGCATGCATGTACTCCCTGGCCGGTATGCTTATGCCATTCACCCTGACACCCTGACACCCTGACACCCTGACACACATCCCTATCACACAGGACAATGGCATTGAGCTCACCTGCTCCTCTGGTGTCCCATACAGCTGTCCATACAGGGGTAGGACCCCTTCCAACAGCTTCTCAAGGTCTTCTTGGGTGAAGGCTGGGGGCCTATCACCTCCTGGACTTTAGCATGATGGCTCCCAGAGACAGTACACACCAGCTCATGTCATGAAGGTCTTGCTTGTAGGAGTGTCAGGAGTCAAGTGAGCTAGTTGGCAGAAAATGGTGGTCACGGCCACTGCATGCATGACCCTCACCACCGGCGGTGATCATCATTGGCCGCAGTCCCACGTTGGCAGCAATGTAGACCAATGAGAAGTTGCAAGGTGGTTGCGACCGCCTACCACCATGACGACATACGCGGGCGGACTTAGGTCACTTCCATCTGTCCAGAGCAAGCAGGACAGGCTGCTGCCATTTTATGTACAGTTAATGGCTTGTTGCATAAAAATAAGTGTGTCATGGTAGTTATAGGTCCAGAATGCTGAGCAGGCCCATGTTCTGCTATCATGGTTAGGCTCATACATGTGACATTCTTGACACAGTAATGTCACATGAGGTGCATGTCCCGCTACTCGGTGCCTCATAGGTGGTGTAACCGTAGAGGTCACTGACATTAGTACATACATGGTCCGTGCAGGACCCACCTGTGCACACAAAATGGAACATTACACATGTATTGTGCACCACTAACTATTGTACTTGGCCAGCAATGGGCAGCATGGATGGTTAAAATGGTGCTTCTTCATGCTCAATATAGTACGTGTCAACTGTTCAGGCATGTCTACAGTGTTAGGTGCGTGCCACAAGAAATTCTTCAGATAACATGTGTGGAGTGCTTTTCACATTGTACATTCTCTCCTCTCTATCCTAGATACCCTGTCATGGGGAGAATGAGAAATGCATCAGTGTATCGTCTGCTAGTTGACCTTGCTACCCTGGAAGAAAGGCACATAATCCAGACTTATCGTCTGAATCGTCTGACCATCAAGGATCTATGTACTCACATGGGGCCAGATCTATTGCCTGCCATATGTAATCCCTATGCCATCCCTCCCACAGTACAAGTGTTGTCAGTGCTACACTTTCTTGCCTCAGGGTCCTTTTAGGTTACAGTGGGCTTGGCAGCAGGGATGTCACAGCCCATGTTCAGTCTTGTGTTGAAGGATGTACTGTCTGCTTTTCTGAAACACCTGGACAGCTAGATCAGGCTCCCCCAACCTGCGGATTTGCCTACTGTGAAGGCAGACTTCTATGATATTGGACGCACCCCTCATGTGATAGGGGCCATTGATGGCACCCATATTGCTTTGTTCCTCCCAGTGCAAAGGAACAAGTGTATAGGAACAGGAAAAACTATCACTCCATCAATGTTCAGGTGGTGTGTCTGGCAGACCTGTACATTTCCCAAGTGATAGAAAGGTTTTGAGGATCTGTCCATGACTCCTACATTCTGAGGAACAGCAATGTCCCACACTTGATGGCACAACTACAGAAAGAAAGGACTTGGCTCATTGATATGTATGCATTTCGATTTGTGTCTCTGTTGTGGCACCTGTCATCACAATCTTCCATGTGGCCATACCTGCATAGTAACAGGTACTACCTATATTCACACAGGTGGCTCAGGCTATCCTAACCCACACCGGCTGTTAACACCAGTGAGGTACCGTGCCACAGATCGGGAACACCATTTCAATGAGACCCACAGCAGGACGAAGCATGTAATATAAAGGACATTTGGTCCACTGAAGGCAAGACACTCCACAAAAAGAATGCCAGATCATAGTTGACTGCTACATGCTGTACAATCTAGCCCTGAGACATCAGATCCATTACTGGCTGCTGATGAGGAGGCAGCTGGACCAGTGCCTGGTGATGGTGACATGCAAAAGTGAATACGAGGCAGATGAGGATGGTGTAGCTGACCCTAGTACTGAGCTGATCAGTACTTCCAGTGACATACAAATATGTTGTGTGTGTAGTAGCAGGTGTTATGTTCTCATGGTACATCAGTAGAGCGGTTTAGAGTACATATCCCTATTTGTGGGTTGTGGTAGGAGACAGATTGCATGTCAGGAGCAGCATTACTGGTCCCAACTCTGACATGTGTTCTCAATGCAGGTTGCTAGGTTAACATCTCGTACGGACAGGATTGTAGAGTGCAATGTGTCCTGCAATCTCCTTTCCAGATGTAATTCCAGCAATTAACTGTGTACTGTGAATCTTTCCCTCTCCTACCTGTTGCTTGAGCCAGTCATCTACATTAGCCTTTGCTAACAGTTGAAAGTGTAGAGTTGAGCCCATACTCCGTTTGCGCCGAATTTGCGTCGTTTTTTTCGACGCAAATTCGACGCAAAACTAACTCCATATTTATACTTTGGCGTTAGACGCGTCTAGCGCCAAAGTTCATGGAGTTAGTGTCATTTTTTTGCGTGAACACCTTCCTTGCGTTAATGACATGCAAGGTAGGCGTTCCCGTCTTAAAAAATGACTCCGATGCATATGCGTCGTATTTATACTCCCGGGCAAAAATGACGCCCGGGAGTGGGCGGGTCTAAAAAACCTGCATTAGTGCCGGATTTTAGTGCCTGGGTCAGGGCAGGCGTTAAGGGACCTGTGGGCTCAGAATGAACCCAGAGGTGCCCTCCCCTGCCCCCAGGGACACCCCCTGCCACCCTTGCCCACCCCAGGAGGACACCCAAGGATGGAGGGGACCCACCCCAGGGACATTAAGGTAAGTCCAGGTAGTATTTTTTTTAATTTTTTTTTGTGGCATAGGGGGGCCTGATTTGTGCCCCCCTACATGCCACTATGCCCAATGACCATGCCCAGGGGACAGAAGTCCCCTTGGCATGGCCATTGGGCAAGGGGGCATGACTCCTGTCTTTGCTAAGACAGGAGTCATTTCAATGGGGGATGGGCGTCGTAAAAAAATGGCGCAAATCGGGTTGTGGCGATTTTTTTGCCTCAGCCTGACTTGCACCATTTGTGGACACCCATACACCATTTTCCCCCTACGCCGGCGCTGCCTGGTGCACGTTGTTTTTTTTAACGCACACCAGACAGCGCCGGCGGCTAACGCCGGCTAACGTCATTGAATAAATACGGCGCCCGCATGGCGCTTCAGAATGGCGTTAGCCGGCGCTAATTTTTTGGGCGCAAAACTGCGTTAGCGCAGTTTTGCGTCAAAAAGTATAAATATGGCCCTTATTTCCTGAGATTGTTGATGTAGAAGTGTCTTTTGTTGTGCCCTGTTTCCTTGCCAGTACACACTGGCACAACAACAATGAACTGCATATGTGCTTTGAGTGCAACCATGCCTAACATCCTGATGTGTGTCCCTGTCTTGGTTGGTTGCAGGTTGGATAAGTGAACATACTCTGGTGTGTGGCAGGACTAGTGACTCCCTTACAACTGAATTTCAGGACATGTCCGATATACTGTGTCCCCTGCAGAGGATGCCTCTCTCTACTGTCCATTTCACTGACTGTTGGTTAAGGGGAATATCCACACATAACATATTGCTGACCACACATTTGTACATCTAAAAATGAAGACACAAATGCAGTTGCTGTGATCTACAGTGGTTATTGTGCATATATTGTCAAACAGTTGATGAGTGGGATCATGGTGGATCAAATCATCAGAGTAGATGGTCTAGCTGTAGGTAGTACAGGTCCAGTGTCCAAGGGCCATGGCAATGTGAGACATGCCATTGAACAGTCTACAGGGTGTCTCAGTTACACACAAGGGAGAATGTTCAGGGGAGGATCACTAACTGGCAGTGGGTTTTGTCTTGGCATCTGCTCCAGCCGTATGTCTGGATGGATGACCACGTTTGTGGGGGGTTTCCTCAGCTACAGAGGGGGTGTGCCAGTGGCCTGTGGTTCCACTGGCAGTGCCTCAATTCCACTGGCTGCTGCAGATGTGGATGGTTCACTTGGTATGTGGCTAGTGGAAGGGGCCTACTGGTGGGTGGAGGAAGCACACAGGATGGTGGTGGGGTCCCTCAGAACCCCTGCAATGGAGGCCATGGGGGTATTGTGTGCTTGCCACTGCTGCATGGCCTCCTGGTGGAATTCCCTCTGCAGCCTTTGGTTTTCCCCCAAGATGGTGGCAATTTGGCCCATCTTGTTCCTGGATTGCTGGTTTCCCCAATGTGCCAGGTAAGTCATCAATATCCAGACATCCAGAGGCCTTCATCCTGGGGAGGGCTGGTTGTCTCTGGCATCCTCTCCATGGTGGCAGTGGCAGGGGTACCTGTGAATGGGGTGGAAGTGGGTTACATGATGGAGGTGTGATTGATTTTCTCTTTGTCTGATGCATAGAGGGGCTTGACTTGATTCCCAGTTATGGCAATGACAGATGCAGCACTGTAGACATTGTTTGTGGGTAGTGGATTGTGACATAGGTACCATGTTCCATTAAGTGTTAAGGAATGAGGATTGCATTGCTGTCATTGCCATGTAGTGATCCTCAGTCAAAGCATCCAGTTGGTGTAGCAGGTGCAATAGTTATACATGCAGGAGTTGCACTATGAAATTGACATAGCAGGTTTTGATGTAGATGGGCTGGTGCATTGTGGGAATTGTATTGATTGTTACTGACAGTGCTATCTGTGTACTTGTCAGGGACTGTGTGGGCATTGTGGCTAGGTGGTGGTGTGGCATTCAGGAGAGGGGCATTAGATGATTGAGTGGGAGGGGAAGTGGAAGTTATGGTGACTTGGGCAGTGATAGGGTGGTAGGGAAGCATGCTGGACAGGAGTACTTAGTGCCATGGAAGTGATAGTTACTTATCAGATTCCAGTAATCTGGGTATTCCAGTCAGGCCCCCAGGATGCAGGATGTCCAAGACCTTCTCCTCCCACGTTGTAAACTCTGGGGGAGGAGCTGGGGGCCCACCTCCAGTCTTTATCGTGGCAATTTGGAGACTGGAAGCCATGAACTGGACCTTCCCCCGTAGGCCGTTCTACCTCTTTCCGATGCCCTCCCTTGTGTGTGGATGGTTACCCACTGAGTTGACCCTGTCGACAATTCTCTGCTACAACCTCATTTTGGAGGTTTGCTGGACCTGTGCTCCAAACAGTTGTGGCCCTATCCTGACGATTTCATCTACCATGACCCTCACCTCATCGTCTGTGAAGCGTGGTTTTTTTTGATGGGACATGGTGGTTGTGTGTGGGTGGTGGTGTATGTTGTGTGCAAGGGTGCAGTGTAGGGTGCTTGGTAGGGTGGGGCTGTTTGGTTGTATGTGCTGGTTGGATGTGGTGTTTGTGTGTAGTAACAATGTGTGTATTGTGTTGATGGTGCAGTTGTGTGGTGTGTGCTGAGTGTGGTAATGCCTAAGGTGTACAAGTGCAGAGTCTTCAGTTTGTGTGCTCCTCACTGTCTGTGTTAGTAGTTGTGGTTACAAAGGATTGTGAGTTGTGTGTGGGTGTGTTATATAGTGCAGTGAACAGGTGTGAGTGGCGTGTGGTATGTGTCTCAGGTGTGGGGTATTCATAATGTCCAATATGTTGTTGTGTTCCGGCGGCTGAGGTGGGTTTTTGTCCACAGCGGTTAGCACAGCCAATGGTTTTCTGCTGTGCACGAACCGCTGTGCTAATTTGCGGGTTGTACTCTGGAGGGAGGGATGTAGTTGGCATAGTGGTGCTGGTAGTCGGACAACCTCTATCCCGCCCTCAGTTGTCCAGGCGGTCTCAGATTTGTGGCTGTATTTTGACAATCTTCAATGTGTGACTCAAAATACGGCGGTCAGGATACCGCCTCCATTACAGTCTTTTGGTGGCCGCCAATTCGGCATTCTTCAGTAAAGAATGCTAAAGTCGTAAAGAGGGCCAGAGTCTGGCTGGAAATAGAAGCCAGTGTGGGAGGTTCAGAGCTTTTGTTTAACTGAGGTGTAGGAACAACACTGTTGCACCTCTTTGGTATAGTCCGGGAAGGCAAGCACCCTTGCGTTGCAGCACAGAAAATCTGGAGGGGAGAGAGCTTCTTATAGGATGGAATCCCTATCCTTGAAGTTGAGAATGCAGTTGATCAGAGGTCAATAAGGGACTCCCGGAGTCGGTTTGGGTGCCAATGCCCTATGAGCCCTCTTGATCGCCAACCTGGGAGAGTAGCTCTGCCAGCACTCAGGACTTGATCCAGGCTTCGAAGAATTCAGCCACCAAAGAGGTTTCAGTGCCCTCCAGTACTCCCATAAAGTGCAAGTTATTTTGTCAGGAGCAGTTTTCAGAATCTTCTGTGCAATAGTGGAGTTCAGCTGTATGTGACAGTAAATGGGAGACTTGTGACTTCAAGGTGGCAAGTTAATCTTCTGCTCTGGACAGGCGACCCTCCAGTTCCTTTATTCTAGCTGTGGCATTTCGAAAATCCTGGCACAGGATGACCATATCCACCCACACCTCCCCGATTTTGGTTTCCAGTGATGTTTGTAGCTCGGTCACCTTCGAGTGAAGACACTTTGGGGGTCATTCCGACCCTGGCGGGTGGCGGGCGCCGCCCGCCGGGCGGAAACCGCCCAAACACCGCCCCGCGGTCAAATGACCGCGGGGACCATTCCAACTTTCCCGCTGGGCCGGCGGGCGATCTTCAAAAGATCGCCCGCCGGCCCAGCGGGAAAGCCCCAGCAAAGATGAAGCCGGCTCCGAATGGAGCCGGCGGATTTGCTGGGGTGCGACGGGTGCAGTTGCACCCGTCGCGATTTTCAGTGTCTGCCAAGCAGACACTGAAAATCTTAATGGGGCCCTGTTAGGGGGCCCCACGACACCCGTTCCCGCCAGCCTGTTCCTGGCGGTGTAAACCGCCAGGAACAGGCTGGCGGGAAGGGGGTCGGAATCCCCATGGCGGCGCTGCTTGCAGCGCCGCCATGGAGGATTCCCCCAGCCGGGGGAAATCCGGCAGGAAACCGCCGGACCCGGCTGGGCGACCGCGGCTTCACAGCCGCGGTCGGAATCCCTGATGTAGCACCGCAAGCCTGTTGGCGGTGCTACCTCCGGCCTCCACCCTGGCGGTCTATGACCGCCAGGGTCGTAATGAGGCCCTTTGTCTAGGCCTGGGTGGCATTCACAGAGTTCCACTATGCTGAACTCTGCAAAGTGAAAAAAATTCTGCTGTGCTATGCAGAGTTCTGCGAGTGGAGGATTTTGGGTAAGCTGCTCGGTTCACGCTGATAATCAGCACCAGGAGTTTTTCCAACACTGTAAAATCAGTGCAAATGGCATCTTGTGGTGCACCAGAGGGCACTAACTTCTTTCTGCCACTTGAGTAGATTTTGTACTTGAGTGGCAGCTTCCTCAACATAAGCAGCAGCTTTCTCAATGAGAGTGGTAGCATCCTGCTGTGACTGCCCGCATTTAGAAACCTCACGCACCAACTTTGTTTTTTCTCACTCGTGCTTTTCAACTTAACATTGGCAAGTAAGTGGTGCACTGCTGCAAGGGTAGGTGTCTCTAAGTTTAGGGCCTGCCAGTCTATCAGGAACCATGCCTCACTCACACCCACCCATTGAAGCTATGTGAGGCGCAAGAGAATTGATTCTTGTGGGTGGTGCAAGGGCAGGCAGGCTGCAGAGGCTGTGAAGCTATTCATCATGGTAGGGCGGCTAGAGGCATGTGGGACTTTCCCCTGCTGGAGCTAAAAGTTGCTGTGTCCACAGCACAGCGATCCTTCTTGGGAGGAGCTGAGCTCCCACTACAAACTTGGGCAGGGCCAGCAGACTGGAAAGTGCGATGAGTGGGCGAGGGCCCGGGGCAGCTCCTGCACCAGGTGGCCACAAGGAGGGTGTCAGGGGTAGCAGAGTCCTAAGGTGAGGCACACAGGGTGGTATGCTATGGAAGGGCTCAGGGTTGCGGGTGATTAGGAGCCTGCAAAAGAGTCTCTCACCTCTGCATTGCAATCATACTCACCAGGAGTCAGCCCCTCAGGTGAGGAATCCCAAGTCAGCTGCCATGTTTCGAGGGGCAATCGCAGTCTTACTTGGACCATTTGCAAGGCATGAGGGTCTCCATTGGGGCAGTTGCACAGCCAACACCAACTAAAGCTTCACCACATCAGTACAGGAGGTGCCGGAGTCCCTGAGAGATACGTGGATGGCAGCAGATGACGGACTAGTCTGGAGTCCGGATTGCGACTGCCATCTTGATGCTCCAGGCCACGCCCCCATCCACAAGAAATGTAGGAATTGTTCCTATTAATACATTACCCTTTCGGGTTATACCTCCAGAAAGATATCGACTTGTATTTGCCTTCTGTAAACCCTACAGAAACTCTTTCATACATCCTTAATGATCACAGAACAACAGTTATCCAAGCTACAATTATCTCAAAAGTAGATTACTTCAATGGAGTTCTTCTAGGTCTCCCAGGGCTAACAAAGTTCTGTCATGTTTCACAGCATTTAAGAAATGTATACTCATGTAACCTATAGAAAGTTATATGCTGACTGAATGCCAGTTCATGGAGGAGTCTGGCTTCTGTTGCAGTCAGAACCATCTATTCAGCAGTGAAAGTTAGTTTTATTGGGTTCATGTTTTCATTTTGATCAACTTTCTTTTAATTTTACATTGTGTTACCACGTACGCTTGCTGCAAAAAAACCTTGGCTGCAGGTAGGAGTTACTGGACTCTAGGTTGTTTTTAAACCCAGCTTGTTTTCTTGGTGAACATATTGCTTCATGGTTTAGCCATGTCCCCTTTTAAAACTGGTCTCTTTCAAGTAGATGTCAGTGCATCCATGCAACGAGTGCGGCAATGTCATACAGAAGGTATACCAAAGACAAGACAGTCTGTACACATCAGTGCCCAGACTGCACCATGCTGCAGAACCAGTTGTGATTTTAATGCAGAGCTGAGCCCACTTAGCCTTACACCTGGTTCCACTTATTAAATCTCCCATTTTCAGGTGAGTTGCAGGTATGCCCTCCACTCAATTTGGTATGTCCTGATTCTAGTGTCTCCTCCAAGTCCAATAGAAGTACCCAACAACAATAGGCTTTCCAAGCCTGTAGATGGTCTGACCATTAGTCTCTCAGTAAAGACAGTTGGGGATGCAAACTACTATTTAGCCTATTCAATGATTAACACACAGTCATTGCTCAAAGATAAAAAATAATTCATAACAAAATTCAGACATGAAAGCACTCTGGGTCCGACCTAGTTGCAGGAGTTCCTAGTGTGTTGGAAATTGAGTTACTGGTTGAGTGGGGGTGATGCCACGACTCAATCTTATGCCCTGTGTGCAGTGGGTATTACTTGCCGGCCACATGTCATTCCTTCCCTGTGGCACCTTTCTGTCTTGAGTGCTCAACAACTCCCCCCTCTTGAAAAGTCTGAAGCATTGACCCTCCTGTTGTGTTGCCATACAAGTTTTATTCAGTTTGCACTTGCAGATATCATATACCATGTACCATTTTAGGATAGTCATGTTTCCACTGTGAACCACTGGGTTGTACCATCAGCCACTTGGGTTCCGTAGTACTTGTTGTAGTCAATTATTGTTTTCACCTGATGCCTGTTAAGCCATACCTGTTTGTATGTAACATGATTTTTCCAAGGTAACTTAGTAAGCTTCCACATGAGACACATGCCTTTGGGAACACACTTGGCTTCCTGTATAAATAGCACATCTGAACTTGTATCGGGGCTTGGCCATGTACCTGTATCCGAACCCATACGAGTTCCAGTAAAGTCTTCCGCATGCAGCTTCCCTGCACTCAACTCCTAAGTTGCCCAGAGTCTTCCCATGTTCCAGCATAGCGCAAGATTTGTCCCTGGACTCATCTCCTGAGTCATCAAGACCTTCACCTCTTCAGTCCTGCCCACCCTCATTCCAGCACCCATCTGCCAAGCCATCAGGGTACTATCCAGCGATCTATTCTTCCAGATCCTTTCTGATGACTTTGAGATCCTGACTTCCAAGAACTCTTCAGTGCCTCCCTCCGTGAGCTAATATTCCTCCTCTTCTCTGACTTCTAGCAATGATATATACATACACACACACACACAATATATATATATATATATATATATATATATATATATATATATATATATATATATATATATATATATAATATCAAAAACAAAATAGAAAAAAATGTCAAGCCTAAAGTAGAAGTAATGATGCGGAGAGTTCTGGGTGATATTATGTGCAGACCAAATCCAAAATAATAGTAGTGTTTGGGTCTCTGTGTGGCAAGATGAAAAATAACTGTTTCATCCTTGATTTCACAAATGCAAGAACTGAAAGTGAGATAAGTATCCCCTATTTTTAAAGCAGTCTTTGCTATACATGCATAGCGCACTAGCATGTTACCAAGACAAGGTGGTTGCTACTTGATTCTTTGCCTTTTTCTTTTTCAGGAATGTCTTTGAAGATTCCCTCAAGATCGAGGAAGGAACTGGAGAATCCACCCCAAGGAAGCCATGATGGAGTGCAGCCAGACGAGAAAAACCAACAGAGAATACCATGATCAGGGAGGGAAACCTTGAAGTAGCAGTTAATGAGTGTAACAGCAGACACTGCAGGCCAAAAGTAATAAAAACGTCAAGCCGCTTACCACCCATTGGTATCATCTTTATTGTGTTGTGACTCTGCCTCCGGTGCACTCAGAAGTGGCCCAGAACTATCAGCAGGTGTGACAAAAGAGAAAGTATAGGTCTGTACTGTAAGATTGTGTTACAGATTGGGTCCTAGTTTGCAGTGAGTGTACACCCTGTCCAGGTAGGGACCCTCACTCTAGTCAGGGCAAAGGAGATACCCAGCTCAGATAACCTCTGTTGGCATGAGCAGTCAGTCTTATCTCAGACGCAATGTGTAAAGCATTTGCACATAACACACAATAACACAGTGAAAACACTACAAAAGGACACCATACGAGTTTTAGAACAATAGCCAATGTTTATCTGTGTAAAACACGACCAAAACGAGAAAAAATCAACATATAGTAATAAAGATGTGAATTTTGCAAGAATTACTTAAAAATACAGTCCCTTGAAGGCAGTAGTTCTGTCTGGTGCTATCAAGGCGTCATGAACAACAAATCAGTTCAGGCCAACTGCGGCATTGCAGGATGGCTACGGTGTCGGGAAGACCCGCAGACAGTACCTTGGAAATGTAGGGTGTTGTGATCCTCACAATGAGATCCGGAATGCAGCGTCGGTGGGTGTCGGTTCTGGAGGTCAGTGCAGGGGTCCTCGGGTCCTTGATGTTACATGCATTGCAGATCGAACGCTGGGCCGATGACTAAGTCAAGAGCGCTGGCGTTGATGGCATCGGGGCTGTGGTACGAAGCAGGACAATGCGACGTGTGGTGCCCACAGGTTACGGTGCAGGCAGTGGCTCAGTGACGGCATCCTGTGGCATCGGTGAGACCAGGGCTGCAGTGTGAAGCGGGACGTGTGGTGTCTTCAAGTCGTGGTGCAGGCAGTGCCATTGTTGTTGCTGAAGTGCTGTCATCGGAGGGCCCAAGGTGACGGTACGACGCAGGGCTGTCTCCATTCGGCAACCAAGAGTGGTGGTGAAGGCAGGGGCGTCTGTTGATGAGGATGGAGTAGATGGCGTTGATATTGGTGGACCGGGCCTGCAGTGCAGCACAGGACAGTTCTCCTTGTACCTCACGAGTGGTGTCCTCAGGCCATGGTGCAGGCAGCGGCATCAGTGTCAGCGCAGAGTGTCGTCGTCGGGGATACCAAGGGTGCGGTGTGAGCAAGGCGATGCAGAGTGCAGGGCCCACAAGTCACAGTACAAGCAGCAGCTTGATGATGCTGTCAGGTGGCAGTAGCGGTGAGACCATGGGTCAGGTCCAACAGATTGCAAATATGCCATCTTTGATGAAAAATCAGAATAGTTTATCAAGAAAATTAAGACTCCTTAACTCTTCTAAGGAGTTCTTCAAAATTGTGAACTCTTTGTCTAACTTTACTAACTCAATGAATTTAGACAGCTCTCAATACTTTTGTGATAATCTAGTGGCTTTTATTCAAACCAAGATTCTAAACACCTATATTGAAATTTCCTACCCTTCTGACCAGGTGAAGGCAGCCTCTAAGCCCATTGACATCTGTTCTGCTGCTCTTTTAGGCCTTTCTCAGTGGCACAAGTTAAGCACCTTCTTCTAGGAATAAAATCAGGGTCTCCATTAGAGCCATGCCTTCCTAAAGTTCTTTGACTAGCTCCCAACTTGGTGGCTGAGCATCGTACTCACATATTGTAATGCTATTTGTATTTAACCATCAACTCCATGTTTAACCATTGATTCAATTTTGTGTGAGTGATTCAATTTTGTGCCCTGCTGCAGGTGCAGGGCAGGGCAAGTACAAAACATGTTTTCTCTTCACTGTGCTGGAACATATCGTGTGGGATGTGGACTTGATACAAGTTTACAAGGAAGATAAGGTTTATCAGAGGACTGTACCGTTTTGCCTCAAAACAAGAATTGAGGTGTGGCCAGCTCTTTTTTGTGTGTTTTTGATGCAGACCCAGTACAGCCAGCTTTTGATTTCATAACCGAGGAGAGGGAATTCTAGAATGCTCTTCTAGCTTGTTTAATGTTTAAGAGACAGGGAGACTTGGCACTCAGACAGGAACTCACCTGTGGAGCAGATGCGCTGCAGAGGTGCAAATTTGTGATCCTAATTGGGTCTCCTTCCTGGGCTGTTCTGGGGTTCCCTGGTCTGGTGCTGGCAGGGGTGATGACGCTGATGAATCCTACCCCATTGGTGATTCATTTTAACTTTTGATTATTTAGCTTATACATATAAATTATTTGTTGATGCATTGCCCATTTCTTTCCATAAATGCTTAACTGCTGTGATTATTCTTGTATATATGCATGTTTCTTTTCATTTTAAATATATGCTCATTTATATATACTTGTGTGCTTTTATTTGATATCTGGGAAGTGCCTGAAAAAAAAAAAATATTCAGACTAAGAGAGCTGCATTCTTTGGCATTGTGTCCTCTTAGTTCAGGTAAATGCAATACTAATTGGCATCACTTGCAAGATTCAAAGTAAAAGATCAAAAAGTGAGAAATGTTTGGCAAAAAGACGAAGCCAGTTTCCCAGATGCCAAGTGAAATACCGGGTTGGGAAAAAGTTCCTTACGATGTACGTGCCCATGAGTGGGCTTACGGTGCTGGTTTGAGTGAGAATTGGGATGCGTGTATGGCAGAAGCTGAGCCAGCAAATGTATTAGCTTATTTGCAGAAAGTGCCAGTAGAAAAAGGAAAAGATTTAACTATTTTAGGTCGGAGAGGCTGGATCCATTTGTGTGCCTATTGGAAAATGCATGAGAAATATGTTTAGTAGAACAGGAATGTGGACAATTAGAAAGGCAGCTAGTGGAAGCCAAGAATACTTCCACATTGTTATTGTGTCAGAATACAGGATAAAGTTGATACTTACCAGACAGTGGCTGAACTGGCCGCAGTGCACATAGCTCAATGTAAATACAAGAAATGATGGGGAAGAGTTAATAAGAAAAAAGTTGATTTTGCCATTGCTAAAGCAGGGCTAGATTGGAACTCTGAAAAATGGGTTTGTGATATTTGGGATTCTTCTGAGTTTTCAGATTGTGGTGAAGAATGTTGCCAAAATATTGGTGGCCTGGGTGAGTCAAATGAGCAGAAAGTGGTTTGTGCACAGCCTATATTTAGACAAAAAAAACAGGGAAACCCACAAAATCTGGGAGGGCGGTTGAGATGCACACCCTAGAAGATTACTCGCAGCAGAAAATAAATGACATAATGGATTGGTTTTGTCAAAAACCTGGGAAGTGTTGCTTACGTGGCTGGTGAGATTGTTGACACAGGAGCTTCTGGAGGGGTGTTGGATGTGGGAGATGCAAGGAAGTTTTGTACCCCTAGCACGGACTTCATTACACTGGAGCAATTTTGGTGTTATGAGGATGGCTACTTTGTTGCAATTAGTAGTTATAGGGTGTAATCACAAATATCATACATAGTCAGACTGGCCACCAAATGATGAGCTCTGGTACGCATTGAGAGATGCTATGCAGAGAATTAAAAAATAAAATTTGAAATATGCTGTTCTTTATTGTGAGGCTCACAATTTGTTGGATGCACCACTGAAGGTGTCAGTGTGAAAAAAAAATATTCGGTGAGCTTCCCCAGTGTACAAGCAGGTGATAATGACTTTGCTAATTAACAAGACAGGAAACTTTTTGAAAGATCTACTTGAGGCAGTCCGTGAGTTGGGAGAGCTGGGAGAGTGGATTAAACCTGAAAGAGGCTCTCGTTTGAGGGCCATACTGACAATAAAAGGGTATCTAGAAGAGATATGTTTATGGCATTGTTGAAGGATGGTGTCAACAAAGAACAGATAGATGGGATAGATACCAAGAGTCTGTTGGAGATGTATCTCTAGCGTGGGCTGGACAGAAAGGAGGGAAGCAGGAAGATGAATAAGCAGGATAATAAATGGGTGAGTCAGGACAAGTCATAGATGCAGGAGGAAGAAAAGGAGAGGGATAAAAATGTTTCCCCAAAGGTGAAGGAGGAGGAAGATCTTGACACTGATTGGTTGACTGTGGAGATCAGGGAAGGAGAGGAATCTCCCCGCAGGTATGAAAGCATATATCCAGATTTGACTTGGACAAAAGTCAACAGGTTTATATCAGATTAGAAAATATGTCAAACTCTGGTACAGGGATGGGCTCATAATGACAATAGACCTCATGTTGATTTAGAAATTTACTGGAAAAATAGAAATGTCCAGAAAGTCAGGACCCAGGTGGACACTGGAACGGAGGCCTCTTTGACATATGGGCATCCCAAAACGTTCACAGGTCAGCACTACACCATCACAGGGTTGGGTGGAAAGAAAACCCTGCTGTGCAAACCAAGGTTCAAATGAAAATAGGGAGAACACCAAAAAGAGAATGCACTGTCTTGAAAGTGCCCCTCTTTGAATATATTCTTGGAATTGATGTATTGATGGGAATTACATTATATTTGGATGATGGGTATTATCAATTCGGATCATACATCTCAGTGGAAGGAGTGAGGGTGGGTCATTTGAAGATACCCCCAGTAAAGACTTCCCCAGCCACCAGGGTGGTTCACTTAAAGCTGTACAGTATTCCAGGAGGGCATAAGAAGAAAAGTAGGACCATACAGGATTTAGTAGAAGCAGGGGTGGCCCCGGTCACCACTGCTTGCAATAATCCTGTGTGGCCCATGCCCAAACCAGATGAGAGCTATAGAATGACTGTCGATTATCGAGAAATTGAACAAATATGCACCCCTCTGACTGCCGCGGTCCCCAACACTATCACTTTGATTGAAAGGATACAAAAGCACAAAGGGACCTGGTATGTACAAACTGATATCACCAGTGCTTTTTTCACTGCATCATTTGCCCTTAAGAATCAAGAGCAATTCATTTTTTTTGTGGCTTGGGAGCCCATTTAAATTCTTAAAATTGCCTATGGGGTATGTACACAGCCCAACAATGTGTCACCAGCTGAAGGCAGAGTACGTGAATGAAGTACCTGTCATTCTAGGGGTGCAGCTGTCTCATTATATTCATGATGTGATGATTCAGGAAGAAACACAAGAACAGGTGGAGACTCAGTTGGACAAGGTTGTGGAACATTTGCAAAGCAAAGGGTGGATGATAAATTCAGGCAAGATGCAAGGACCCTCTCAAATTGTGAAGTTTCCAGGAATTCAGTTGAATCAGGAACATAAGGAGGTTGTGTCGCAGGTAAGACAAAAGATACTAGAATTTGGCACACCCCATAATAAGCAGGAAACTTAGCGATTCATTGGATTGTTTGGCTTTTGGAGACAGCATACCCCTCACTTGAGTCAGATTTTGGTCCATTTGTATAAGATGACCCGAAAGAAACACAAGTTTGAATAGGGAGAGCAGCAGCAATATGCTTTTGAATTGGCAAAGGAGGCGATTTAACATGCTTTTGACTTGTGGCCAGTACAGGAGGGAGATATCGAGTTGCATGTGACAGTCCAGGGGAAATATGCAAATTGGAGTAGGTGGCAAAAACAGGGAAGACAGAGAGCCCCCCAAGAATTTTTGACTAAGCAATTGCCAGATGCTAGCAAATGGTGCACTCCATTTGAAAAGCAGTTACTGGTGTGTTACTGGGCTCTTGTGGATATAGAGCAGATGACAATAGGGCATAGTGTGATTCTGAGACCCGAGATCCCGATACTGCAGCAGGTGATGAGCTTATCTACTACTCACCAGATAGGACCTGCACAAGAAGCAAGTATCATTAAATTGAAATGGTACATTCTGGACAAGGCCAGAGTGGGACCAGCAGAAACCGCAGCCCTGCATGAAAAGTTTGCGCAGGCCTCCGTGCAGGATAAAGAGGAGTTACAGGAGGTGACAGAGGTAAAAAAGACACCTGTGAGGTGGGGTGAGCCATTTGAGTCATTGTCCCTTGAGGATAGAAAGCATATATGGTTCACTGATGGTTTAGCAAAGTATGTTGGGGCCAACGGAAGGCAGTGTCACGTAATCTTGTAACCAAGAAGCTGCTTTCCACTACTGAAGAAAGGAAGACTACGCAGAATAGTACACTGTATGTCAAACTCTAAAACAAGAATTACCTGGGAAATGTCCATTTATATTGATTCTTGGTCTACTGACAATGGGTTGGCCACCTGGCTTCCCACATGGCATGCACACAACTGGCAAATACATTTTAAGGAGGTGTGGGGCAAAGAATTGTGGCAAACTATTTGGGAAATGCTAGAGCAAAGTACATTCACTGTATATCATGCAGATACCCACCTACTCACTAGAACAATGGTTATTCCCTTGCAGACGATGAAGCCAAAATCTTAGAGACAGAAGTGGTGACACAGGATTCTGACTCTGTGGGGATGGCTAAATGGGCTCACCAAAAATGTGACCACCTGGGAAAGAAGGCCACTAACAGGTGGGCAGAGATTACAGGGAAGCACATTCCCCTAGATGTGATTAAAACAATCATCATGCAATCTTCTATTTTTCAACATACACAACAGAGATCTGTTCCGAAGACCATCAGAGGTCAGCCGGGATGGAGGGTGGAGGGTGGGGAGGAATTATCAGTGCAGATATGGAAGTTTGATTACATTGGACCACTGCCAAATAGTTGTGTTTGTCAATATGCCTGCACAGTGTTGGATACTTATTCTGGCTTTTTGATCGTGTTTCCATGTAAACTTGCTACTCAGTTCAATACATTTAACCCCTTCGCTGCCAGGCCTTTTCCCCCTCCTGTGCCAGGCCTTTTTTTGCCTATGTGGAATAGTTCTCGCTTAGGCCCTCATAACTTTTTGTCCACATAAGCTACCCACGCCAAATTTGCGTCCTTTTTTTCCAACATCCTAGGGATTCTAGAGGTATCCAGACTTTGTGGGTTCCCCTGAAGGAGGCCAAGAAATTAGCCAAAATACAGTGAAAATTTTGGAAAAAAGGGCTGCAGAAGAAGGCTTGTGGTTTTTTCCCTGAAAATGGCATCAACAAAGGGTTTGCGGTGCTAAAATCACCATCTTCCCAGCTTTCAGGAACAGGCAGACTTGAATCAGAAAACCCAATTTTTCATCACAATTTTGGCATTTTACTGGGACATGCCCCATTTGTACGATTTTTTGAGCTTTCAGCCTCCTTCCAGTCAGTGACAGAAATGGGTGTGAAACCAATGCTGGAGCCCAGAAACCTAAACATTTCTGAAAAGTAGACACAATTCTGAATTCAGCAATGGGTAATTTGTGTAGATCCTACAAGAGTTTCCTGCAGAAAATAACAACTGAAATAAAAAAACTACTGAAATTGAGGTGAAAAAAACAGCTATTTTTCTCCACGTTTTACTCTGTAACTTTTTCCCGCAACGTGGGAATATATAGGGCTTGTAGGTTCATCAGGAACCCTAGGCACCCAGAGCCAATAAATGAGCTGCACCTTGCAGTTGGTTTTCATTCTATACCGGGTTTACAGCAATTCATTTGCTGAAATATAAAGAGTCAAAAATAGGTATCAAGAAAACCTTTGTATTTCCAAAATGGGCACAAGATAAGGTGTGGAGGAGCAGTGGTTATTTGCACATCTCTGAATTCTGGGGTGCTCATACTAGCATGTGAATTACAGGGCATTTCTCAAATAGACGTCTTTTTTGCACACTGTCTTATATTTGGAAGGAAAAAATGTAGAGAAAGACAAGGGGCAATAACACTTGTTTTGCTATTCTATGTTCCCCCAAGTCTCCCGATAAAAATGATACCTCACTTATGTGGGTAGGCATAGTGCCCGCGACAGGAAATGCCCCAAAACACAACGTGGACACATCACATTTTCTCAAAGAAAACAGAGGTGTTTTTTGCAAAGTGCCTACCTGTGGATTTTGGCCTCTAGCTCAGCCGCCACCTGGGGAAACCTAACAAACCTGTGCATTTTTTAAAACTAGTGAGTTAGGGGAATCCAAGATGGGTGACTTGTCGGGCTCTCACCAGGTTCTGTTACCCAGAATCCTTTGCAAACCTCAAAATGTGACTAAAAAAACACTTTTTCCTCATATTTCGGTGACAGAAAGTTGTGGAATTTGAGAGGAGCCAAAATTGACTTCCACCCAGCGTTTCCTCAAGTCTCCCGATAAAAATGGTACCTCACTTGAGTGGGTAGGCATAGTGCCCGCGACAGTAAATGCCCCAAAACACAAAGTGGACACATCACATTTTCTCAAAGAAAACAGAGGTGTTTTTTGCAAAGAGCCTACCTGTGGATTTTGGCCTCTAGCTCAGCCGCAACCTGGGCAAACCTACCAAACCTCTGCATTTTTGACAACTAGAGACCTAGGGGAATCTAAGATGGGGTGATTTGTCAGGCTCTCACCAGGTTCTGTTACCCAGAATCCTTTGCAAACCTCAAAATGTGGCAAAAAAAACACTTTTTCCTCACATTTCGGTGAAGGAAAGTTCTGGAATCTGAGAGGAGCCACGAATTTCCTTCCACCCATTGTTTCCCCAAGTCTCCTGATAAAAATGATACCTCACTTGTGTGGGTAGGCCTAGTGCCCGCGACAGGAAATTCCCCAAAATACAATGTGGACACATCAAAATTATCAAATAGAAAACTACCTGTTTTTGCGGGGGCACCTGCGTTTTTGGTCCTGGGCTCAGCAGCCGTCCAGGGAAACCTACCAAACCCAGACATTTCTGAAAACTAGACACCCGAGGGAGTCAAGGGAGGTGTGACTTGCGTGGATCCCCCAATATTTTCTTACCCAGAATCTTCAGCAAACCGCAAATTTAGCTAAAAAATCAAATTTTTTCCACATTTCTGTGTGGGATCACTGCACCGGTACAAATTTCCTACCACCCAACTTTCCCCTCAGTCTCCCGGTAAAAATGATACCTCACTTGTGTATGTGGGCCAAGTGTCTGTGACAGGGAAGAGCCAAAAACACATCGAAATTGAGGGGGAACCTAAGTGGGTCCAAAAGGGCAGTTTGAAAAAAAACATTTTTAGGCTGACAAGTGCAACAGAAATGTTATCGGTATAGATGAGACAATGCTGGGTGGTAGGAATTTTGTGGATTACTGCAGATTCCGGAAGGTTCCATCACAAAAATGTGGGAAAAATGTGTGCTTTCCAGCAAAGTTGCAGGTTTGCAGGGCATTGTGGGTAAGAAAATGGTGCGGGGTGCATGTGAAGCACACCACCCTGGAACCAACTAGATGTTTAGTTTTCAGATGTGTCTAGGTCTTGTGGATTTTTCTACAAGGCAGCGTCCCAAAGTAAAAAAAAGTGCAGCCATCACCATTCCAAGTGGGACGATTTTGAGAGTTACCAAGCTCTCATGGCCCAAATGTAAAACAAAAAACAAAAATAATCAAATGTCCTCTTGCTTGCCATGGGATAAGATGTTTTAGTGTGCGGGGGAGAGCTGAAAGACTGTTAGCCCCTTCAGTTCGGGTGGGTGCAAACCAGGCCCATACTGCTTGGTAGCCACCACCCCACTATTTTCTTTTATTTTTTTAATTCCCTGGCATCTAGTAGACTTTCTGTCCCCCGGGGTGTGGATTGGGGGTAATTGTCCAATCTGCCCACTGGTGGGCAGAACAACTTTGGCCCCATTTATTTGGGAAGGGTTTTTTTTGAAAAAAAAATCTTCCCTGGTCTCTGGTGGGCTTTCTGCCCCCCTTGGGGGCAGATGGGCCTACCAAAATAGGCCAATCTGCCCCCAAGGGGGGCAGTTATGGCCAACAGTAATGTGCCCCCATGGGGAGAGACCCTTGCCCAAGGGGCTGCCCCCTCCAAACAAAACACACACAAACACACACACCAATCCATGGAATCTAGAGGTTTCTGCGCCCTTTGGGGGCAGATTGGCCTAACAAAAATAGGCTGATCTTCCCCAAGGGGGTCAGAAATGGCCTAAATACAATTTGCCCCCCAGGGGAGAGACCCTTGTCTAAGGGGTCGCTCCCCATACATAAAAACATAAAGTAAATAAAAAAATATATATATCCCTGGTGTCTAGAGGTTTATGCCCCCCCAGGGGCAGATCCGCCTAATTATATTAGGCCAATCTGCCTCCACGGGGGGCAGAAAAGGCCTAAAAATATTTTGCCCCCCCCCGGGGAGTGGCCCTTGCCAAAGGGGCCGCTCCCCTCAGGCGTTAGTATTAAAAAATAAAAATTCCCTGGTGTCTTGTGGTTTCTGCCCCCGAGGGCAGATCGGCCTAATAATATTAGGCCGATCTGCTCCCGGGGGGCAGAAATGGCCTAATAATAATTTGCCCCTGAGGAGTGGCCCTTGCCCAAGAGGCCACTCCCCTTACTTGAAATAGCCCACACAAAAAAATATTCCCTGGTGTCTAGTGGTTTCTGCCCCCCGGGGGCAGATCGCAAGGCCGATCTGCCTCCAGGGGGTGCAGAAATGGCCTAATAATGATTTGCCCCCCCCCCCGGAGCGAACCTTGCCCAAGGGGTCGCTCCCCTTATGCGTTAGTATTAAAAAAATAAAAATTCCCTGGTGTCTTGTGGTTTCTGCCCCCCGTGGGCAGATCGGCCTAATATTATTAGGCCGATCTGCCCCCAGGGGGGGCAGAAATGGCCTAGAAATAATTTGCCCCCTGAGGAGCAGCCCTTGCCCAAGGGGCTGCTCCCCTTACTTCAAATAGCCCACAAAAAATATATTCCCTGATGTCTAGTGGTTTCTGCCCCCCCTAGGGGCAGATCGCAAGGTCGATCTGCCCCTAGGGGGGCAGAAATGGCCTAATAATAATTTGCCCCCCGGAGCGACCCTTGCCCAAGGAATCGCTCCCCAAACAAAAAAAAAAAAAATAATAATAATATTTTCCCTGGTGTCTAGTGGATTTCTGCCCCCCCCTGAGGGCAGATCGGCCTAATAATTTTCAGCTGATCTGCCCCCAGGGGGGGGCAGAAATGCCAAGAAATAAATTGCCCCCCTGAGGAGTGGCCCCTTGCCGAAGGGGCTGCTCCCCTTATTTCAAATAACTAAAAATAAAAAAAATCCCTGGTGTCTAGTAGCATTTCTGCTGCCCGATCGCATTGCGATCGGGCAGCAGAAATGCTCAGAGAAGCCTGAAAGGAGAGGAAAAGCCTTTCCTCTCCTTTCAGGCTTCTATGCCCCCTCCACATGATCAGAGGAGAAATGCTTTGCATTTCTCCTCCGATCAGGCGCTGGAAGCTGAGCTTCCTGCGGCGGAGGGAAGGCCTATGATGAGGTCAGCGCGCGAAAGCGCGCTGATGTCGTGAGATGCCATGGGGGGGTCACGGGGGCGGGGGTGGAAGGGGAAGCGATTCCCCTTCCATCCCTGCCTAGTGGAGGGGTGTGTCTGGCCATCGGAGGGAGCGCTAGCGCTCCCCCCGGGGGCCCATAGCAGGATGAGGTGATCTCGTCCAAGGCACCGGGGAACCGGCGCCTTGGACGAGATCACATCGTCCTGGGCACACAACCAGTTAAGTCACTAGACTTGTTGATGTTTTACTTTAGA
The DNA here is from genome assembly GCF_031143425.1 of Pleurodeles waltl. NCBI lineage: Eukaryota > Metazoa > Chordata > Amphibia > Caudata > Salamandridae > Pleurodeles > Pleurodeles waltl. Next base: position 962,483,113 of record NC_090449.1, on the reverse strand, counting down.
GTTCCACTACATATTCAGAGTGACAACAGATCACATTTTAAAGGCATGATGGTACAAGACAACTGCTCACAGCACAATATAGAGTAGATGTACCATATTCCATATTATCCACAAGCTGCAGGATTGATTGAGAGAATGAATGGCTTGTTGAAATCTTAGTAACTCAGGTTGGCTGATGGTATGATGAGAAATTGGAGAGATCATTTAAATTAAGCTTTACTGCTAATGAATAATAGACCTTTAACAAATGCAGAGACTCCTTTAATGCGTATGTTGACCCCAGCATTATGGATACATCCTCATGTAGCAACTAATACTATTACGTATTTGGAGACAAAACAGGAGTTTTAGCTCGGTACCGAGCAACACCAGAAGCTGCAGATCTTGATTTACATGCTTTAAACATGTACAGACTGAAACTAACAGATATAGGTCCTCATTACAACCCTGGTGGTAAATGCCACCGTGCTGACTGCCGCCAACATACCGTGACAGCGGCGGTATTCCGCTACGGGTGCTATGACCTACACTGAGAAAAACACCACTATACAGACACCCACACAAGTCTACCAGACCATAGGTCAGTGATAAACTGGCGATAGCAAAACCCACACCGTTACGCCAACAGGAATACGCCCACAGTATCACGACCCACGAATCATCGTGGCGGTCTTTCAAACGCGGTAAACCATTGGTGGTACACACCGCTGCGCTCAAAATACACACACATTTACAAAACACCACCACATTGGACAATTCAAACTACACACACCTGACAAAAAAACACAAACCACACCCACACACTCACACCACTATAAAACACACACCCACATTACCCACAACCCTTTCAACGAAATATAAGATGGCCAACCCAGAGAGATACAAGCCAGGAGCACCCACTCAATCTGAGCCACAGAACACCATCACCCATACACCTCCACGCATATCACAGCATGAACCCTAACACATCACCCCACACATCACCCCACACATCCTCACACATAACACTCATACCACATCCATGGCACCCCAAAGACACCCCAGGTTTTCAGAGGAGGAGCTAAGGGTCATGGTGGAGGAAATCATCCAGGTAGAGCCACAGCTATTCGGATCATAGGTGCAGTAGAAGTCCATTGCTAGGAAGATAGAGCTATGGCGGAGAATAGTGAACAGGGTCAACGCCGTGGGACAGCATCCCAGAACAAGGGATGACATCAGGAAGAGGTGGAACGACCTACGGGGGAAGGTGCATTCTGTGGTTGCACCAGGTAGCAGTACAGAGGACTGGCGGTGGACCCCCACCACCTCCCCCACAACTGGGAGGAGCAAGTCTTGGCAATAGTGCATCCTGAGGGCCTCGCAGGAGTAGCAGGAGGACTGGACTCTGGTAAGTCAAATCTTTACTATTTTATCCCCCCCACCCTGCCTGCATGCCATTACAAACTCCTACTCCTACCCTCACCCACATCACTCCACCGCCTCACACATACCCCACCATCACAACCCACCCATTCCAATACCAAGCCCTGCATGTAACACCAATGCATGGCCCCCCAACACAGACCTGCATGGACACCCATCGCCACAGCATGCCCAGTAGAGAGACACACCCAGCCCACAAAATCACCACTCACACAAGGCCAAGCTGACAGGGAAATCACAATCATACAGGGAAACACACCTGTGCACAAGATGGCACATGCAGATAACACAACATAACATGTGTATTTGTAAAGCGCACGTTCACCCGTGGGCATCTTGGCGCTGAATCACATATGTTTATTGTTACCCAACTCAATGGTACTCATTTTATCGACCTCAGAATTTTGGATGAAAGGCTGAGTGAACCTGTCGGGATTTGAACCTGTGACCATGAGGTCAAACACAGGCTTCTACAGTGGACGCATTAGTCCACTAAGCCACCAGACCCGGATACACTAACACTGCATTTGCATTCCCACAGGACCCTTACTCAACGTCACCGGAGAGGAGGTGCCAGCTACATCCAGTCCCGCACCTGAAGAGGCCCACAGTGACGACAGCAGCTCTGCACGCCTGGATCAGGGTGACCAAAGTGGCCCATCCAGGACCTCTGGACAGTCGGTTCCCCTGCCACAGTCCCAACCCACCACAAAGCCTCCCCCTTAGGAAACACCAGCACAGCACCCACCCAGCGGGCCCATGCCACTGTCCTCAGGACACGTCAATCAGCAGTGTGTCCACCACTACAGGGACCCCAGGCAACCCCACAAACACAGGACGATAAGGGACCTGGGGTCAGTGGCAGTGGGCACACGGTTCAGGGGACAGAGGCACAGGACAACAGGGAGCAACAGGGGGAGGACAGGCCCAGGGAACCCACTCTCCACGAGGCACTGTGCAACATCCTGGGAGCATACCACCAATCCCAGGAGACGATGGGCCAGATACTGGCCAAGCTGCAGGAGACCCAGCGGCTGCAGGAGGGACAAAACCTGGGGATCAGGGATGACCTAAAAAACATCTATACCATCCTGGTCACCATTGCAGGGGTGCTAGCTGACATGGGCAAGACCATGAGGGAGGCAGTGGCACACCAACGGGCCCCTGACACTAGCCGAACTGATGAACAGCCTTTCACCTCCACCAGCGCTAGTGGACAGGAGGCCCCGCCACAGGAACAACAGGCCACTAGCACCCCACCCCCTGCAGAAGGAGAACCACCCCGCAAACGGTCCCTGCGATCCAGGCAGAAGCCAGAGAACATTGCCAAGACCACCGCCAGGAAATATGACTCTCCTGATTGTCACCCTTCTTTCCCACTCAGTCACCCTGTCCACCTTGAAGTGCCATTACTCCCCTTCCTAAGCCCCATTGGACAATGCACCAGTGATACCAAGAGATTGGACTCTACCATGGACTTTCCTCCAACATCAGCCCAGCCTATTGCACATCCCCCTCTACTTATTAGCACTTAAGTAAACACCCTTGACACAAATACTAATCTGGAGTCTGTCAAATGATTCACATATGTATTAGTACAACATTATCAAAGCATTGCAACTCAAATGTACAGTGAAATATACTTTGGAATGACCTTTGGTGGGCAGCAGTACACATATCAGGAGCCAGAGTGGGGCATAGAGATCTGAACATAGAGATGCCGAAGGGTACAGTCAGTGGCCATAGACATGGGGAAACAGGCTGCCATGTACAATGTCCAACAGAAAACTGAAATGTAAAGTGAACTTACAGCGTCTTACCTGTGTGGCACTGGAAGTACTGCTGAATTATATTGCTTATTTTGTCAACATCATCTTCCTCTGCCTCCTCTTCCTCACTGGCCACAGGCTCCACCGCTGCCACAAGACCATCTCCAGGCACATCCTCCTGCAGAAAAGGCACCTGCCGTCTCAAGGCCAGGTTGTGCAACATGCAACATGCAACGATGATCTCGCACACCCTCTTGGGTGAGTAGTACAGGGAGCCACCTGTCAGATGGAGGCACCGGAACCTGGCCTTCAGGAGGTCGAAGGTCCTTTCAATAATCCTCCTTGACGCCCATGTGCCTCATTGTAACGTTCCTCTTCCCTTGTCCTGGCATTCCTCACTGGGGTCAGTAGCCATGAGAAGTTGGGGTAACCAGAGTCACCTGCAAATATCGAGGGACAACTGTTAGACACCCACTAACCCTTAGGGACAACCCCATACCCAGACACCTACTCATAGTCTGTGGGGATCTTGGGCTCACCTATTAGCCACACCCGGTGCCTCTGGAGTTGAGCCATCACATATGGGATGCTGCTATTCCTCAAGATAAAGGCGTCATGCACAGAGCCAGGATATTTGGCATTCACATGGGAGATGTACTGGTCCGCCAAACACACCATCTGCACATTCATAGTGTGATAGCTTTTTCTATTCCTGAAAACTTGTTCATTTCTCTGGGAGGGGACAAATGCCACATGTGTACCATCAATGGCTCCAATGATGTTGGGGATATGTCCTAGGGCATAAAAGTCAGCTTTCACTGTGGCCAAATCCGCCACCAGAGGGAAAACGATGTAGCTGCACATGTGTTTCAGCAGGGCTGACAACACTCTAGTCAACACATTGGAGAATATTGGCTGGGACATCCCTGATGCCATGGCCACTGTTGTTTAGAAGGAACCACTAGCCAGGAAATGGAGCACTGACAGGACCTGCACTAGAGGGGGGATACCTGTGGGCTGGCGGATAGATGACATCAGGTCTGGCTCCAATTGGGCACACAGTTCTTGGACTGTGGCACGATCAAGTCTGTAGGTTATGATAATTTGTCTGTCCTTCATTGTCGCAAGGTCCACCAGGGGCCTGTACACCAGAGGATGCCGCCATCTCATATTCAGCCTTAGCAGTTGAAGCCTATGGAAGAAAACGGTGAGCAGAGGGTCATATTCACACATCTATTGCACTAATGATAATTTGTTTACTTTACAGAAACAAGATGTGAATCCGACAATCAGTTGCTGTGCCAATGGCTGCTGTGACGCAGTTAGGTGCCATGGCCTGTGCCCCCCTGAAATGGCAGCTGCCTGACCTGTGGGGAGGGACATGTGGAAATGAGGTAATTGCGCTGGCGTTATGCGCCGTCGCGGTTGGCGGTCGAAGACCGCCGCGCAACTTCGCATTGGTAATCATTGAGCCCTATGGGTTCCAGGAGCCAATGGCGATGTACGCCGGCAGTGACAGTGCGCACCGCCGCGGACGTCAGCGCCATTTTCTATCTGTTCACTCACTTGCTACCTGACCTTCAACAGGAGAGGACCTACACTGCAAATTCTGTTGTGACCTGTGTCTGAAAGCGACAATAGCTCATGTGTCTGGGGAAAGGGCCCCTGCCTTCACTGCGGAGGAGTTGGAGAAACTGGTGGATGGGGTCCTACCCCAGTACACGTTACTCTACGGTCCTCCAGACAAACAGGTGAGTACACTGTGAGCAAGATGCGTGGGCCATGAATATATGGAGTGCTGTGTATGTAAGCCACATGTAGGTGGTGGGGAAGAGGCATCCTGGCCAAAGTGCTGCATGGAAGGTGGTCAATATATGTGCGTCAGGGGATGGGAGGGATATGGTGGGCCATTACTGTGGCGGTCTGGACGGTAGACTAATTCCATTTTCTGCTGTCTTTTCCATGCAGGTCAGCGCCCACCAGAAAAAGGGTATTTGGCGTGCCATCGCGAAGGAGGTGTGGACCTTGGGGTTCTTTGTCAGGGGGAGCACCCACTGCTGCAAAAGGTGGGAGGACCTGCACCGCTGGGCAAAGAAGATGGCGGACGCCCAGCTGGGGCTAGCCTCCCATAGAGGAAGGGGTGCCCCTTGTACTCTGACCCCCTGATGTTCCGCATCCTGGTGGTGGCCTATCCGGAGTTGGATGGGCGATTGAAGGCATCACAGCAGCCACAAGGGGGTGAGTACAGATTATGAATCCGGACTTTGTGTGCGTTAAAAGGGACCTGGATAGGGGATGTGTGCTATGGGTGCCCCTAGGCCAAGGTGAAGATGGCAGGGTAGGTCCCTTGTTGGGCAGGCTCTGGAGCACTCCTACCCCAATAGTGTTAGTGGGCATCTACTACTGGGCAGGGTCTGTGGGTTTCAGGTGTGCAGCTAATGGCGTTAGGCATTGTACACCATGGGCTGGTGACGATCTTAGTAACTGGTAGTGCATGGCCTAGTGCATAGGGCTGCTCCCTGTATGTTGTGTACGTCAACGGTAATGGTGTTGCTGGCATTGACCAAGTGTATCCTGTGTCTTTCCTCCCTTTTTTGTTTTGTCACCCTGTTCTTGTGTGCATTAGCATCATCTGGCGGGGAGCAGAGGCACCGGCGACGGAGGGAGCTGCATCCCACATGGCCTGGAGGCTGAATCCACCGAGGGTGAGGGCACTAGTGGGACGGAGGGCGAGGGGAGCACTACGACGGGGACAGGAGGGGAGACCACAGACAGCGACTCCTCCTCTGATGGAAGCTTCCTGGCGGTGGCAGACACCTCTGTGCCCACCCCAACAACAGGTACAGCCGCCACCCCCCCCCTACCAGCGCCGCCCTCCCAGCAGCCTCTCAGAGTGTTTCCCGTGCCTGCTCACCCAGGACGGTGGGCATCTCCTTCGCCCCAGGCATCTCAGGCCCTGCCCCAGTCAGCCCTGCTGCCCTCACTGAGGAGGCTATTGACCTACTGAGATCCCTCACTGTTGGGCAGTCAACCATTCTGAATGCCATCCAAGGTGTCGAGAGGCATTTGCAACAAACAAATGCATACCTGGAGGGTATTCACTCTGGCATGGCGGCCCAACAGAGAGCATTTCAGGCTCTGGCCTCAGCACTGATGACAGCCCTTGTACCTGTCTCTAGCCTCCCCCTCCAACTTCCTCTACCCAGTCCCAATCCCCTCAACCCCAGCCTATCCCAAGCACACCTTCAGACCAGCACTCACCCAAATCAACACACAAAAGTGGCTCAGGCAAACACAAGCACCACACATCATCCCACAGGCACTCACACAAGCACCATCCCCACACCAACATCCACTGCCTCCACTGTGTCCCCCTCATCCTCGTCGTCCACCTCCATCCCAGTATCGTCTCCACTCATACCTGCATGCACTACATCCTCATCCACTACCTCCATCACCAGCACACCCATCACTACTCACCCCTCACTGGCAGTCACCACCCCCACATCCATGCACACGTTCCCTGTGTCCTTTCTCAGTGTCTCTGTGACCCCTCCTCCCAAAGTACACAAACGCAAGCACTCACCCACCCAACAGCCATCCACCTCACAACAGCATCCAGCTCATGCACCTTCACCCAAACTCAGCAGACAGACACCTCCTACAACCACTCCCTCTTACTCCACTCCCAAAACCTCTTCCCACCCCAGTGTGTCTAAAGAGCTTTTCCTGGCAAACATTGACCTCTTCCCTACCCCTCCCCCGTCCTTCCCCTCGGGCCAGGGTGTCCAGAATCCAGGCCAGCACCTCAGCCACCAAGTCGCCGTCCGCTGTGGTACCTGTAACTCACAGAGGCTCAAAGGGGGCAACCGTCAGCCCAGCCAGTGTGCCACCAACCCCTGCAAAGGACAAAACCATTCCGCCACCTGCCAAGGTGAAGAAGGGGATAGCATGCAGCAAGGGTGAGGAGCACGACCCACCCAGCAAGGCCTCATCCAAAACTCCAGCTGCCAGAGCCCTGGTCACAACAGCATCTGCCAAGGTGAGGAAGGGGCAGAAAACCCAAGGCAAGGCACTTCAGTAGTCGGAGGCTGCAGGTGAAGGCCTGGTGCCCACTAGCACAACCGTCAGCCTCACCACCTGCACCGCGGGCAGCAGCGCCAGCAGCCGTGCCGCAAGCACTGCCACCTGCACCGCCGCTAGCACCACTACTGTCAGCAGCAGCATCCCCAGTGGTCAGCCATCTGAGGCTGCAGGAGAAGGGCTGGAGCCTCCCTCCACCACTGGCAGCACCGGCACCAGCACCATGGTCAGCACTGCCAGCAGCCCCGCCACAAGCACCACCACAAGCATTGCCACCTGCACCGCTGACAGTAGGACCACTGCCAGCAGCAGCAGCCCCAGTGGACAGCCGTCCGAGGCTGCAGGAGACAGGCTAGAGCCTCCCACCACCACTGGCAGCACCCCCACCAGCACCAGCAATACCACCTGTTTGCAGCCTTAGCCGCTGCAGGCTGGAGTCTAGCCCTGCCTCCATGGACTATCATGCAATCTGGTCTCTGCAAATCTCGTGCCTCTGACACCCAAGTGAGGGAATGTGAACTGCCACACCCCAAGTGCTGCATCACTGGGCACAAGGCCCCCTCCAGAACCAGTGGAGATCTGCATCCACTAACCCAATCCTTGGCAGGATGAAGCACACTGGGCACAAGGCCCCCTCCAGAACCAGTGGAGAAAAGCATGCACTCACCCTATCCTTGGCAGGATGAAGCACATTTGGCACAAAGCCCCCTCCAGAACCAGTGGAGATATGAATCCACTAACCCTATCCTTGGCAGGATGAAGCACGCTGGGCACAAAGCCCCCTCAAGAACCAGTGGAGAAAGGCATCCACTCACCCTATCCTTGGCAGGATGAAGCACACTGGGCACAAAGCCCCCTCCAGAACCAGTGGAGAAGCCATGCACTAGAGAGACTGTGGCTTAGCACTCCCCAGGACCAAGCAGTGGGCAAACCACCCACTTGAGAGACTGTGGCTTTGCACTCCCCAGGACCAGGCAGTGGGCAAACCACCCACTTGAGAGACTGTGGCATTGTACTCCCCAGGACGAGGCAGTGGGCAAACCACCCACTTGAGAGACTGTGGCTTTGCACTCCTCAGGACCAAGCAGTGGGCAAACCACCCACTAGAGAGACTGTGGCTTTGCACTCCCCAGGACCAAGCAGTGGGCAAACCACCCACTTGAGAGACTGTTGCTTAGCACTCCCCAGGACCAAGCAGTGGGCAAACCACCCACTTGTGAGACTGTGACTTTGCACTCCCCAGGACCAAGCATTGGGCAAACCACCCACTTGGGAGACTATGGCTTTGCACTCCCCACGACCAAGCAGTAGGCAAACCACCCACTTGAGAGACTTCTGAGACTGTGGCTTTGCACTCCCCAGGACCAAGCAGTGGGCAAACCACCCACTTGAGAGACTGTGGTTTAGCACTCCCCAGGACCAAGCAGTGGGTAAACCACCCGCGTGTGAGACTGTGGCTTTGCACGCCCCAGGACCAAGCAGTGGGCAAACCACCCACTTGAGAGACTTGTGAGACTATGGCTTTGCACTCCCCAGGACCAAGCAGTGGGCAAACCACCCACTTGAGAGACTGTGGCTTTGCACTCCCCAGGACATCGCTGTGGGCATGGAGCCCCCTTCCAGGAGCAGTGGTGTTTTACCATCTTCCGGCTGAAGTGCCTCCCATTCCCTGTCCCCCTTGACGTGCCTGTGTGTTTTCGACCTGATGCCCCTGGAGTGTGGAGGCAGGAGTCATGTGTGGGCTTGGCCCATGATTTTTATCCCAGTGGCCCACGGACATTTGGAAGGGACAATGTACGGCCTTATGTACATATTGTATATTTTTGTAAATACTGTTTTTCTATTTGTTACGTGTATCTGCCTATTTCTAATATTTCACTGATTTAACTCAATTCCTTTTGTCCTTGCATTCTTCCAGGGGGTTACAGGGTGTAAATGTAATGTTGTTGCATGTGTTTGTGTGTATGGTGTTGTGGGTGAGGGTGGGGGCGTTGCGTGTTGCGTGTGTGTGTGTGTCACTCTCTTTTTCCTCCCCCCTCCCCTGTGTACTAGGTGCAGTACTCACAGTGGACGTCGCTGCTGCCTTTCGTATTCCTGGTAGATGAGGAGGTGGACCAGCATGGGCAGGACCTGTAACTCGGGCTCCATGGCGTCCTGGTTCTTCGTTGAGTGTCGAGAGGTGAGTGGTTTCCCTTCTGTGTTCTGTTTCTGCAGTGCTTTTGATGGCATTTGTACCGCTCCAGAAATCTGGCGGGTTGTCATGGGGTGGGCAGTACATTGTCTTCCGCCTGTCCGTTGGTGGTTACCACCACGGTGTTTGTTGCTACCGCTGTGGCGGTCGGAGTGTTAAAGTGGCTGTCTGTGTTGGTGGTTTCCACCGTGGTCGTGATCCCATTTTTTTACCGCCGGCCTGTTGTAATGAGGGCCCTAATGCTTATTGAAACGGGTGTTGGGATATACATTCCCCCTGAGCATTTCTGATTGATTGCTTCTCGATATGGGCTGGCAGTCAAGGGTATTCAGGTCTTGGGGGGTGATCAATGCAGACTACCAAGGAGAAATTAAGATTATTCTGTTGATTAGTGGAGACACTGATTTGATAATAGAAACTGTAGACAGATTTGATCAAATTGTGATTATTCCGGTGTATGGAGGAGTAGTTGCAAAGGGGACTGCTCCAGCCCTTCTTTCAGTGCATGGGGAGGGAGGTTTTGGTTCAACTGACAAAAACTCTGGTGCTAGGGTGTGGGTAGAATCCCCAAATCATCCCCCTGAATCAGCAGAAATCATAGTAAAGGGGAAAGACAACATTCTGTTAATCATGAAATTGGGACAAGAAAAATGAGAACATGTACCAGCTGATAAATGTTATTCGTGAGAATGATCATACTTGTATCATTTACAGATCATCCTACAAGGTGTTTTTGTGCTGACTGTGCCATGTGGAGCATTTTTTGACGGGTCCGAGTGGGGTCAAGAGGGACCGAAAGACACCAGCACCGAAGTAATCGGCCAACATCGCCAATCGACACCCTTGCTGAACCAGTCTGAGAATGTTTGGATAAATTTTACTCAGACCATTCTGAACCGGTCGGATTACTTCATGACGAATATGAAAAGCATCGTTGACGTAATTTCCACCTGCCTAGTTGTGATTCCAACTCCCGCTAGTGTTCTTCTGTGAATATTCAATGGCACCAATTCATCTATCCCTCTAAGAGTACTGTTGGTTTTGCCCAGAAACTACTTATGAGAAATGGAACCAACACAGGTGATCACCTATAATGCCAATGCCGGACATGTGTGCTACAAGCTGACATGAGACACTTAAAAAATTGGAAAGTGTGCTCAAATGAGCTTTGAAGCAACAATGGGTTCTCCTCAAGAGATTCCAAGGGAACAACAATTACTATGGGCCAGATTTAAAGAAAAGTGGCGCAGCGCTGCACCAAAATTGGCAGCACCTCGCAGCGCCTCGCATCGTCACTTTAGAAACACAGGGATGCGCCGTATTTAAGGGAGTACGGTGCACCCCTGCATTTCCCCCTGCGCTGGTGCTAAATTTAGCTGCCAAAGCAGGCACCCTTGCACCATAGTGCAAGGATGTCTGTGTTGATGGGTATGATTGTTTATGTGCGGCAAGGTGTCCCTTCCTGTACATAAACAATCACTAATGGTGCTTGGCACTTCTGTGTGTACTGCACAATGCAGCACACACAGAAGTGCCAAAGCGTAATTTTCAAATGATTGTTTATGTGCAGAAAGGGACACCTTCCCTCACATAAACAATAATTTCTGGCATTTTGCTTTTTCTATCCGTGCAGCAGAATGCAGCACACATAGAAAAAGCAAAAAAAGTAGGAGGAATAGAAGTATTCATCCTCGTTGTGCCCTGCTAACGCTTCCCCTGGGGGTGGCCTTACATTTTGGCACTGCCTCAGATTTACGTGATTTCATAAGTCTGAGGCAGTGTCAAAATGCAGTGGGTGTTGCTGTGCCACAGCAACACCCATTGCTCGCCCCTTCCACGCACAGTGCTGCCTGGGAAGGGGCCGTATTTACAAGGTGGCATTAAGCTACAAAAAGTAGCTTAATGCAACCTTGTAAATGGGGCGGTCCTGTGGTGCTAGGGGCCTATAAATACGGCCCTTTGTCTCTGTAAATAAGATTGGAGGGATGTGTGCTTTCACAAGGCTAGGACTCATGATGTTTCCATTACACACTGTATTACATACTTGAAACACAATGGATACAATTCAATTAAATGAAGACCGTGACTCTGAAGTTGAGTTATTTTCTAGATCAGAATATGTAAGCATAGGTCTTTCTATGGTAGGAGTTCTAGGATTAGCTGTTTATAATACTCAAGTTATTAAAAAACTAGCATGTTTAATATTAAGAATATTAATCATACATCTAGTGCCTTGGCACAACTATTACTAGATATTTGAGGCACTAGCAAAGCTGCTTTGCAAAACTGGGCATCCATTGACTACTTGCTTCTGAAGCACGATCATGGCTGCTCAGAATTTGAAGGAATGTGTTGTTTTAACCTACCAGATCATTCTAAATCTATCCAGTCTCACATTGAAGCCTTTCACAAATTGTTGGAGGGAGTGAAGCAAGATGTAGATAAAGGGGGTTATTCTAACTTTGGAGGAGTGTTAATCCGTCCCAAAAGTGACGGTAAAGTGACGGATATACCACCAGCCGTATTACGAGTTCCATAGGATATAATGGACTCGTAATACGGCTGGTGGTAAATCCGTCACTTTTCCGTCACTTTTGGGACGGATTAACACCTCCTCCAAAGTTAGAATAACCCCCAAAGTGTGGTGAGACTGGTTATTCAACTGGCTGCCTGATCTTAGTCAACTTCATTCTATTTAAGGTTGTATAATTATAGTAATTTGTATTCTAATAGTATAATGTGGTTGTGTGCAATACATACCTAATTTAATAACTATGTTTAGACCACAGAGGGTTACTTTCAGACCAGTATGCTGCGAGAGTCACTGGTCAAAGGGTGGAGTCCAATGTTATATGTATTTAACCACTGACTACATGTTCTGACAATTGACTGTATTTTGTGCGAGTGAATCCATGTTGTGCACTGCTGCAGGTGCAGGGCAGCGTAAGTATAAAACATGTTTTTCTCTTTACTGTGCTGTAACATATCATGTGGGATGTGTTCACAAGGATGAGAATCTCTTATGAGAGGAATGTACCTTTCTGCCTCAAAACAAGCACTGCGTGTGTGGCTTGTTCTTTTTTGCATGTTTTTGACGCAGACGAAGTACAGCCAGCCTTTGATTTCATAACCAAGGGTAGGGTGTTCTAGAATGCTCGTCTAGCTTATTTAAGATATAAAAGATGGGAAGACTTGGTGCGAAGAAAGGAACTCCCCTGTGGAGCGGACGTGCTCTTTTGATGCATTGCACAACTCTTTCTGTAAATGCTTAACTGCTGTGATTATTCTTGCATATACACACATGTTATTTCACTTGAAATATATGCTCATTTATTTATATATACTTGTGTGCTTTTATTTGATATCTGGAAAGTGCCTGAATAAATTTATTACTCAGACTAAGAGTGCTGCATTCTTTGGCATAATTTCCTCTTAGTTCTGGCAAAGCAATACAAATACTCAATTCTGTGATAGGGCAGGGTACATCCCCAGTTCTTGGAAAGAAGCAATTGGCATCCTGCTCTTGAAGCCTAACCTCAATTTAAAAACTATCAGTCCATTACACTGACAGCTACTCTTTCCAATACCCTGAAAAAATAGTTAAATAAGCAATTCATGGAGTATATTGACATGCATGAACTTTAGAATCCATCTGAGACAGACTTCAGAAATGGGCATAACTTAGATTCTGCAATGCTTGTAGCGATAAATAGTTTGAGATGTATGGTGCATGGCAGGGAGACTGGTCTACTAATCATGCTTGGTCTATCTGGCTCCTTTGATAAGTCTCACCCACATGTCTGACGTCTTGCCTGTCTCAGGTAGCTATCAACGGGAAAACGATTAGCTTAATGGAATCGTTTCTGGTTGACAGATCTCAAACAGTTAGGTGTGGACAGTTTATAGCCAAATCCTCCAGCCTACCATGCGGAGTGCAACAGTGCTCTTCATTGAGTTCTACTCTGTTTCATTTGTATGTTTTATCCCTAGCCAAGCTGATTCAGTCCTTTGGTTTCTCGGTTCTATCATATGCTGATGAAACCCACATTTTAAGTAATGCATATTGGAAATCAGCTACTGGATGAAGAAAAACTGGTTAAAGATTAATGCTGATGATCTGAGATCCTGGATTCTGGCACACAACACTCTATTTGGACCTACTGTTGGTGGCCTGAGACTCTCGGCTACCTTCCTACTCAGGATAGCTCAACTAAAAATCTTGAGTTTATTTTTTATGTTATCCTTTGATAAACAAGTGAGTCAAACCACTTGCTCTTGTTTTCATATGGTTGTCATATAATTAGATCACCCCACTTACCTGTGCAAAGCAATTGTCCTCACATTGGTTTCTTCTTGGTTAGATCACTGCAAGGTGAAGTAACTTGACATCAATCAGTCTTCCTTTAACAAATTGGAGGTGACCCAGATGCTGCAGCTCAACTCAACTTCAACATTCTTAAAAATGAGTCAGTTGCACTGGGGACTGAGGGGCCTGTACTGTCTCCCTCTGAGGAAAATAATTCTTTGAAGTCTTATATATTGCAAATTATTCACTGCACAACTCTAATCCTCCGTTTCTCTGATCTAAACTGTGCTGGAGCACTGGGACGTCTGGTTCACAGTTAGCACCTAAGAATAAAGTTTTATCAACTCATTAGGGCGACATCCAAGCCAGTAGGCCAAGTGGATTTAAAAGCTTCATGAATATGTCTCATTATAAGCTTATCTTTATTAAGTCAGTATTAATGTTATCAATTGAATTAATCATTTCATCAATAAGTAGAGTAAGCAATCAATATCTCTTAAGCAAATGCAAAAAGCACATTACATAAAGATAATAAATACCTATGCTAAGTTTAAGGATGGTTATAAGGGTTGGTTCATCAAAAAGGGTTCCAGTTAGAACTCATAAAGAGTTCTATCTTGAGAGACTACAGCATAAAGCTTGGGGTGTGATAAGGGAGATCCAGGATGAGTCTTGTGGTGGTGTTCTGGATGGTATGTAGTTTTATAAGTAGATGGGTCTGTATTTCCAGTAGATTATATTTCTGTAGTCCAGTCGACTTGTGATGAAGACTTAGGTGATGGTGCTTCTTGCATTTTGGGGAAGCCACTTGAAAAGCTTACATGGGCAGGAGGAAGAAGCAGGAGGATGACACTGCATTGACTTGGGACCTCATGGTGAGTTTGCTGTCCAGGATGATACTGAGATTCCTGGCATGCTCAGCTGGAGTTGGAGTGGACCCCAGTTCTGTGGACTACTAGAAGGCATTTTAGGAGGACTTGCCACTGCTGAACATCAACACTTCACCCACTATGATATAATGTTGAGTGTGTGAGATCTGACTATGTTGGCAAGGGGTGGCATGTAGATTTTGAAGAGGGAGGGGCTGAGTGATGAGCCATGAGGGACTACACTTACAGGGCAGAGTGCATGCTATTTACAGAGCACAGCATTTGTATTTAATGCTTTACATGTACTGGCTTTAAAAAATCGACAAGTTTATATTTACCATGGCAAGGCTGACTCTCCCATAGAAAAGCACGGGGTTATGTTTTGCAGCTGCTTAGAGCTCTGACACTGACCTGGGTATTTGGGAAGTATTTTTCCTTCCCCTTGCAGGAAGACTAGTTAGGGTGGCCCCAAGTTTTTCACTGACATATAAAGGGGCCTACCTTTTTTTAACCACTAAATGTATTGTGAGACCTGGAGAAAGCAAGCTATTTTTCCCTGTCAGGCTAGCTCCAAACCCAGTGGAAAAGGAGCTGGCCTCCAAACCATTTTGTGTAACAACAACCACTCACTAAACTGGTTACACCTCTGAGTGGGTGCACATGCTCTGCACAAGGGAGGAAATGTTCCCCCATTTTGGATTTTAAGAGTAAAGTGGGTCACAAGATTATGTACAGTAGGAAAAATATGAATTGTTGTGTTTTTGGATACTGTTACCCTGGGAACTTTTAGCAGTCGGTTAGAGAGGAGCCAGGTGTGACCACATACAGAAGCTAGTGCCAACTATAAATATTACACCCCAATGCATCCTCCTTTTTGGACCTGTGAAAGTAGAGAAGAAGAGATACATTTTCTGTTGGAGATCTGTAAGCCGACGTGAAGGGCTAGACCTTCTCTTGTTTCAGCTGTCTGACCGCTTGTGTAGCTACAGGGACACGACAAGCTGCAAGAGGCCTTTTTCCTGTAGTGCACACCTGACCAGTTACAATTGAACCTGAACTATACCCTCCTGGTGGCCTCTGCTGCAGTGAACCTTGGCCCATGAGTGCTGTCCCTGAGATCCTGGGACACTTAGATGTGTCTAACTGGACTTAGAATGAATTTCTGACTTCAAGCAACCAGAGGACCAGGGCCATGAACCAGATCTAATCCAGTCGAGGAATGGCTCCTCTGGGCTGCAGAAACAAGTTTTTCCCTCCTGGAGCTTTCCTGCAGCACAGATTCTGTTTCAGGGCTCTCAGGCTTTCTTTAATATAGCCTGCAACCTTGCCTTGCTGGAGAATTTTAACTTCCATTTCAAAGACCTGTCTTAAAACTAATCTTTGACTGGTGCAATTCTGCTTGAGGTATCCAACTCGCTCTCCATCACAGTCAACCTGAGTTTTCACTTTGGTCCTGGCACCTTTAAACAGTGACTCTTTATTAGTGCTTTGCTTATTCGTGGCACTTTTTCTCTTAAAGATTTTATCATTCATATCTCAAGATCCTCTTATTGTATTTTTGGCACTTTGGAGTCATTGTATTTCCTAAACCTTACCATATTTGTATACATTGGAGTCGGATGTATATTGTGTTGAGTTTTAGACATTTTAATTTTGGCTCTACTAAATGCTTTATACATTTTCTCTAAGTTAAGCCTGCCTGCTTAATGCCATAGCTACCAGGTGGTGAGATAAGGTTTAAATTACTGAATCCTATGCCTAGACCTAATAGGCTAGTGACTTTATTATTTGTGTTGCACCACCATCCTCTCCAATTAATATATCACTGTCTTATAGTCACACCTTTGGACAATTTAAGTTCAAGCCAATAAACTGGCCAACTAGTAAATTTCTCCTCAACCTTGTTATTTCTGTACTGCTGTAAGTAAGTAAAGTGATTCTGTAAATGGGATCTGTTCATACGTCTGCTTTCAAAATACCTCTTTTATGTTATCATTTTATAATGAGGAACTGTATCTCATTTGTGGCGACATGTTTAGAGACTGAGAGGGTTGATAGTTCTGATATTTTTAAAAAGAGTTAGTCCATACCTTTTCCACAAAATCGTTATGCCATCCATATAAAATCAACATTGCATCATGTACTCTTTGAATTGGTTACCAGCAAAATCACCCTTATGTTTGAAGTAGTTATTTGTAAGTGTAGATATAGTGTACAAGAGTTTAAGGGGGTCATTACGGCATTGGCAAGCGGTAACTGTCGTGCGGCCGCCAATGCGGCCGCACTCCCGCGGCCCCCATCATGACATTCCCGCTGGCCCAGCGGGGATGAGGCCGCAACATAGGAGCCGGCTCCTAATGGAGCCGGCGGTGTTGCGGCCGTGCGACGGTTGCAGTTGCACCCGTCGCGCTTTTCACTGTCTGCTATGCAGACAGTGAAAAGCTGGCCGGGGCCCTGTTAGGGGGCCCCTGCACTGCCCTTGCCAGTGGCATGGGCAGTGCAGGTGCCCCCAGGGGCCCCAGGACACCCCTTACTGCCAGCCTCTTCCTGTCGGTGTAAACCGCCAGAAACAGGCTGGCGGTAGGGATGTCATAATCCCCAGGGCAGCGCTGCTTGCAGCGCTGCCCTTGCGGATTATCACCGCGGGGCTAAAACGTCGGGAAACCGCCGACCCCGGCAGTGCGACCGCCGGCGCTACCGCCGAGGTCGTAATAAGGGCCTCCGTACCGCCAGCCTGTTGGAGGTACGGACGCTACATTACCCCTGGCAGTCGTAATGACCCCCTAAATCTTATTTGTAAATGATTACTATAAGCTTTCTTTTTTAATTTCAAATTCTCCTTTGTTTTATGGAAACAGAGATACATATAACAATAGTGCTGTAGATAACAAAGCCTTCAAATAAATAACACTTGTTATCATAGAGGTAAAATAAGAAAGGGAAGTAGAGAAAACAAGAGAGAGAATACAAGAGCATAATCACTGTATTTTTTCTTTGTTTGTATATTTCCATTATGGGCAATAAATTAGAATGAGAAAGAGAAGGACAAGAAAGAGATAAAGAAAGACCCAAACACTATGGTCATCATTACAACCCTGGTGGTCTTTAGACTGTCAGGGTCGCGGTGACAGTCTGGCAGCCACATTACAACGTCGATCTGGCGGTGCCGGTGGTCCTAATGCAAGCAGCGCTGCCCTGAGGATTGCGAGTCCCTTCTCTGCCGGTGATTACATGGCGGTATCCCAGCCATGTAAAGGCTGGCAGAAACGGGCTGCAGGGTGCCCCAGGGGGGCCTCTGCACTGCCCATGCACTGTCGCGATTTTCACTGTCTGCTTTGCAGACAGGGAAAATTATGATGGGAGCTGGTTTACCCCACGCACCACAGCATTGCTGCCTGCTCATTTATGAGCCGGCGTCAATGTTGTGGGCTGTTTCCTGCTGGGCCAGTCTGCAGAAACTCTTTTTCCGCCTGCTGACCCAGTGGTAAGCTCTTAATGGAACCCATGGGAAGGGGACTGCACTGGCCGTAACCTGACCTCAGGAGTTTGGTGGGCGGCCATTCCCATCCTCCACTCTCATAATGACTTCCTATATGACAATATTTTGCTTATCAGGGCAATTGTTCATGGTAGCTTACTCTTTGTGAGATCAAAGTTAATTTGTCCCATATGGGTCGAGTTTTAGGTTTCCATGGAGATTGGTGTAGGGTTGTATGATCAGCTCCTCAAAATAGCCATTCTTTCCATTTTTGAACTGGTATATTTGAAAAGATCTTCCAGTTACATAAAATAATCTTACAGGCTAATGTGAGAAGCAAAGCTAAGAGATATGGTTCATCTTCATTAACAACATAAGGATCTGTGGGGCCAATTCATAGATATGAGAAGATTCTGAGAGGTTAATCTGTACTACGAACAATGAATACAGATTTGGGCTAGATACCCCCATTACGCTGTTGCGTTTCTAATATAAGGAATCATATTGTTGTAAGAAACTGGGTTATTGATTGAGAGGGGTTGAAGTCCCAATCAGGCAACAACCACAATCCTTGTCTAGGTAAACCACAAAAGTCACTAAATTAACCTGTGTTTAACCTTTTGGTGTCCTGGCACAAAAGGACTGAGAGTTATCTTAGAGGCAATGTGCAACATATTTATGAAGCACACACACATAGTAATAAAGGTAAAACACAGCACAAGAAAAATCCCAAACTAATTCAGAAAATTACATGATAATGAAAATAATCTAATCAATAAAAAAACTGAGAAATTCATTTTTCTAATTTTGAGGGAAAATAGCAACAAGAAGCAGAAAGCACCACTCATGGTTATCTATCCGTGTAAAACCAGGAGAAAGTCACGAATTCCAGCTAACTCCAATAGAGCGCTGGTTGGTTACAGGAATCAGTTTAGTCCTGCTAAAGAGTTACCTTACCTTCTCAAGTCTGGCATGAAGAGCTCCGCTTGCGTTCTAGAAGGCCATGAGGAGGAGTTTTCAGTGAGAAGAGCCATCAAGCAGTGCAGGTGGTGATCACTGTAAAGAAAAAACCTGGCCCTCGCTCCACCTTCATGGTGGTGGATCATCACTGACAGTCACTGTCGGCACAAAGTGTAGATCTTGTGTTACGAGTCATTGTGGATAGTCACTGTTTGTACAAAGAGCAGGTCTCACTGGAACTTCACATTGGTGATCGTTAAGGGAAGCACAGTCTTGGCAGAAACAGGGTCATTCTTCAAATTTCAGATTTGTCATCTCTTTCTTTAGCAAGAACTCTCACTGATGCATGCCAAGGTCCAGAACTTGAGGGTTGCATCTTAGAGAAAGGGACTCAATCCAGCAAAGGCCGGTAGCAGGGCTTAGGCATGTCCAGACAGGACAAGTTGGTAGTGCTCAACTGGGCATTTGCAGGTAGGCCCGTTGAAGCTTTTTGTATCCCTTTGCTCACATAGGAGGTGCAGGAACCAAACACTGAAATCACTCTGGGTAGCCTGAGCTCAAGGCAACCAGGCCAAATCTTCCTTTTTCAGAGAGCAAGGCAGTCCTTCAAGCGGCACCGCAGACATTCTGGCAGCTAGGCAGTCTTTCTTTTGAATATTACACAGTTCAAGGAGTGTTCTGAAGAGTGGTTCTGAAGGTCCTCTTTTTATACCTAGTGCCAGCCATTATGTGGGAGAATTCCCTGCCCCAGTGTCAAAAATAGTTTTGGTCAGCTTGTCCCCTTCCCCTGGCTCCAAACCGTCTAGAAGGACAAAGGCAAGGGAAGGCCTGGTGTCAGGTTCCTTTGTGTCTACTGTAAGCACCATTCTATGTAAGGAAAGTGTACAGCTCCTCCTCAGCCCTCAGCCCCTCAAGCTTCATCCATGTCCCATTGTTCAGTTTATGGGCCAAATACACATCCTTGAAGGGGGAACCATTTGCAGGCCCAGGCACCTAGAAACTCCTAGACAGGCCTCAGAAATGTTGGGCAGGAAAAGGTCAACATTCTGAGAGTGTAATTTTCAATATTTGTATTTAAAATCTGACTTTGACATTGAAATATGGTTTCTCTATCTGCTCTCAATCTGACATTAGCACTTACAAAATATAATAAGGTAACCCAGTGTTAGCCTTACAACAGTGAAAAAACATTGTAAGAATTTTTCACTATCAGGACATGTTAAACGTAAATACACATGTCCTACGTTTTAAATACAATTAAGGCTCTAAATGTTCTGTCTTTATGTTTAAAAACAGAAAAATACAGAAAATTGTGCTTCTTTTGAGTTACTCTTCATGCTGTCCTTCATGTATTTCATAAATTATGACGCTACTGTGATAACATGCGCCATGGTGCGCTGTATAGTAAAGTGGTGACGTTAGGGGGCCGCGGGGCGACCCAAGAAAAGTGCCACATCAGAGTTGATGTGCCACTTTCTTGTAAATATGCCCCTAAATTGCAAAGTACAAAGCAAAGTTAAATTCAATTTTAAAATTACTTGTTCTCTTTTAAAGTCTCCCCCTCACTGAGGGCATGAAAATGTAAACACTTCCTAAAATAACACTATTAAAAATGGATTAAAGTGCAAATCAAGAAAAGAATAGGCACTGAGATAAACGCGTCTGCGCACCGGCATCCATTAAATACAGAGGCCGAAAAACAGCTAGAGCACTGAACAAAGGTGGCAACTCATGCTTGTCCAGTAATGGCTGTCAATCTAAACAGGGTCTAAGCTGGTACCAGCAGCTGAAGAAAGTGTAAAGCAAATTCAAATTAAAAATGAATTGCTCCCCTGTAAAGTCTCCCTCTCACAGAGCGAATCAAAACCTAACATTTCTCAAAATAACACTGTTAAAAAAGGGTTAAAGTGCAAATCAGGAAAAGTATAGGCACTGACAGAAACGTATCCACTCACCCGCGTCCATTAAATACAATGGCCAGAAAACAACTAGAGCACCAAAGAAAGATGGCGATTCATGCTAGCCTAGTAGTGGTTGTGGACCTAAACACAATCTAAACTGCTGTCAGCGCTGAGGAAAAGTCTAAAGTACAAATTAAAAAGCAAATCCAAAATCGAATTTAAAATCTCCCCCTCACTGAGTGCATCAAAATCTAAACATTTTGAAAAATAATACTGTTAAATACGGGTTAAAGTGCAAATCAGAAAAAATAGGCATTGGCAGGGCACCTAAAATCCGCACTACAGGACTCAGTGGCATGCCTGAGTTATGTTTTAAAAGGCTACTTTAGTGGGTAACATTATGAGTGCTGCTGCCCACTAGTTTTATTTAACGTACAGGCCCAGGTAGCACGTGGTACAATTTTCTAGCCATTCAAGTAAATTAAGGGTGCCATTTAGATATCTTACAATTTTAACGTTTGAAGTCGACAGCACAAGCACTTTATTTCTGGTAAGCAGGGGTTATATGCATTAAGTCCTAATGCAAACAAAAATGAGTTCAGCAAAAATCAAGGTGTGAAGACAAAAAGCTTGGGGGAACCAATATCTCTCTAAGGATGACAGGTCTAACACTCATAGATTATGTTTACCTAGCATTGTGGGGTCCAGAATCCAATGGGTAGGAAATGGTATTTTGTTTGTGCAAGTAAAGCAGTGATTTTACTTTCAAAGGATAAAGACCAAATCAGTGGACAATTGAAGATCTGAGTATCTAGATTTGATTCCGATTGAATCAAATTAGGCAATTGTGTGGATTTTGGCAAGAACAAAGAATATATTCTAGAGACAGCATGACCCAGTTTACCCAAATTAGTAATTAATACAACCAAAAAAGGAACCAAATCAAAATGCTTTGTTTTGGTTTCTGAAACTTTCATCTTTAAAAATAGATGAAATTCAATATTGTATAAGTGGTATATACTGTATAGTTTAGCAAATTATAACTCTTATTAGGACCTGATTTATGAAAAGTTAGCACCGTCTTTGGATCATTTTTTGATGCAAAAGCGGTGCAAACTCCGTTTTCGCTTCAAAAAATGACACAAAGGCGGTGCTAACTTTTCCTAAATCAGGCCCTTAGTGCCCAGGGCACCTTCTTGCACATAAACAATAATTTCTGGCATTTTGCTCTTTCTATGCATGCTGCACAATGCAGCACACACAGAAAAAGCAAAAAACAAGGAGGAATAAAAGTATTCCTCATCGTTGCGCCTTGCTAACACCACCCCTGGGGTGGTGTTAGATTTTGGTGCTGCCTTAGGTTTACAAAAACTCGTAAATCTGAGGCAGCA
Source organism: Pleurodeles waltl (assembly GCF_031143425.1). Classification (NCBI taxonomy): domain Eukaryota; kingdom Metazoa; phylum Chordata; class Amphibia; order Caudata; family Salamandridae; genus Pleurodeles; species Pleurodeles waltl. Next base: position 962,460,743 of record NC_090449.1, on the reverse strand, counting down.
TCAAAATGCAATGGGTGTTGCTGTGGCACACTCACAGCAACACCCATTGCATGCCCCTTCCACGCAAAGGACTGCGTGTGAATGGGCCATATTTACAAGGTTGCGTTAACTGACAAAAAGTGGCTTAACGCCACCTTGTAAATACAGTGCACGCCATTGCGCCACTGGAGCGTCATGAATAGTGACGCTACGGTGGCACTAGGGGCTCTTAAATATGCCCCTTGGTGTCCCCAAGGATTGTGCTGGAATGGGGACACTTAGTGGATGTCAAGTATAGATGAGGGATGCATTCAAAATAATCACATTTTTGTTTTCTACCTAAATTTGGTGGTAGGGCGCAGGTTATGTTAGCCATTTTTTAATCCTTGTTTAAAGAGAAAAGCCATCTGATAGTCTTTAAACTTTCCTAGTTTTACACCTCCCCTTTTCCTGGGAAGTCTAAGCTTTGTTTGAAGGGACATCCTAGGACATTTTCCATTGGTAAAACAAATCAGCAGAAATTGTTGCTGCAATCATGCTTAACAGATATTTTAACATCATCATTTTAATAGACTCAAACCTGCCCCAGGATGCCAACTCCCTAAGAGATTATAATTTGGTGATAAGCATATTCAGTCGCAACTGTGACAGATTGCCATGATAGTCCACCCACTGAATTTAAAGTTGGGCAGACCATAGTTTGACCACAGTAGAGACTTATCTGTCTCTGCTGTTGGCAAACTTCTTTGACGGGCTGACAGATTAAGGGCCATCAGAGAATTAGCTGTATGTCCACCCACTCAGTTAGGATAGGTGGACATATATTCTTTTTTGCTGGCCGTCACCACTACGCAACCCCTGGTGGTAAGGGGCATTTTAAAAACAAAAGTGTGCCCCTTCACCATTGGAGATGGCTCCAAGAGTGGGGGGAAATTTTGTCTTTTTTTTTTTAAGTACAAAAACTCCTTTTCAGGTTTTGGATTTCAAAATTAAGAAACTCTGTAAACTTTGCCGTACTCCTCCGTCATGTTAGACCATATCACATGAGTCCTGTCTTAGAAAATCCAGGAATCATGCCCACTACCCCAATGGCCAGCACAGGGGACCAGTGTCCCCTGGGCATGGCCATTGTACCCTGTGCCATACAGGGGACCCCAAGTTGGGTCCCCAATGGCACTTTAATTTGAAAAATAAATACTTACCTCTACTTACCCTACTTATCTGAGGTGTAGTCCCCCATCCTCCGGTGTCCCTCTGGTGTGGGTGTGGGTATTCATGGGGCTTGAGGAGGGCACCTATGGACCCATTCCATGGTGTTTAACCATGGAAATGGGGCCACAGGTCCCCTAACACCTGGCCTGACCCAGACTTTGAATAACGGTCAAAGCTAGCTTTGCACCATTATTTAGGCCCTCCCCCTACCCAAGCGTCATTTTAGCACGGGGGATAAATATGGGGCTATGGGGATAGCACCATTTTTTAGATGGGAACGCCTTCCTTGCATCTCATTGACGCAAGGTAGGTTCACGCATCTAAAAAATGGTGCAAACTCCAAAAAATTTGACACTAGACGGGTCTAACAAAAAAATACAAATATGGAGTTAGTTTCGCGCCACATTTGCGTACTAAAAAAATTATGCAAATTTGGCACAAATGGGGTATACATATGCCCTGTAGTCAACATAAATTCTGTGTTCTAGTGGAGGAACTCCAAACAAGTGATAATGTTATAGATAACTTGTCTGAAATATGCCTTGGTTCTATAGAAGTTTCTGCTATAGATTGTAGATGATTACTGAGATTAGGATATCATCTGTTCTAGAATAAGAGTTGTGTGATGGAGAGAGAAAAATTTGTACTCTAGCATATATGTGTATTTTAGCATTCAAGCATCTTTTTAATTGGATCTCTGTCACAGATTATAGATTTACTAATTTGCTGTAGGAGGTTGATATTTACAAAGGGAGAATCTGTCCAAATTACAGTCCATAGATAAACTGAAGGTGCCGCCTAGGAACATCATCACAATTTTTGAGCATGAATAGACAAAAATTCAGGTTTGCCCCCATTTGGGACATAAATATTTATTACATTACAATCAATACCCTCCTTATTTAATTTAATGCATTACTTACTATCTACCATTTCTGTGGTAGTTGACAGTATACACATTTCAGCTTTTTTTACCTATTAATGTTGCTACTCCATTTATTTACCACCTGCATGGGAGCAGACTACGGCCCTCATTATGACATTGGCGGTAAGTCCTGCTTACCGCCATGCTGACTGCCGCCAACATCCCGCCGTCACAGTGGTTTACAGCTATCCATATTTTCTGACACACACACAGCAATCCGTCACTATACAGACACACACACAAGTCCGCCAGCCCAAAGGTCAGTGATAAACTGGCGGTAGCAAAACCCACACCGTTACACCAACAGAACTACGCCCACAGCATTATGACCCATGAATCACCGTGGCGGACATTCAACTGCGGTAAACTATTGGCGGTACATACCGCCACGCTCAAAATACACACACACACATACAAAACAACACCACATTGGACAATTTGAATAACACACACCTGACACCCATACACACACCACACCCACACCACCATAAAACACACACACACACACATTACCCACAACCTTTTACAACTCAAAAAAATTTGCCACTAGAGAGAGATACTGCAAGAGCACCCACACAACCAGAGCCACAGAACACCATCACCCATACACTATCCACGCACCTCACCGCACAAACCCCAACACATCACCCCACACACCCTCACACACACCACTAGCACTACACCCATGGCACCACAAAGACACCACAGGTTCTCAGAGGAAAAGCTAAGGGTCATGGTGGAGGAAATCATCCGGTAGAGCCACAGCTAGTCGGATCACAGGTGCAGCAGACATCCATTGCTATGAAGATGGAGCTGTGGCAGGGAATTGTGGACAGGGTCAACGCCGTGAAACATCACCCCAGAACAAGGGATGACATCTGGAAGAGGTGGAATGACCTACGGGGGAAGGTGCATTCTGTGGTTGCAAGACACCAGATAGCAGTACAGAGGACTGGCGGTGGACCCCCACCTCCTCCCCCACAACTAACAATATGAGAGGAGCACGTCTTGGCAATACTGCATCCTGAGGGCCTGGCTTGAGTAGCAGGAGGACTGGACTCTAGTAAGTCAAATCTCTATTACTGTCACCCCCCTACCTGCATGATATCACATACCCCCACCCTCACTCCCATCACTCCACCATGTTACATACACCCCGCCATCACAACTCACCCCTCCAACTACCAAGCCCTGCATGCAAAACCAATGCATGGACACCCATCACAGACCTGCATGGACACCCATCACCAAAGCATGCACACTTGAGACAATTAACTATCCAGCCAAATCACCACTCACACAAGCCTAAGCTGCCAGGGCAATCACAACCATACAGGGCAATAAACCCATGCACAAGATGTCACACACAGAAACAATAACACTGCATTTACATCCCCAGAGGTCCCCCACCCAACGTCACTGGAGAGGCGGTGCCAGCAACATCCAGTCCCCCCACAGAAGAGGCCCACAGTGATGACAGCAGCTCTGCATGCCTGGATCAGGATGACCAACCTGGCTCATCAGGGACCTCTGGACAGTTGGTTACCCAGGCACAGTCCCATACCACCACAGAGTCTCCCATCTCAGGAAACACCACCACAATACCCACCCAGCGGACCCACACCTCTGTCCCCAGGACACGTCAATGTGCAGTGTGTCCACCACTACAAAAACCCCAGGGCACCCCACAAACACAGGATGATCAGGGACCCGGGGTCTGTGGCAGTGGGCACACGGTTCAGGGGACAGAGGTACAGGACAACAGGGAAGCTCGGAGGCCTCCTGTGTGATAGGGGGAGGGCAGGCCCAGGGAACCGACTATCCATGAGGCACTCACCAACATCCTGGGAGCACACCACAATTCCCAGGACACGATGGGCCAGATACTGGCCAAGTTGCAGGAGACCTAGCGGCTGCAGGAGGGACAGTATTTGGGGATCAGGGAGGACCTGGGGGACATCCACACCACCCTGGTCACCGTTGCAGGGGTGCTGGCAGACATGGCCAACACCATGAGGGAGGCAGTGGCACACCAACGGGCCACTGACACTAGCCAAAACGATGAACAGCCCTCCACATCCGCTGACCCTAGTGGACAGGAGGCCCCGCCACAGGAACAACAGGCAACCAGCACCCCACCCCCTGCAGCAGGAGAACCACCCCTCAAACGGTCCCTGTGATCCAGGCAGAAGCCAGAGATTATTGCCAAGACCCCTGCCAAGAAATTAGACTCTCCTGATTGTCACCCTTGTGTCCCACTCTGTCACCCTGTCCACCTTCAACTGCCATTGCTCCACTTCCTATGCCCCCTTGGACAATGCACCTGTGATACAAATAGACTGGAACTCTTTCTTGGACTCTCCTCCAGCCCCCCCCCCCAGCCTATAGCAATACCCCATCCACTTATTAGCACATAAATAAAGGTCCTTGTAAAAAATACAAGTATTGAGTCTGTCAAGTGATTGAAATATGTATTTGTTTAACAATCTGTAGACATTGCAATTCAACTGTACAGTAATGTATACATAGGTATGACCTGTAGTTGGCTGCAGTCCATACACCAGGAGCCAGAGTGGGGCACAGATATCAGTAAATAGACATGCCAAAGGGTACAGTAGGTGGCCATAGTATTGGGAATATCAACCTGCCAGTGAAAATTTTAAATACAAAAATGCAATGGAAGGTGAAGTTACAGTGTCTTACCTGTGTGTCACTGGAAGTACTGTTGTTTGATTGATGTTCTATTGTCCACATCCTCATCCTCTGCCTCATCTTCGTTACTGTTCACAGGCTCCACCACTGCCACACGCCCATCTCCAGCCTCATCCTCCTGCAGAAAAGGCACCTGGCGACATAAGGCAAGGTTGTGCAACATGCAACATGCCACGATGATCTGGCACACCTTCTTGGGTGAGTAGTACAGGGAACCACCTGTTAGATGGAGGCACTGAAACCTGGCCTTCAGGAGGCTGAAGATTCACTCTATAATTCTTTGTGTTTGCCCATGTGCCTCATTGTAACGTTCCTCTGCCCTTGTCCTGGGATTCCTCACAGGGGTCAGTAGCCATGAGAGGTTGGGGTAACCAGAGGTACCTGCAAATACCGAGGCATACCTGTTAGCCAGACACAAACCCTTAGGGCCAATCCCATACCCATACACCAACATGTACTGGGTGGGGACCTTTGGCTCACCTATTAGCCAAACCCTCTGCCTCTGGAGTTGAGCCATCACATATGGGAAGCTGCTATTCGTCAGGATAAAGACATCATGACCCAGGATACCTTGCATTGGCATGGAAGATGTACTTGTCCACCAGGCACACTATCTGCACATTCATCGAGTGAAAGCTCTTTCGATTTCTGAACACCTGTTCATTTCTCCGGGGGGGGGGAACAAATGCAATATGTGTACCAACAGTTGCCCCAATGATGTTGGGGACATGTCCCATTGCATAGAAATCAGCTTTCACTGTGGCCAAATCCTCCACCTGGGGGAAAACAATGTAGCTGCGCATGTGTTTCATCAGGGCAGACAACACTCTAGTCAGCACTATTGTGAACATTGGCGGAGACATTCCTGCTGCCACGCCCACTGTCACTTGGAGGGAGCCAGTTGCCAAGAAATGGAGAATAGATGGGACTTGCGCAAGAGGGGGGATCCCAGTGGGGTGACGGATAGCAGAGATCAGGTCTGGCTCCAATTGGGCACACAGCTCTTGGATTGTGGCCCTGTCAAGTCTGTAGGTGAGACTAATGTGCCTGTCCTCCATTGTTGCCAAGTCCACCAGGGGTCTGTACACGGGGGGATGCCTCCATCTCCTATTCATCCTCAGCGGTTGTAATCTAGGGGGCAAAACGATGAGCATCTGGTCAGTATCCAACATTTCCAAAATGTACAGTGCATTGCATGTTGTGACAGAAACAGTAAGTTGTTGTATAGGCCCAAATGGTGCCTATGTGTGCTGTGACGCAGTCAGGTTCCATGGCCTGCCACCCTCCCACCCTCCCTGAAATGGCATCCACCTGTCCTGTGTGGATGGACAGGTGGAAATGAGGTAATGCCACTGACGTTGTGCGCCGTTGTGGGAGGCGGTTGAGTACCGCTGTGCAAATCCTCAGTGGTTGTCATTGGGCCCTATGGGTTACAGTAGCCAATGGTGATGTCCACAGGCAGTGACAGTATGCACCGCCATGGACGTGCCGCCATTTTCTATCTGTTCTCTCAATTGCTACCTGACCTTCAACAGGAGAGGACCTACACTGCATGTGCTGCTGTGACCCGTGTCTGGAACTGACCATGGCTTGTGTCACTGGGGAAAGGGCCCCTGCCTTCACCGCTGTGGAGTTTGATAGACTGGTGGATGGGGTCCTACCCCAGTACCGAATGCTGTATGGGTCTCCAGACCAACAGGTGAGTACACTGTGAACACGATGTGCATAAAGGAATGCAAGGGATATGGTGGGTCATTAGTGTAACAGGCCGGACGGTATGACTGATGCCCTTTTTCTATGTGCATTTCCTCTGCAGTCAGCTCCCATCAGAAAAAGGGTATATGGCGTGCCATCGACAAGGATGTGCGGACCCTGGGGGTCTACGGCAGGCGGAGCACCCACTGTCACAAACGGTGGGAGGACCCGAGATGCTTACCAAGGAAAACGGCAGAGGCCCAGATGGAGATGGCCTCTCAACGAAGAAGGGTTGCCCATCGAACCCTGACCCCCCTGATGTTCCGCATACTGGTGGTGGCCTATCCGGAGCTGGATGGGCGCTTGAGGCCATCACAGCAGCCACAAGGGGGTGAGTACAGTTTCCCAATATACTACTTGAGCATGGTGAGGTGGTCTCCGGGTGGGGGATGTGGCCTGTTGGTGCCACTGGGCCAGGCCGGACATTGCAGGGTAGGTTCCTTGTTGAGCAGGGGGTGATGAACTCCACCTCCAACCAAGCTAGTGGGCATCCACTACTGGGCAGGGCTCTGTGGCTCTCAGGTATGCTGCAATTGGCATTGGGTATTACTGTCCATGGCATGGTGACTAGCATTGTGACTGGTAGTGCATTGCCTAGAGCGTAGGGCTGTTCCCTTTGTGTTGTATACACCAACGGTGGGGTTGTTGCTGCCATTGACTAAGTGTATCCTCTGTCTCTTCCCCCCCCTTTTTGTTTTGTCATCCTGTCCTTATGTGCATTAGCAACATCTGGCAGAGGAGCAGAGGCACCAGCGTCGGAGGGAGCTGCATCCCACAGGGCCCATGAGGCCGAATCCACTGACGGTGAGGGCACCAGTGGGACGGAGGGCAATGGAAGAACCACGGCGGAGACAGAAGGGGACAGTTCTGAAAGTGTGCCTCCTCCGAGGCTCTGTGTCCACCCCAACTACAGGTACAGCCGCCACACCCCATACTAGCACCGCCCTCCCAGCAGCCCTCAGCTAGTTTCTCATGCCCGCTCACCCAGGAGGGTGGGCATCTCCTTTGCCCCAGGCATCTCAGGCCCTGCCTCAGTTAGCCTTGCTGTCCTGAGTGAGGAGGCTATTGACCTCCTGAGATCCATCTCTGTTGGGAAATCAACCATTTTGAATGCCATCCAGGGGTTGGCAGTGCATTTTCAATAAACAAATGCATTCCTGGAGGGCATTCACTCTGGCATGGGGGCACAACAGAGATCATTCCAGGCTTTGGCTTCTTCCCTGATGGCAGCCATTGTTCCTGTCTCTAGCCTCTGCCCAGTCCCATTCTCCTGAACCCCAACCTATCCCAAGCACACATTCAGACCAGCATGCTCCCAAGACAACACACAGTAGTGGCTCAGGCAAACACAAGCACCACACATCATCCCACAGGCACTCACACAAACACCATCCAGATGCAGACACAACAACATCCACTGCCTCCACTGTGTCCCCCTCCTCCTCCTCTTCCACTTCCCTCCCAGTAGCGTCTCCACTCACACCTGCATGCACTACATCCACACCCACTGCCCCATCACATCACCCCTATTAATACATGCCCCTCACTTGCAGTCACCACCCCCACATCCATGCACACGTCCCCTGTGTCCTCTCCCACTGTGTCTGTACCCCTTCCTCCCAAAGTACACAAAAGCAAGCACTCAGACACCCAACAGCCATCCACCTCACAACAGCATCCAGCCCATGCACCTGCACCCAAACACAGCAGACAGACACCTCCAACAACCACTCCCAAACCTTCACCCTCTTCCCGCCCCAGTGTCCCTAAGAAGCTTTTCCTCTCTGCCGTTGACCTCTTCCCTACCCCTCCCCCTCCTGTCCTTCACGTTGGGCCAGGGTGGACAGAACCCAGGCTAACACGTCAGCCACCAGTCCACGGCCACAGTAGTTTCGGCAGCTACTGCAGGTGTGAGAGGCTCCAAGGAAACACCCATCAGCACTGGCTGTGTGCCTGCACTAGCTGCCAAGGGTAAGGGCAAGCATGTACCACCAGCTGCCAAGGGGAAGGACAAGGATGTGCCACCAGCTGGCAAGGGCAAGGAGGCACCACCAGCTTACAAGGGGAAGGGCAAGGAGGCACCACCAGCTGGCAAGGTCAGGGGCAAGGAGGCACTACCAGATGGCAAGGAGGCACCACCAGCTGGCAAGGGCAAGGAGGCACCACCAGACGTCAAGGGCATGGGCAAAGGGCCTGCCCCTGCAGGCGGAAGGACAGGAGGCCTTGTGTTGGGACTGAATCCGAGCCCCCAACACCAACCATGCCGCTTCAGCCATCCCAGGCTGCAGTGGAAGGGCTGGAGCTTCCCCCCACCACTGCCTGCACCGCCACCAGCACCACTGCCAGCAGCAGCAGTCCCAGTGGGCAGCCGTCCGAGGCTGCAGGGGAAGGGCTGGAGCCTTCCCCCACCACTGGCAGCACCGACACCAGCACCACCACCAGCACCACCACCTGCACCGCCACCTGCACCACCACCAGCACCACTGCCAGCAGGAGCAGCCCCAGTGTGCAGCCATTCGAGGCTTCAGGGAAAGGGCTGGAGGCTTCCCCCACTATTGGCATCACCAACACCAGCACTGGCACTGCCACCACTGAGCAGCCGTCGCCGCTGGCGGGCAGTGTGTAATCCTGCCTCCATGGACTGTAGTGCATCCTGACCACTGCAAATCATGTGGGTCTGACACCGAGGTGAGTGACTGTGACCTTGCACTCCTCAAGTGTTGCATCACAGGGCACAAAGCCCCCTCCAGAACCAGTGGAAGAAGGCATCCACTCACCCCACCCTCCACAGAAAGAAGCTCACTGGGCACAAGGCCCCCTCCAGAACCAGTGGAAGAAGGCATCCACTCACCCCATCCTTGCCAGGATGAAGCACACTCGGCACAAGGCCCCCTCCAAAACCAGTGGATGAAGGCATCCACTCACCCCATCCTTGCCAGGATGAAGCACACTGGGCACAAGGCCCCCTCCAGAACCAGTGGAGAAGCCATCCACTTGAGAGACTGTGGCCTTGCACTCCCCAGGACCAAGCAGTGGGCAAACCACCCACTAGAGAGACTGTGGCTTTGCACTCCCCAGGACCGAGCACAGGGCATGTTACCCCCTGAGGGACACGTGGTGTTGTACCATCTTCCGGCTGAGGTGCCCCCCCCCATTCCCCATCCCCCTGAGGTGCCTGTGTTTTTTCGACCTGATGCCCCTGCAGTGTTCTCTCTATGTTGATGCAGGAGTAATATGGGGCCTTGGCCTATGTGATGTGGCCCTGTGGACCACGGATATGATGGACTGTGCAGTGTCCCTCTATTTGCAAATATGTAAATACTGATTTGATTTTTGAGGACGTATTTCTAGTATTTTATCTTATTACTATCACTTCAATCAATTCTTTTGTCCTTGCATTATTCCTGAGGGGTACAGGGTGGATGTGTAATGTTGTTGCATCTGTTTGTGTGTATGCTGTTAGGGGTGGGGGTGTTGCGTGTTGCATGTGTGTGTCACTCTCTTTTTCCTCCTCCCTCCCCTGTGTGCTAGGCGGCAGTACTCACCGTGGTCGTCGTCGCCGGCGTTGGTATTCCTGGTGTAGGAGGAGGTAGACCAGCATGGGGAACACCTGCAGTTCAGGATCCATGGCGGCGTGGTTCTTCCCTGAGTCTCCACAGGTGAGTCCTTTGCCTTCTGTGTACTGTTTCTGCCGTGCTTTTGATGTCGTTGGTACTGCCTCGGAAAGGGTGGCGGAGAGGCCTCTTGTTATACTGTGGGCAGTACATTGTCTGCTGACTGGCTGTTGGCGGTTACCGCTGCGGTGCTTGTTGCTACCGCCGTGGCGGTCGGTGTGTTAAAGTGGCTGTCTGTGTGGGCAGTTTCTGCTGTGGTCATTATTCAATTTTTTTTACTGCCGGATTGTTGGCGGTATTACCGCTGCTTTATCACCGACCGCCAGGGCCTACATGTCCAACCCACTTAGAACGCTAAAATAATGCTTCTGCCTGACCACTTGTTTTACATTCTTGGAGAAAAACTGTGTCTCCTTTTCATTTATACATATACTCTGAAACTCTGTTTCTCTTTACCAGGTTTTTGAGCCCATTGTGTTGAAAAATACAATGTTCGACTACTTTTAACAAAGGTCATATGAGGTCATAAGAGACAGAAGTGATATCATCTGATTTCTTAGCAAAACTATTTGCAAAACTATTTTAACTGTTCCATTTGATGAAGCATGGTAGCGATACATTTCTTAATTGATTTAAAAGTAAGACTCTTCCCAAGTGCTTCTTTTTCATAATAATGTGTCCTTTAGTTGAGTAACACACAAGATAAGAAATACACAGAAAAAAGAAAAGCGAAATAATTACAAAGGCAATAATTTTGCCATGATTTGATGCATCTTTATTTACAAAACTACTGCTATTGTGATAATTCAAAACACATTCCCAAATTAACTTAGTTTGCATGGCTGGTTGGGAATTGATTTAACTTTTCATCCAAAACGTTAGTCAGACTTTCTACCAGTATTCTAGGCAGGGGCGTAGATTCCGGGGGGTGTATGGGGTGTTACACTCCCCCTAATATATGTATTTTGTGGTAAAAAGTTGGGTACAGGACCAGTCAGTCGGGTATGGTGAGATGTCTATTGAATTTCATCAGAAATATTTACATACACTGTGACAAAAACACAAATGCAAATTTATGTTTCCTTACCAATCCGCATTTCTCTCTCTTTCCCCTGTCCCTAATCCCCTCTCATGTACCCTGCTCCTCATGTAATGCATTTAAACATCATGGGCCTCATTACGACCGCAGTGGCACTCGGACCGCCACCAATGTGGCAGTCTGACATCCACAATTACGACTGTGGCAGTTGCACCACGGTCAGACCGCCAGCACCACCACTTCTCCTCCATTGTAGGGGATGGCGGTGGTGGCGGTCCTAATCTGCCAGGGCAGCGCTGCGAGCAGCACTGCCCTGGGGATTACAACCCTGCTCTCCATCAACTTTTATATGGCAGTAGTACCGCCATGTAAAGGCCAGCGGAGAGAGGGTGCAGGGGGCCCCTGCACTGCCCATGTACTTGGCATGGGCAGTGCAGGGGTCCCCATGGCCAGCTCCATCGTGCTTTTCACTGTCTGCTTGGCAGACAGTGGAAAGTGTGATGGGTACTAGTGCACCCTACGCACTGCAACATTGCAGCCGGTTCAATTATGAGCCGGCATCAATATTGTGGGATGTTTCCTGCTGGGCCAGTTGGCAGAAACTTTGTCCTAACGAGTTTCCTGACCCAGCAGGAAACTCGTAATAACGACCACAAGAATGGACGGCACTGGCAGTATCCTGAAAGCGGGACTTCAGCGGACAGACTTTTCCATCCACCAAAGTCTTAATTAGGGCTTATATGCCAGTGCGATTGTCAGGAAAATTGAAGTTCACAACGACCCAATCTTTTTGACTAAGTAACGCCCCTAATTCCAGGGAAATCTGGCATATTTCTTTATTAGGAGCAAGCACCTCTTTTTCAGTGGAAAACAGGGCTTGAGGGAGAGAAGGAGCATTAGAATGGCAATGTTCACATGTTTTATCGATATATCAGCAATTGGTACAACCTGAGCAATTCCATCTCTTGCGTAGCTAAACCAATGAAGCAGCTGTATTCCTTCATAACTTGTGAGTGGGCAAAAACATTCAATTGTGATCCCTGCTGCCTAACTTGGCAGGACACAGTTGGATGCACCTCTCTAACGATATAGAAAGCGTTGTGTTAGATGAGTTGTAATCTGATGTGTGTTCCTCATCAGTAAGATATACCAAATGATTCTGAAAATTTCACAGAGGTGCTTTTTTAACCTTGTTCACTTACAACAATGCCTATATTGATATGTAAACTGCTAGTCTGCTAAAGGAGGCTGGTTGAAAGAGGCTGAGTGGAAATATATCATTCCATGAGGTAATATTTTAAGCATGCTCTGCGCGTGTCCCTTGTCTTCACCACCTTCTATAGTCCTTTCTCAACAGAGTAAATGCTCTAGAGATGTAGGATGGACCCTACTTCTTAGCCTGGGAATAGTTCTTCCCTGCTCATGGTCAGGGTCGTAGCTGGCATTGGTGCAACAGGTGCAGTGGCACCAGGGATCAAAGCTCCGAGAGACCCATTGAACCTTTTCAATGCTGTATTTTACTACTTCAACAGAAGTTAAAGTAGCCATTCCCCCTGCTTTCACTAGAGCTCATGGTTACCTTGCTACGCTACTGTGCCTGCAGCTACCAAACTAAAAAAAAAATAAGACAAGATGTTTATGTGAAGCATTATTCTGACTCTGGTGCTACTACAATTGAGAAACTGGCATAGTTTTCACTTGTATCGGATATATCTGAGTTCATCTATATTTGTTTTTAGGTGTACATAGGACTGTTAATCATTATTTTGTGCCAGTCATACCAGTTTTGCAAACCCATTAGCCATTTGACCTCAAGCAGAGAGATGCAGGCATGATTGAAGAGGTTTAATGCATGGGAGTAGCTTCAGTTTGCAACAAAAAAAATCGACTTCTTTCTGAACGTGCATATACATTGGATTCAGGAATTCACACTAATTTTCATTGGTATATCCAGGAAGCTGTAAAGACACGGGCCTCATCATGACCCTGGCGGTCTCAAGACCGCCAGGACTGCAGTGGCGGTCAGACTGCTGCCAATGTGGCAGTCCAGCAGCCGCATTACGACCGTGGTGGTTGCGCCACGGTTGGACCGCCACTTCTTCTTCACTGGAGGGGCTGGTGGTGCAAGCAGCACTTCCCTGGGGATTACGAGTCCCGTCTCTGCCAGTGATTACATGCCACTAGCACCACCATGTAAAGGCTGGTCTAGACAGGGTGAAGGGGCCCCCATGGCCAGCCCCATTGTGCATTTCATTGTCTGATTTGCAGATAGTGAAAAGTGCAGCGGGTGCTGGTTCACCCTATGCACCACAACATTGCCGCAGGCTCTAATATGAGCTGGTGTCAATGTTGTGGGCTGTTTCCCGCTGGGCCAGTGGGCACAAACTCTGTTTCCGCCCGCTGACCCAGCGGGAAACTCATAATAGGGGTTGCCGGAAGGGGACCACACTGGAGGTAACCTGATCTCAGGACTTTGACGGACGGCCTTTTCCGTCTGCTGAAGTCATAATTAGGGCCACAGGGTCTGATTCACAAAAGGCCTCCGCATTTGTGGCGGAGGCCTTGCAGTCGTGGGGGGAGTCGGAGAGGATTGTCCTCAATGGTATTTCTCTTGGTGGAGATTCCGCCCTGAAAGTTGAGACTCCCCAATGAGTGTGGAGGCCCTATGGGAATCGGGTCCACATTCTTCCGAGCTAACTAATAGGAAGGTGATGTTCTTTTTTAAACTTAGCCATGCCTCGTTTTGAAAATTGCGCGCACAGTACACATCTGCGTTCTATTTTTTTTGAAGGTGTAAAATGTTTTCCCTCTGTAAAAAGGCCTTGCTCTACATCCCTGACTTTAATCACTGTGTATCAATCCCCTTTGCACTCTGGAAGGTAGTCATTGCTGGTGACTGGGGAAAGTCGCGGGGCGGGAGAGCGGTTGGATTGGGGGGGAGCAAACCAAAAAACAAAAAGAAACATGTATTAAAAAATGTAAACTTACCTGATCGCCACCGCACTCCAGGCACGGGCTCCCAGACTACCCTGCGCCAGTCAAGACGCTGCTCAGAGCTGCGTTATGATTGGCTGGAGCGCCCTGGCTGGGTGCTCCAACACAGATTGGGAGCCTGGGACGGCTCTCTCCAACTCGGCAACAGTGCCCATGTGTGTTTGGCCAGCCGGAGAGGGAAAGATATTTATCCCAGACCATTGCTGAATCAAATCTTTGACCATTTCCAGGCAAAGAAAACATGAGAGAGGAGTTTGTAAATGCCCACACTATAATGAGTTGAGTGAATTCACAAACTCTCAATGCAAACCGGGCATTAATCGACTAAATCCTTTCCCTTACGTGAGAATTACTACTGTGTTACTGTTCTAAGTTGTGGTATACAGTTATGCATTTACTCCTGCCAGTCATACTTTTCTGGATTTGGCAGGGAACAATTGTCATTTTCAGCCATAAACGGACGTTGGCATCGGAAATTGGCTTTGTGAATTAAGCCCCCTGTATGTATGAAGCTAGGCATAGTAGTAGGATTTGTATTACATAAATGTGACTTCTTTTGTGGTAATTTCAAACGACGTGCAGAATAAGTGCTGAGCAATAGAAAGGTGAAATAATTTGAATCAACACATCCAATTTCTATAACAACAATCGCATAATTGGTTTAAAGGATAGTTACTTGTAGATCAACAACCCTAAGGCGGCCAACATATGTGGCTGAAAGAACGGAGGCATAGTGCATTGCTAATTTACAACAGAAATGTTCTACAGAAATGTTAAGTGCGCTAAAAATAAAGCGAGGATTTAAAAGCATAAATCCTTGTGGGAATGTGTTTAGCACCAACAGTAAAGCAAAATCTTAAAAGTAAAATGCATTGTCTAAGTAAGGGGCATGCCCTCCACAAAATATCTAGAAGTCCACCAACTCTGAACCTAAAATAGTATCTTTTACCATTTTACAGGAAAATGCCTAGAAAAAGGTATTACAAATCAAACAGCTTTAAATCCTGGACACTTTTCCCACAATCGATATCTTCACAAAAATTACACCCCTCATTGGATTCTGCAAGGATTGCAGTGTTTGCTGTAATGCAGAAACCGGCAGACAGTCTGTCTCAATATTATTACAGGAAGGGCAGGCTAAATTAATTGCTGCTCATTGATTGGAATATCTTGCATTTTAAATGTTCTTAAGTTGGTTGCCACCATCAACCTGCAACAACATAAAATGTGTCTTTTGAGAAGTGTGGTGCATTTTTATTGTTCTACGGAATTACGAGGGTAGGCAAAAGCATCTGTTTACTTAGGACTATTATTTCCTGCCATTAAATCCAGAGCATCGTAAAGGAAATGGGAGTCACTCAGTATCGTCCGTACTTCCTTAAGGGTGGATGTTTTTTTTTTTTATCAAGCCCCAACTGCACCACAATAGACATCCTTTTGACGGCTAAGTAAGGTCATATTGTGTCAACATTATCACATTGGTCTAATCACAAATAATCATATTTTCTCAATCACATTGGTCTAATCACAAAGAATCATATTTTCGCAAAGTGTAAAGCGTGATTTATTTGATACGTCAGACTAATGTGTAGCCTTTCAATTATGAACGTATATTCTACATTAACATTGACAATAAAATGGAATGAATCAAAAGATTAAACTGAGCACTAGTAGAAGTTGTTTAGTACTATCGAGTGTGTGTTTGTGTGTGTGAGCGCGCGCTCTTTCGGTAGCTGTGTGTTGTCTTCACACTTAGGGGCATATTTATACTCTGTTTGCACCGAATGTGCGTCAAACATTTTGACGCACAATCGGCGCAAACCCTGCCCCATATTTATACTTTGGCGCCCGACCCCGCGGGCGTCAAAATTCCACCAAGTGCGTCATTTTTTGGAACGGGGAACCAGCCTTGCGTTAATTATATGCAAGGTAGGCGTTCCCTTCCAAAAAATGACTTTAAGGCCTGTGCCCCTTATTTATACTCTGGCGTCATTTTGACGCACAGGAGGGGGTGGGCCTTAAAAAACGGCGCACAACCTGATGTGCGACGTTTTTTAACGCCTGGGTCAGGGCAGGCGTTAAGGGACCTGTGGGCACGGAAGGAGCCCAGAGGTGCCCTCCCCTGCCCCCAGGGACACCCCCTGCCACCCTTGCCCACCCCAGGAGGACACCCAAGGATGAAGGGACCCATCCCAGGGAAGTAAAGGTAAGTTCGGGTAAGTATTTTTTTCCGATTTTTTTTGTGGCATAGGGGGGCCTGATTTGGGCCCCCCTACATGCCCCTTTGCCCAATGACCAATCCCAGGGGACATAAGTCCCCTGGGCATGGCCATTGGGCTAAGGGGCATGACTCCTGTCTTTGCTAAGACCGGAGTCATGTCAAAGGAGGTTGGGCGGGAAAAAAAATGGCGCAAATCCGGTTTGAGGTACAGAAATCTTGCAACTCTTTATGCCTATATTGTGGGTGCATCAGCCTTGAGACAACCCTATAGTGCAAAGTGTTGAATCTGACAGCCTTAAGATTGTCTTTCCCCCAAAGTTTAGAAAACCTCCTACATTTTGCTGATCTAGAGTTGGTGGTAATAGGACTCTGCACTTTACTACTGCTAAGCATTGTTAAAGTGCTTGCGCTATCTCCCCTAAACCTAGTGATACTGGCTTATCCCCAATTGTCATATTGAATTCACTTAGAAGTCCCTAGTAAAGTGCACTGCATGTGCTCAGGGCCTGTATATTAAGTGCAACTTGTGGGTTTTCAGCACTGATTGTGCCACTCACTTAAGTAGCCCTTCAACCATTTCTCAGCCCTGCCATTACAGAGCCTGTGTGGGCAGATTCACACTGCCATGTCAACCCGGCAAAAAAAAACTTTTGCCAGGTCCAAGCCTTCCCTTTTTATACATATAAGCCACCCCTAAGGTATACCCTGGACAACCTAGACAACAGGATGCAATGTATAACAGACTGGACATGTACTTTTTATACATACATGTCCTGGTAGTAAAAAAACAAAAACAAAGCCGTTTTCACTATTGCAAGGCCTATCTCTCTCATAGGATAGCTTTGGTATTGGCTTACTATATTTTATAAGTGTAAGTTCCAAATGGGACGAGATGGGACCCCTAATAGTTTAAAATCACAACTTATGGTTAAGTTGGATTTTAAATTGTAATTCTGAAAATGTCCCTTTTACAAAGTTGAAATTTTCATACCTTAGCCATTTGGCACCTACTGTCTGTCTCCAATAAACATCTGGGGTGGGGTGTAGGGTTGGCTTGTGCAGTCCCTCTAGACAGCCACACACAAAGAGAGCTTAGGTGTGACTTATGGGCCACCCACAGCCTGAGGGGCCATCCTGGGCGGGATGGGCAGGATGAGCTGACACTTACACCTGAATAGGCAGTGCCCTGATCTCAAACAATAGGCTGCATATTCCCATGTAGTGAGTCTGAAGTCAGGGAAGCAAGGGCAAGGACTTTGTGAACTTCAAAGGCCTTTCTTTAAAGTCTCCCCACTTCAAAGGCACAACTGAGTATCAGTACCGGACACCACCAACTCAGTAAATATCTGGACCTGAGGATACTTTGCCAGGAAGAAGTACTGCTGTGCTCTCCAACCCAGAACTAGGGCGACCACAATGACTGATTGACTTGCCTCCTGTTCTTCTGAAGACTCAGGGATACCAAAGACTCCAAACCCATCACCTACAGCACCTGGACTCTGCCATTTGAGAGTCCCGCCCTGTCAAGTGGTGCCAATCCAGTCCTGGACCCTTGTAAGTGTGTATAAAGTGCTTCTCCATCCCAAAATCCAAAACTCGACACTGTTGTACTACTCACTGTATGGACACATAAAACATACATGTACATGTCCTACTTTTTAATGAACACTGCCCCCAGCCCCCTGCTGTTCAGAGTCTACTGGTGGGGTGACTTGTTTACATTAAAAAGGAAGGTTTTGGTCAGGCAAAAGGTTGAGTTTTCCAGGGCAAAATGGAAGTTTAAAACTGCACAGACACGTTTGCAAGGCTATTTAAGTGGGTGTCACACTTGCTGCAGGCCCACGAGTAGCACTTAATTTACAGTTCCTGAATACAAGTAGTACCACTTTACAAAGGACTTTTAAATAAATTAAATATGCCAATTGAGGAAAAAGCCAATGTTACCATGCTTTATGAACTGAGTACATACACTTCAGCATTAGTTAGTGTGCTAACGCCCTAAGGCCAAGAAAATGACAGGTCTAACATAGCGTGCATTAAAGTATTTTACTTTTGAAAGTAAATAATTGAGGTGTTCAGCTAATGTTTGTTTGTGGACTTCTGTGCTTTAGGATCTACAAACTAACTCCCTGAGAAATATGTTAGTGATGGACATCGTTACCACTGATAGTATTGTGCTGAAGGGATGATTTGTGCTCTACTTTGCAGAGCCATAGCAGGGTGGACCATGGGACATCAGTGGCAATCGACCTGAACCACCATGTTTAGGGCCCAATGTCCTTGTTGTCCCCAACACATCCAAAACAGGATGTGAGAAGGACTCACTCAAGGACTACTGAATCATGCTGGCACCCAGGAAGTGAAATGGCTCTTCAAGGGTCAAGTGGTTGCCTGCTGCAGTAATAAAAAAAAGAAGGACTCTTGACACCAAGCGAGACCCTTTTCCACAGAAGAGTGGGCCATGTAGTAGACCTAGCTGGTGGAAGACTGGGTTCCAAAATGCCTGTCTTAAGGAATGTGTGCTTGCAGAATTGACAAGGAGATACGTTGTCCAACACTTTGAAAAAAGTGGGAATTGGTCATTATTTTTACCTTCGAAGGACTGGGACAAGGTGCTGAGGCTTGCCACGGAGAACAAACCCAAGGAGGGCTAGAAAACCAGGTGATGTTTGAACAAAATATAAAATAAAAATATTGTGAGACAAAAATAGTGTGTCAGAAATATTGTCAAAAGTAATATCAAAGGTATGATAAGTGTTGTTTTTAATATTGTTGTAAAAAATATCAGTTTAAAAAATATTGCATGCACTATTGTTTCTGTTAATTTGTATGTAATTTATTGTAGTGTGCATGATTATATATATATATATATATATATATATATATATATATATATATGCATATATATATATATATATGCACGAACTTCAATATTTTGACTGATAATTTTATTGACATTCATAGAAGTTGTCCTGTGTGCTGTAATATTTGAGATGATGAGCTGTGCATGGGAAGGGCACGAGTTATAGCTACTTGAAATAACTCTGACTATAACTGCTGAATTTCCAGGGGTTTCTATGGGTTTGTGCGAGTACATTCACAACTTTACTATAACATTCCAGAGTCTCTGAGTAGATGTGTGAGTGGATGCATGACTGTCTGAGTGGGTCTGTGAGTAAGTGTGTGATTGTCTGAGTGGGTCAGTGATTGGGTGTATGAGTGTCTGAGTGGGTCTGTGAATGGTTGCATGAGGGATTGAGTGGGTGCATGCATGGGTCTGTGAGTGGATGTGTGAGGGTCTGAGTGGATCTGTGAGTGGATGTGTGAGTGTCTGAGTAGGTCTGTCTGTGAGTGAGTACATGAGTCTCTGAGTGCTTCTGTGAGCATATGGATTGTCTGTGTTGGTGTGTCAGTAGTTGTGTGCCCTTTTATCCAACCAGAGCCCATAGTTTTACACAAACTATTTACCCACGTGGAGTTCTTTCTTCCACCCTGGGTAAATGTTCAGTACATATTCTACACTACAGCTGTATAATGGAGCAAAAGGAAATGCCACCAGTGACCTTGTGTGTGATTTGGTAACAAGTTTGTTCCTGGTGCATCTTTTTCTAGAATGCTATGATAACATGAATCGTCCTATAGAGAGGCCAACAAGACTACAAAGACATAAATCTCCACCAAATCAGGGTTCTTCCTGTTTTCTATTTGACGTAGATGCTTCTTTCTTTTGTGGGGATGCCCTCATATTCCCTGGATTTAGGAACATACTAACAGCACGCACTGGGGGACCCTTTGGTAAACTGTCCATCATTCTGGCAAAAGGAGGAAGACCTTTTCATGTTACTTAGGTGGACGGTATGAACCAAGTGGTGGAGCTTCCAAGTGATTGGTACATTTGCATACTCAAAGCAATTTCAAAGAAGAACCATGGACTCTGCTCTGACCAGAAGACGACAAGAAAAAACCAACTCATCACAGTCACATACAGATTGTGCTCCTTTAGATTACCTCCACAAAGGATTTCAGAATCGCCAAAAAAAAACTCACTTCCCCCTCCCTGGGAAGATCTTGGCCCCATGGACCCCATCCCTGAGGCCTTGCTTTCATTCAATGGGGATGGGGCCATGTGGACCCACTCCCCAGGCAAATTTCAGCCCTAGGGACCCCACCCCTGGGGCCCGGTCCCAAAATATATTATTTTTTAATGGGGTAGGGGAGCTGAGCGGCCACACTCTTTGGGCCGATTGTGGCCCCAGGGAGCCCATCCCTTGGGGCCTGGCTATCCAGTGTGCAATGCGTCAGCAGGGGGAAACTTAAGGCCCCTCTGGCCAGCTCCACGCCTCCTGCAGGAGCATGCATTGCTATTGCACACAGGAAGTTGCTAAACATGCAGCTTCCAGTGTGCAAGAGCAATTGTTTAATCTCTTTCCCTGCCCGCATGTCTGTGGGCAGGGAAAGAGATGAAACCTCTGCTTTCAGTGGGCCGAAGTACTTTGACAGCTCTCACCAACTCGAACCAGAGTCTTTGCCTTTGCTGGGTGGGAGTTTTTAGCTCCCACCAAGAAAATGGAAACAGCAATGTCCTGAGGGTGGACGCCCCGGGATATAGAAGAAGCCCACCTGGGTGGTGACGGTTCCCAGGGCTATGTATGGCTCTACGAGGGGAGTCGTGGGGTCCCACTTAAATTAATACTTTAGCCCCAGGGAGGTGAAAAATGGACTCCCTTCATTATTTTATTTCAGCCCTGGGGATATGGCGGTCTCCTGGGCTGCAGAGGGGCCATGTGGCCCCCCTTAATTAAAAGAATTGCCCAGAGGAAGTGGTGGTCCCGAGGGCTGCGGGGGCTGCACGGCCCCACTCATAAATTGCATGCTTAGCCCCAGCGAGGTGGCAGTTCCCGGGGCTGCAGGGGGCGACACAGCCCCCCCCTGCATTTATTTACCATGTGTTCCCCTGGATAGGGGATTTCTTCAAGGGTGAGGTAGGACCAGTGGACCCACATGCATACATAACTTGATGTGCCTTTGGGAGGTGGAGGTCTCTGGGGTTACCACAAGCCCTTGGAGGAGGGGCCCCATGCACACCTTCCTTTTTTCACCCCCTCAATGTCCCTGAGACCTTGCTCACACAGGGGCAAAGAAATGGAAAAGCATGGTGGAACACACTTTTTTACTTATGTTTCAGAAAAATCTGAAGATACATCCATAGACTCGTTTCTGAGGTTTTTATTTAAAAAATGCTTTTTAGCCCTGGCAGGGTCCCTGGGGGACCCTTACACCAAGGCTAGGTGCTCAGGGTGACCCTACCCTGGCCTTTTAAAAAAAAAAATCCTTTTTCATGGGACTCCGCTGAAGCCAAGTCCCAAAATGGTTGCCTACACTTCCTTGTTGAAGGGTTGGCAGCCAATCAGATATCAGCACGGTGACAGTTGGATCCTCACCCATTTATATATATATATATATATATATATATATATATATATATATTAAACTCTCATTTCTCAAAAACTACTGAGCAGATTTACACCAAATTCCAAAAAGCACACTTTCTGGACCAAGAGCTTGCTTTCTGCCAAATTTGGTGTAATTTCATCCGGTGGTTCTGGCTGTAATCGTCTTCAAAATCTCTATGGGAAAATGCATGGGAAAATATGTTTTGGGACCTCATTTTTTTTCAGCTCCCGCTTGACGGCTCACCTCAACAATTTCAAGATGGCAGCTGAAGTAACAGAAGTATGCATTTTTTAAATTTTGTGAAGATTTGAGATTTGTCAAGGGGCTCCAAAGGTATTGGCAAACCAAAAATGCTCATCCTATGGAGACTAGGACTTGTTTTATATATATATATATATATATATATATATATATATATATATTATATATATATATATCCAAAACCAACAATTGTAAGACAATTGATTTGTTGCACTCCAGGAGAGTTTTATTGCTTCTATCCAAAGATCCTGATTAGCACAACACTTAATGCATTAGGTTGGAGCAAGGTACGGGTGCCTGTGGAATTAAATAATCACCATTTGGATCAGTCTGAAGGAACACGGCAAAATTAATTCAGACATAGAAAATCAGAACCGGAATCTGTTAATGCCAAATAAAATAACGATGAGTCGTGCCTCTGTTTTTTACTGACATGCTATAAAGATCTCTATTATTTGTCATAAACGCTTCATTTTTCATATAGAGGAAAACAGACTTTAGATACTGGGTGATTCTGGAGGCAATTCTTAATACCAAAACGAGATGAAGAGATGGCACATTGAATGTCCGGTACGATCGGAGTAAGGAATGGTTATTTTAATTCCTGAAAGCGATCAGGAGAGAGTCTGTGATTGATAAGGGATAAATACAAATGAAAAGAAGTGACTGGTAAGGTAATATAACTACTAAACTCATAATAGAGTTCTGAATAGAAGACACCTACCGAAATATCCCAAGGGTATTTTTGTTGGTGATAGGAAAACCACAGTCCTTATTTTAAGTGTATATATCAGTAAAGTTGGAACAATATAAAAATGGAAATAAAAATGGCCAAGAGATTACAGAGAGCGGATAGCTTGTTTTCTACAGACAAAAAGGCGGTAACAGGGACAACCAAAACATCAGGAATATCTCAGACACGGAATGATTTGAAGTATTTGTAGATACAACTGGAACGTCTAATAAAGAAGGAATCACAAAAAGTTGGGAGATTCGAACTTTGGAAAAATACATAGAAGTCAACAGAGTTCCAAGAAGGTTAAGAATCTTTACATTACCCAACCACCCAGATACTAATTCGGAAATGTTGGAAGAATAGGGTGCAAACAGTATGGAGTGCTCGAAGAATATGATGCGCATTATTATCAAGTATGCCAGGAAGGACCTGGAATTAATTTTGAAGGAAATAAAGGAAGTAGAGGAAAAAATCGAAGCATTAAATAAAGAGGAAGAAAGTGGCAAGTTAAGACAGACTATGGAGAATGCATTGGAAAAGTATGAAAAAGTGATTGAGGAACGAAAACAAAGGAAGTTTAGAAGAGATGAGATTGATTATGAAACGGGAAGAATTTTAACCTTTGCCAAAAGATTTGATACATTGAAACTGCAAAATCCCAATGTTTCAGATAAGAAGATGCAATCTCCAGAAACATCTATTAGTGAATCAGATGTGGAATCAAGTGAGGGAGAGGAAAGACCAGTACTGACAAAAAGGACGAGTTTTTTAGACGAGATGAAACTAGTCTATATGGACCAAAGAACATCGAGGGGAGGAGGATGGGGGCAAGCACGAGGCTGAGGAAGAAAACCCATATGGGACAGAGGAAGCACCGGAAAACAAGAAGGGGGTCTAGAAAAAACAAATTATCCACTGAGAAGCAAACAAACGAACAAACAAACTAACAAAACCTAGTAACTGAGGGTAATTTAAGTGAGAATTTCGTGGAAAATCTCTCAAATCATGAATTGACGCAACAAGAAATGACCCTTCTGAACAAAGGATTGTCCTTCTGCCCGGAAATGCACTATGATCATATTGAAACAAGAATCAATTTATATAAATTTGTGCGAAAGCTAAAATTGGCCAAATTGTTTGCTACACCAGTACCAGGAGCACAAGTACTAGAGGCACAAAACACGTCATTGACCAATCTAACGACTGAACATAAATCAGATGTGAAAACAGTATATGATCTAATGTATGGTCTTGAGGATCATGAATTGTTGGAAACACAAGTACTGGAAGAACTAGACATTCATATGGATGGACGCTGTCATACAAACTTTAAACCTAAATCAAAATTCTGTCCAATACTATCACCAGGTAATAGGATGGATGTTTTTTACGATCTGGTGGTTGAAGATCTGGACAGATTAAACAAAACCAAATATGTGACAAAGGAGAATATAACTCAACAGGAACGTGAGGCCCTCAAAGCACTGATGGAAAATCAAGATTTGGAAATCAAACCGGCTGACAAAGGGGGAAATGTAGTGATTTTGGAAAAACAAGACTATATGAAAGAAGCATATAGGCAGCTCAACATCAAAAATAATTTTCTAAAACTCAAGGTAAATCCTGTCAACAAATTAATCATGCACCTAAACCAACTTTTGGATACATGGTACAGTGGTGGTTTACTAAATAAGGATGAAAGACTATTCTTGGGTAATGATAATCCAATTATGCCTACAATTTACTTCTTCCCAAAATACATAAAAGCTTGGAAAAACCACTGGGTCGTCCAATAATCTCCAGTTGTGGTTCATTATATAAGAACTTATCAATGTATGTGGATTCTTTCTTAGCCCCGATAGTAACAAGTCTGAGTTCGTACATTAAAGATACAGGGGACTTTTTAAGAGCACTTTCGGGAATTAATTGGGAACCGGAATATAAACTTGTCACTATAGATGTTGCATCCCTATATACATCAATCAAGCATGAAATGGGTCTGATGGTGGTACACTATTTCCTAAAACAGCGGGATATAAAGTACCTGAAACACTCAAAAAATTTTATGAAGATGATTGATTTATGTTTGAGGAATAATATTTTTCTTTTCAATCATCAGCTATATGCTCAAGTTTGTGGGACAGCGATGGGTGTTTCCTTTTCGCCCAGTTATGCGAGTTTGATGATGGGATGGTGGGAGAAACATGTAGCATGGATTGATGATAATGAGGAATTTGCAGCAAAAGCCATTATGTGGCTGAGATATATTGATGATCTATTCATCATTTGGAATGGAACTGAAAAGGAATTTGTCCAATATTATGAACGTTTGAATGAGAATGAAGTGGGTTTAAAATTCACATATAACATCAGTTCCCAAGCCGATCAATTTCTGGATGTTCAAGTATACATTGAGAATAATAAGATTGAAACCACACTATATCGAAAAGCCACTTCCACAAACAGTATATTACATGGAGATAGCTTTCATCCGATATCCCTGAAGAAAAGTAAACCGTATGGAGAGTTCATCAGGATTAAGCGTAATTGTTCTACAGAACATGAAATGGAATTGAAATTCAGAGAAACTCGACAAAGATTCATACAAAGGAAATACAAAATGAAAGATATAAACCTGGGAGAATGTAAAGCCAGATCCAAAACGAGAGATGAAATCTTGAATAAATCTAAACTCGGGGTGATGACAAAGACTCCATTATAAGGATGATAATGACATATAGTAAAGAAAATCATTTGATCCTGAAAATACTCAACAAATATTGGGATATTATAAGGAAAGATCCTGATATTGGAAAACTCATTGGGGAAAGACCCATGGTAACATACAGGAAGGCGTCATCAATACAAGATCTTTTGGTGAATAGTCATTTTCAGTTAGCTAAACCTTTGAATTGGTTACAGACCCAGACAAGAGGCTTTACATGTTGTGGCAAATGTAAGGCTTGTCGTATAGGTGTAAATACAAGAGAATATCCAGACTCGAAAGGAAGATCGACAAGAATTACAAAAAGAATCACTTGTGATACTACCTATGTAGTTTACATAATTGAATGTGACTGTAGTCTTCGGTACGTGGGGAGTACAATTTGTCCCTTAAAAAAGCGTATACTTGAACATATCAGAGCTGGGCAAAACAAGGATGTAAACTATGCTCTGGCTAAACATTTACTTACACATGAAGGGAAGAATTGGACACATATGAGGTTCTTTGGGATTGCGACCATTGAATATAATGAAAGAGGAGGGAATCGAGAGCTTAGACTTAGACGCTTGGGGCAGTATTTATACTTTTTGGCGCACAACTGCGCCAACGCAGTTGTGCGTCAAAAAATTTAACGCCGGCTAAAGCCATTCCAAAGCGCCATGCGGGAGCCTTATTTATGGAATGACGTTAGCCGGCGGAGCTGCCTGGTGTGCGTAAAAAAAAAATGACTTACACCAGGCAGCGCCGGCGTAGGGGAAAATGGAGCTTGGGCGTCAAAAAATGGGGCAAGTCGGTCTGAGGCAAAAAATCTGCCTCAACCCGAGTTGCGCCTTTTTTTTTTACTCCCACCCTCCATTGATATGACTCCTGTCTTAGCAAAGACAGGAGTCATGCCCCCTTGCCCAATGGCCATGCCCAGGGGACTTATGTCCCCTGGGCATGGTCATTGGGCATAGTGGCATGTAGGAGGGCACAAATCAGGCCCCCCTATGCCACAAAACAAATATATATATACTTACCTGAACTTACCTTAAGTTCCCTGGGATGGGTCCCTCCATCCTTGGGTGTCCTCCTGGGGTGGGCAAGGGTGGCAGGGGGTGTCCCTGGGGGCATGGGAGGGCACCTCTGGGCTCCTTCCGAGCCCACAGGTCCCTTAACGCCTGCCCTGACCAGGCGCAAAAAAATTATGCTAAAGCGGCTGGACGTCATTTTTTTTGACCCGCCCACTCCCGGGCGTCATTTTTGCCCGGGAGTATAAATACGGCGCACATGCCTCGGAGTCATTTTTTAGACGGGAACACCTACCTTGCATATCATTAACGCAAGGAAGGTGTCCACGCTAAAAAATGACACAAACTCCAAGATCTTTGGCGCTAGACGGGTCTAACGCCAAAGTATAAATATGGAGTTAGTTTTGCGTCGGATTTGCGTAAAAAAAAACGACGCAATTCCGGCGCAACCAGAGTATAAATATGCCCCTTGGAGTCCAGATTGATAATACAACTCAAAACAAAGACTCCGAGGGGACTCAATGGCGACGAAGAACTTCATTATCACCTATGAGGGTGTAAGCGATATTCATTGGGGTGTGGCTTTAAAAGGAATCAGCATAATTAGAGGCTAGTAAATGAGGTGATATTGCCAAAGGTAAATAAGTACTTAATGGTGGTGAGATAATTGATACTAGGTCAATCTCTTGTAGAAAAGAGGATAAAGGTATAGAGATCACAGGTATCCACATATATCAAGATGAGCATTATGTCTATAGAAATCCTTAGAGATATAGAGGTTGTTAGATATATGAGAAAGAATGAAAACGTGGTTTTGAACATCATACCAAGTATATACAGTAGATTGAGAGATACAAGGAACACAATCGTCCTGGGAATTAGGTTTACATTATTACTCTCACAACGTAAGCACTTTTCAACGATATATCAATGCAGAAGTTAACAGAATCATTAGTCAATTATTCCTCATATATTAGAGGTATGGCAACTGCCATCCCCATACATACTATTTGGCTCTGTATATATGTGTACTATGTGTATCAATACTACTAATCTTGCTTGGCTTCATATTTATTTCTGTATTTAATGATTTAATTATAGTTTGAATGTTCAATAATAATAGATAAGTTTAAGTGGGCTTTATTGTGTTTTGATAGTTATTAGGTAGTTGATCAAGACCGAGAGGTCGAAACACGTTGGTGGTGTCTTCTCTTTTTTATACTTCTTTGGATAGAAGCAATAAAACTCTCCTGGAGTGCAACGAATCAATTGTCTTACAATTGTTGGTTTTGGATATGTCAGAGGAATGGTCCCTTCCTCACATTTGCACCTGTAAAATTTGCGCACCACAAGGTGGACCTTGGATGGTGTAATATATATATATATATATATATATATATACATATATATATATTTATATATATATATATATATATATATATATATATATATATATATATATTTGAGATTGATGGGTTCTAAAAAGAGATTGTCTAGTATTATCAAGGCACATAGATTAGCCTTGAAGAATTTGCAAGATGATACACAGATAGTATGTAAACCTTCCAAGCAGGGGGAACATGTGGTTCTCTTAACCAAGGAATATTATGGTGCAGAAGCATTGAAGTAATTGTCTGATTCAAAATGTTATTTACTAATTAATGAGGATTAGTATTTGACCAGTATTTGATTATACTATGATTTAATCCTTGAGTGGAACCATAAAGGCTTGTTGGAAACAGGCGAATTTCAATATCTCAGATGCCCACATCCTAGGACCCCTACATTCTATCATTTACTAAAAATACATAAACACAGTGTAAATCCACCAGGTCACCCTATTATTTCTTCACAAAAAAGTATTTTAGAACATGTCTTTATTTGTTGACTATTTCCTTTCAGGCTCTATAAAGAAACAGGCATCATATATTAGAGATGCAAAGGATTTTTTGAAGAAAATAGAGGGGATTGTATTGGAGCTGGACTTTATAATGATTGTTCTAGACATAACTAGTATTTATACCAGTATCGCACATGCTGATGGTTTACAGGCAGTAGAGTATTTTCTCAAGGAGCAATCATTGAAATATGTGGAGCATAATGAATGCTGATTGATTTTATGCAATTTTGTCTGAATAATAACATCTTTATTTTTCAAGAGCAACATCATTGTCAAGTGCACGTGATGCCCATGGGTACCTGCTTTGCCCCCAGCTACGTAAATCTTTTTGTGGGCTGGTGGGAGAAGCAGGTAGCCTGGTCAGAGGTTAATGAAATTTGGATGAAAAAAATGTGGCTTGGAATAGCTATATAGAAGATCTGTTCCTAATTTGGAGGGGAATAGAAGCATCATCTATAGAATACATTTCTGTTTTGAATGATAATTCAATGAAACTACATTTCTCAGGGGAGATGAGTACTAATGCAGTCATGTTATTTGATCTTAGAGTGTTTGTTGATCAATTGAAATGTGTACTAAATTGTATAGAAAACCTACAATGGGAATTCTGTTCTCCATGCAAAAAGCTGCCACTCTATGAACTCAAAGTGGAGTATCCCTTAAATGGAATTATTCTGCATTATACAAAAATTGTACAAGAAAGGATGATTGTTCAGCGAGTGGCTAGTGAAACCATACAGCGCTTTCACATTCTAAGAATTACCCTGGGAAAGAGTTAAAACAAGCCCTTGAAAGGGTGAATTTGAAATCTAGACAAGAGGGATGAAGATACAGACATTAAGTTTCAGATAATTACAAGCTTTTCAAATATCACTCCTGATATCAGTGGGATTATATGAAAAAATTGGTGCATTTTGAAATCAGATCCTGTCATAGGATCGGAACTGCCCAACCATCCACACATTACCTATAGAAGAAATAAATCAATTAAGGATCATGTATCAGGTAGCTATCTTCCTAGAGAAGTCAATAAGGGTACATTTAAAGAGGTAACTGTTTTTATTTTTCCCATGAACTAAATGTAACTCCTGCAAGGGTAGTATTAAGGTATTGACATGTGAAATTCCAGGATACAAAACACCCAGAAGAATTTCTAAGTTTATGAATTGTAATACTTCTTATGCCATCTACTGTTTACAAAGCCCAGGCCAAAAGTATTATATTGGCAGTAATATATATCCAATAAAGAGATGGGTTCTGGAAAATATGAGAGTCATAGATAATCGAGATGCCTCATATCCAGTAGCTAGGCATTTTGAATAACTCTGTAACAGTGATAGGAAACTATTGAAATTCTTCTGTATTGATTATATACCTCAGGGAGAGAAAGATGGTGACCATGAATTACATTTAAAATGTCTAGAGTTTAGGTATATTATTGAGCTCCAGACAAAAATACCTTTGGGATTCAACAGTGAAGAAGAATTGGCCATTTACTTGGCATAGGATTTGAGTTTGGGTTAACATCAAGTGTAAAGAGATGTATCATTGCCCACATAGGGCTGCATATGTGAATATATATATAATATCTAATAATGATGCTGATGAAATGTTCTAAGATGGTGTCCAAGGTTTCATTTAGCCAATTCAGGGCGTAATAAAGCTTTTTACTATGATAAATGAAATAAATTGGGGAATTTGTAATCATGACGAATCAGTGTTTTAGATGCCGTTGTTTTTTTGGTTTGCCAGTTTAGAGGGGGATAACGTTTTATTAATGAAACAAAGTTATATGAATTTGTAATATTGCAAGTGATCTGTATGAATGTTAATGATGGCAGACGCAATGAAATTTAGGTTAAAAAAACTTTTATTTCTGTCCTTTTTAATGTTGTTGAAACAGTATATTCCAGTCATGAGTATCTTTATGGAATGTAGTCCCTTTTTAGTGGTGCTGACAATTAATATACCAATCATGGGTATTTAAATGTATGACTCGCCACCAACACTGACAAAGGCGCTCACCAAAACACATCTGTTTTGTTTGCCTTGATCACATCTGAATAAAGAATGTTGAGAAACTTCACTGTGAGTGCGGACCCTTTTTAGTGGGATAAGAATATATATATATATATATATATATATATATATATATATATATATATTATACATGTGTATGTATACATATATGTATAGAGCAATGTTGTAAAAAAATTGAGTCTCTAGGTGACAGTGGTTTGAACTCTGTCCAAGTAGGGACCCCCACTCTAGTCAGGTTAAGGGAGTCACATTGTTAAGATTGCCCCTGCTCACCCACTTGGTAGCTTGGCATGAGCAGTTAAGCTTATCTCAGAGGCAAAGTGTAAGGTATTTGTACACACACACATATAGTACCACAGTGAAAACACCAAAAAATTACTCCACACCATTTTAGGAAAATGGCCAATATTTATATGAGTAAAACAAGACCAAAACTACAAAAAGCCAACATACACAAGCAAAGATATGATTTTTTAAAGATTAGTGTCAGATGTACAAAGGCCTTATGCATTTTTTAACTTAACGGGCCAAACTGCAATTTTTGTCAACTAAGAAAAGCAAAACAGCCTTTTCCTATGTACAAAGGGATTTAGGGAATCACCAAATGTGATTTCTACCCTGTATAAATCGCATTTTGCGATTCCCTAAATAGGAAATCGCAAATAGGGATTTCCTATTTCTGATTTATTGGCACAAGTGCAAAGCATTTCCTAAATGCAAAATGAGCATTTAGGAAATGCAATTACCATTGACTTCAAGTTGATGGTAAGCATGTGCTATTTAAACAAGCATTTGCAATGCAACAGGTCTCGCATTTACTCGAGGCAGGGACCTCTGAAAGGTCAGTACGGTTGGGACTGAGTTAGTCATCTTTTCTAGTGCCTACGGCCTAGTGCCAAGTCAATAACGTAAGTGGCTGGTGGTCTGAAAAGCAGAGCTGGAGCAGAGCTAGTCAGATGGGTGGTGTGGTTTTTGAAAAGCCATTAGGGGTGGATAAAGTCAGTCACATTGCAGGGAAGCTGTCCACAAAAGTTGACATGGCCATGGGGTGGGTACCACGCTTGCTGTTCAATATAACTCACTCTGAACCTCAGTGATGAGGTCTGAAGAGGCCGGGACTGGTCTGAGGTGGCTTGTGTTGCCATCTGGAGGGTGCCTGGCAGTTGAGCTGGACTGTTCCCATAGCAACAGACCCAAGGCTTGTGACGAGAGTGGCATCATAGGCAACAAAACAAGGGAATGGAATGTGGCCTGAGATGTGGCTGAGATGAATCAAGCATTACACCCATCACATTTTCTCCCTTGTAAGCGGGACGTCTCCATACCATGTTAGGTTTTCTGGGCCATAGCTTCACTGAGGATATAATGGGCCTCATTCTGAGACTGGTGGGCGGCGGTAGCCGCCCGCCTGGCAGGAACCGCCAAATGGCCGCTTGCGGTCGAAAGACCGCGGAGGCCATTCTGGTTTTCCCGCTGGGCTGGCGGGCGACCGCCAGAAGGCCGCCCGCCAGCCCAGCGGGAAACCCCTTCCCACGAGGAAGCCGGCTCTGAATGAAGCCGGCGGAGTGGGAAGGTGCGACGGGTGCAGTTGCACCCGTCGCGGATTTCAGTGTCTGCACAGCAGACACTGAAATCCTTTGTGGGGCCCTCTTACGGGGGCCCACGACACCCCATACCGCCATCCTGTTCCTGGCGGGCGAACCGCCAGGAACAGGATGGCGGTATGGGGTGTCGAAATCCCCATGGCGGTGCAGCAAGCTGCGCCGCCATGGAGGATTCCTGAGGGCAGCGGAAAACCGGCGGGAGACCGCCGGTTTTCCTCTTCTGACCGCGGCCAAACCGCAGCGGTCAGAATGCCCTGCGGGGCACCGCCAGCCTGTTGGCGGTGCTCCCGCATCCCCGGCCCCGGCGGTCCTTGACCGCCGGGGTCGGAATGAACCCCAATATGTTTTAATTGTATTTACCACCCAAAGCTCGAGTAGGAGTGAACCCCCAGTGCTCTGCAGGGCCTGTGAGGTTGAGGGGCGGGGCTCTCGTGAACAGGTGGTCCCCCCTCACACTGTGTATGGAGGCACCCGCCCAGCCTTGCCTGACACAATAAAATGCTGCAGCCCCACATACATACTGTGATATTCATAGCACTCAGAGTGCTGACACTCTAGTCACCCTTGAGTGTAGGGAATCCCTCTGTAAAGTTAATGTCACAGGCCTTTGGAGGGTAGGGCGGGCTCATTCCAGCCGAGTGTGAGGGAAAACCTAAGTGCAGAGCGGGGGCGGGCGGGTGTCATCAACGGTGCAGAGCCCAGGGTCACACAATTCTGCATACCTCTGCAGATATGCCGGGAACAGGCTTGAGTGTGTTTTGTAAGGAACCCCCCAGGTCACTGCCAGGCTTACTCGGAGCTTATTGAACGAGCAGTGTTTATTTACAAGTCTTCTGGCGGAAACACAAGAGGCGTGGCCATCCATAGATCTAGCTAACATGCGAGGGAGACCAGAACTGAGACTTTCCAATGAACTGTACTTTAAACAGTCAGGGTAACGCAACAAAAAAATCACTTTTGGAATTTTGGAAAAAATGATATCTTTCTAGTTCCCCAGAGGAATATAAAGTAATTATGCACCTTTTATGACAGTGAAAACTGAAGCGCCCAGACACTAAGTGTAACAAACCAGACCAAGCAGTGAATTAACCCAGAAGGAGCGCCAACTAATAAATAAAAGAATTGTAACACAGGGTCAACTCTGTATTGTAGAAACCCATTGTAGAAACCCCACACTGGTGCAATAAAGTGTAAATCCTTGCACAATTCTTGAAAGTTGTGTAATACGGAATAGGGCAACTATAGTTTGTAGAGCTCAGACCAGCACTGATCGGCGAAGGGTCGGAATGTGCTGCTCCCTCCGTCCAGCCCTTCTCCCAGTGATTCTGCTGTGCCTCTTAAATGGTGACATGCTGCGCATGGGCAGCGGGAGAGACCAGCTGTTTCATGTTTCTCAGGTCCATTTGCGAGACACGTATCCAGCCGAGGATTTGTTTTTAAAATCCAGGGCATGTTTTAGCTCATAAAAGCAGGAAGACATGTCCCCGGATGCCAAACAAAAACAAGCATTTGAACTGCAATGGGTTTCGCGTTCGCTCGAGTTAGAGCTATTAGCGTTTTCCTGCCACACAAACTGAAAATAAAAAGTAAAACAGTTGACATAAGCGGCCGGTTCAAAGCAACGCTGTGAGCTCGCAGAGACGGAAAAAAGGAACAAGCATTTGAAATGCAAGAACAGAAAATGCGCGAGGGAGAGTAAGGAATGGAGTAAACAAAGTCACACATGACTGCAGATGAAAATAAGTAATAGACTAGAGCCCTGTAAACAGAAACAGCCTGGAGCCACTGAAACATCCAGCGCTCTGGTCAAATGCTATTAGCCTTTGAAAAAAGTAATCCCTAAGCACATGCTATATAGGCACAAGTGGAAGGGTACAAGTACTAGGGCCATGCTCCAGAGGAGTGTACAGCTGTGGAAAAGGTGGGACAAAGAGCAAGGATTGACCACTAGCAAGCAAGGATTTTTTAAGGGCACTGAAACAAACCAATGAAAAAGCAGAGACCCCACAAAGAAGTATAGAAGTATATAATAAAGTATATACAAGAGGTCTCGAATGCTCGACCTAAAAAAGTACCCCATGATGGGCATAAGTGTGCTCTACATATGAATCCCTATCATTGGGGTGCACCAAGGGGGACTTTATGCCCATAGCCATTCTTGGTTTTGCATTTCCCAAATTGCAATTTCCTAATAGGAAATCACTATTTGGGAAATGCAAAACTGGCCCATTGTCTCAAATGGCATAGGATTTTGAATTTGCGGTTTCCTAATAGTGATTCCTACTGTATAGGAATGCTATTAGGAAATCAGTGTCTCAGTAAATAGCATCTTGCGTTTCTTAAATAGCGATTTCTATGAAGTCGCTATTTAGGAAATGTAAAATTGCATTTTAGTACATCTGGCTCTAAATCTCAGTAATGCACTTAGAAATACAATAGCTCCAACTAGGGGTACCCTGACGTCTTCATGGAGCTGTTCCACCAGTCCCATGGCAGTTGCGAGGGAGTGCAGGCCGGTCATGGAGTTGCACGGACAGGTACAGTACCTTCGGAAAATGAAGAAACAAAGACGTTACATGGAGTTGGGGATGTGAGGCACCACAGGGGCCAGTGTGGCATCAATTCTTTACTGCTACCAGGGAAGTGAAGTGTTTGTTCCTTATGGCTAGGCAAGGGAAGTGAGGCGTTGGCTCCTTATGGTTGCAGGGGAGGTGATGAAACATCAGTAGCAAAGCATCAGTTTCTTGTGATCTGGTGGGGTCGATTAATCCAGCAGATCAAGATGCGAGGCATCAACTTTGTGGTGTTGCAATCACACCATGGAGCCACAGTTGTTGCTGCAGAGTCGTGTGTCACAATGTCGGTGACACAGCACTCATGACTCAAGCTGTGGCAGGACTTTTGAGGCACTGTGGCAGCATTGGGCCTGCATCATTGGTTGTGGATGTTGCACTCAGCTGGTGCCACGGCTCCACTGCAGGAAGCGGTGAGGATTCAGACAGTGGCACCGGTTCCGAAGTTGCTAAGGAGTCAATGTGCTTGGATTCTTCTTGGTTGCTTTAGAACTCACTCACAAGGGCCCAGGGACTGGATTTGGCACCACTTGGTGAGTCAGGACTCTCAGCAAGAGAGCCTAGGTGCGAGCAGATGAAGTCTTTGTTGTCCCTGATACTTATAAAAGGAGGCAAGCTCAGTCCAAGCCCTTGGAGAACCTTTGGAAGCAGGATGTAGAAAGCAAAGTTCAGTTCCTTTAGTCCCAGGGCAGAAGCAGTGAGCAGCAGGTCAGCAAAGCAACAGGCAGAGTGGCAGTCCCTCCTACAGCATCTAGCTCTTCTTCCTGGCACAATGTCCTAAGTGCAGAAGGATTGTAAAGTTGTGGTCTCAGAGGTCCAATACTTATACTCATTTCTGTCTTTGAAGTAGACACACTTCAAAGGAAGGTCTTTGTAGTGCATTTCCTGCCCTGGCTCCAGAAACACTCCAGGGGGATAGGGACTGCTTTTTGTAAGGATAGGTACAGCCCTATTCAGGTGCAAGTGTCAGCTCCTCCCACCATTCTAGCCCAGAAAGATCCATCAGGATATGCAGAGAAAGCCTCAGCTCCCTTTGTGTGACTGTCTAACGTGAATTCACAAACAACCCAACTGTCATCCTGACCCAGACGTGTTTTCCACAGCCAGGCAGAGGCACAGAATAGTTAAGCAAGAAAATGCAAGAAAATGCAAACTTACAATTTAAAAAACTACTTCTCCAAAAGATGTATTTTAAATTGTGAGTTCAGAGAACCCAAACTCCACATCTGTATCTGTTCCCAATGGAAAATTACATTTAAAAGATATTTCAAGGCAATTCCCATGTTACCCTATGGGAGAGATAGGCCTTGCAATAGCGAAAAATTTATTTAGCAGTATTTCACTATCATGGCATGTAAAGCACACAAGAACATTTCCTATCTTTTAAATACACTTTACCCTGTCCATGGTGCTGCTTTGGGCCTACCTTAGGGATGACATACATGTTATTCAAGGGAAGGCTTGGGCAAAGCAAGTGGGTGCACTTGTTCTCTTGTCTCTGTATTCTTGTCTCCGTGGTATATCACAAAGGAAGTCACCACTGTCCTTTACGAAAGGCGGCAGGTCACGAACATTGTCTTACAAAATATTATCCACATTCTTGGATGTGTTCTCAAACAACCCATCAATTGCCGAGATAATCGGCCTCCCTGGTGGTTGGTTCCAATTTTTGCAAATATTTGGTATCAAATACAATACAGAAATTCTTGATTGGTCATTCCTTCAGAAGAGATATTCGTCTTTGCTCAAAAGTCCATCATTTCTCCATTCAGTTAGTTCTACGTGATACTGGAATCTAACTTTGGCCCACATAGTACAATCAATCCAATTGCAACACCTGGAATCTTTCAAATGTGGGTGGGTTTGACCGATGTACGTTTTCAGGAGATTGGGCATAAATGTTAATGTTGGCCTAAATGACATACTCTCATCTCCATAAATCTCCAAGTTCATAGACTCTATGATCTGTTGTTCTGATACTGGTTCAGTTATGCCCAGAGACTCATTTTTCAGGTCTTGAAGCTCCCACAGTAATTGGAGGTCTGATACTCTGAGCCCCCTTTGATTCAGACTGCTGCCTCCAGAATGCTTCTCTTGATTTTTGTAGGTAGAATTTGGCCAATTTGATTTTCCTTACATTTTTGTTGAAGTCAAAACGGGTTTGGCACTCTTGGGGCAGTATGCTAAAGTCAATGAGAAATTTGCTTTTCCTTGTTGCTTAATTCCAAATCCGATAAATTGACAACTGCCACGGTTGTTTGATGACTTACTTTTTCTTCCATACTGCTTACCTTTGTGTGTTTTGCGTTCCTGTGGCACTTCCTGCACTGTTGCCTTCTTTGATTTATTCTTTGTCTGGCCTAATTCTCAGCATTCTTGGCCTCAGAGTCTGTTTGAGATCCACTCTTAAAAAATTTAACTCATTGACAAGTGAGGAGACCTTTGCTGCATACGGACCACTACACCTTGCTTTGCCATCCTTCAAGTTGATTCTAAATTCTGAGCTAGGCTCCCAGCCGATTTCACTCATCCTGGTTTCTTGCATGACTCTGTTGTTCTCTGTCTGTTACTTTTTTTCTCATGGTGTCAAAATATTTGGCAAAGATGAATATTAGCCCCTGTTCATAGTCCACCTTATCTTGTAGAAACTTTTGTGCCTTTCTTGCCTTGATTATGTATTCCTATTTCTTCAACCTGATTGTCATTTCTTCACAGTACTTTTATATTGCTTCCTCTTCACTGTACCAATCAATAACTGCATTGAGTGCATCGGTTTTGGCCTGTAGTTCAACTCTATCACTATTATTTCCATCCAACTGGAAGCTGTGGTGTTTCCCTGCGCTCACCTCTCCATTATGGCTGTATTTGGATTCTCATAGCTAGGGGCCGTCAATATTCAGAGTCCCCGTGGTATGCGTCCCACCGCAAGATATTTAGATATTTTGTCATTGACTTTCTTTCCCACTATGTTCCCTGCTCAATTTTCATGAGATTTTTTAAATGCCTCATCTTTGCCTTTATGTCCTCCTCCCCGGGGTTTTTGACTGTTTTGGCCTTCGGGTGGCTGTCACTGCTCATGTTGACATTGTCGAACATTTGATCAGCTGCTGCCTCTTAGTCGCACAGTGCATCTACTGACATAGCTGTGTTTAATATATATATATATATATATATATATATATATATATATTTATATATATATATATATATATATATATATATATAGCATTTGGGTTTTTAGGGATAAGCATGGGGAGATTTTCAAAAAGTGGCTATTTGGAAAAGTAATGTTAATTATTTTCATGATGAGCAATTTAATAATTAACATTTTAAAATGTATTTCAACTAAATGGAATACATATTCATTTTATTGAATATAAAAATGTAATATTTTATTGTAAATATTAAAATACATATTTAAATCTCCTTTTAAAAATAAAACTGTGTAAAAATTTGAACTAATAAAGTAAAATAAGTTTAAAATGTTCTTTAAATGTTATAATTTTTCTCACATATTTTATCAAATTTCAAAACTTTTATTTTAATTGTATTTATTAATGAAAATGTTTGGTAACAAAAATTAAATACCCATATTTTATTTTTCGCTCCATATTTTCTAAAATGTATCACTTTTCATTTGTTTAAGAAAACATATTTGAATAAATTGTTTTTTTTATTTGTTTTATTTTTATGATTGCTAATTTTGGACTATTTTTATTATGTATTTTATGGTTTAAAGTTTGAGAATGGTAGTTCGAATTTAAAAAAAAAGATTAATAATTAATAGTGAGAAAAATATTTTTTTCATGTGTTCATTTTTAATTATGAATATGTAAGTTTTCAATTTCGGTTAGTGTGTTATTTAAGTAAATTTTTGTTAAATTATAAATCAAAAATTATGTGTAAGTATGGAGTATTTTGTAGCACCTTGCACAAAATGTTTTATATTGTAATGGAAATAGTAAATGTCACCTTTAGTGTCCAACACCTTACCTAAATTGACATAGGGGGTCATTACAAAATTGGCAGTCCCACCACAGGACCGCCAATGCCGTAAGGAGGATGCCACTGTCATGCTGGTGGGGTCCTCCCCCCAAGTTGTATTACAATGTTCTAGTTGGGTTGACTGGTGGGA
Organism: Pleurodeles waltl; assembly: GCF_031143425.1. Classification (NCBI taxonomy): domain Eukaryota; kingdom Metazoa; phylum Chordata; class Amphibia; order Caudata; family Salamandridae; genus Pleurodeles; species Pleurodeles waltl. The sequence continues at coordinate 962,421,854 of NC_090449.1, read as the reverse complement.
ACATTATATTACGAGGTTCCTGACGGTCAGCCCAGCAGGAACAGTGCTACAGTATTGGTCTTGGCTCCCTCAAAGAAGCCAAGGCCAATACTGTAGCACTACAGCACCCACGGAAGACACACTGTCTGCAAAGCAGATAGTGCACATTCTGGGTGGTTGATTGGGGGGGCTGAACTGCCCAAGGTGTGGGTAGTGCAGGGGCCCCCCTATGGAACCCGGCACTGGCTTTCTTCCAGCCTTTACATGTCAGGGTGACACCAATGAAAAGGTTGGTGGAAAGCTGAGTTGTAATCAGTACAGCGGCGCTGAATTCATCGCCAGCGTGCCTGAGCACAACTCAGACCACTGTCTCCCTTGGGAACCATGTTCCTAGTAGTGATGGCGTTTCCCTGGTGGGACCGCCTGTCATGGTGTAATGTGGTGGTTGGGCCACCTGGAATTGACGGTCCTACCGCCACCACAAGTGTGGCAGTCCTTGGTCTGCCATACTCATAATGAGGCCCTTAGACTGGAGTAGGAATAGTAAATGTCACCCCTTTTTGTCCAGTACCTTCACCAAGAGCCTGGATTGATCTCTGTTGGACCGCCAAGCCAGTGTGAATGCCCTCCAGGAATGCATTAGTCTGTTGCATCTGTGCTGCTAGCCCCTGGATGGTATTCACAATGGTTGACTGTCCTACAGAGATGGATCACAGGAGGTCAATAGCCTCCTCACTCAGGGCAGAAGGGGTCACTGGGGCAGGGCCTGAGGTGTCTGGGGCGAAGGAGATGCCCACCCTCCTGGGTGAGTGGGAACGGGCAAATTGATGAGGGGCTGCTGGGAGGGCGGTGCTGGTACGGGGGTGGCAGCTGTACCTGTAGCTCCATGGTGGTGTCCACCACCACCATGGAGCTTCCATCGGAGGAGGTATCTGTGTCAGAACTGTCCCTTCCAGTCTCTCCGCCGTGGTGCTCCCCTCACCCTCTGTCCCAATGGTGCCCTCACCGTCAGAGGACTCTACCTCCTGGGTCCTGTGGGATGCAGATCTCTCCGTCACCGGTCCCTCTGCTCCTCTGCCAGATGATGCTAATGCACATAAGGACAGGGTGACAAAACAAGAAGGTGGGGAGAGACGAAGGATACACTCTGTCAATGGCTGCACCAACACCACCGGTGTACACAGCACCCTCACACACAGGGAACAGACCTATGCACTATGCATTGCACTACCAGTGATATTGCTAGCCAACAAGACATGGAGAGGGGCACACACCGGCAAATCCAGCACACCTGGGACCCATGCAGCCTTGACCAGTAGTGGATGCCTACGAGCTAGGTAGCAGGAATATCGCTTCAAAACCCTAGCCACCAGGGTACCTACACTGCAATGTCAGACCTAGGGGCACCCACTGACACACATCCACCACCCGGATACCGCCCCACCAGGCATTAGTAGTAATGATCGGCACTGTACTCACCCCCTTGTGGCTGCTGTGATGCCCTCAAGCGCCCATCCAGCTCTGGATAGGCCACCGCCAGTATGCCGGACATCAGGGGGGTCAGGGTTCAATGGGCACCCCTTCTACGTTGGGAGGCCATCCCCAGCTGGGCCTCCGTCGTCTTCTGTGCCCAGCGTCTCAGGTCCTCCCATTGTTTCTGACAGTGGGTGCTCCGCCTGCCATAGACCCCCAGGGTCCGCACGTCCTTGGCTATGGCACACCATATACCGATCTTTTGATTGCCGCTGACCTGTAGAGGAAATACACACAGGAAAATAGTATTAGTCAGACAGTCCTACCTGTTACACTCATGGCCCGCCATATCCCTTCACATCACTATTTCCAAACGCATGGCCCAGCACACAACCAATAAGCTGTCCAGAGGACATCCACCCACCCCCCTTACATGAGGCCTTCGCACACACCACTCCATGTATTCATGCCACATGCATCATGCCCACAGTGTACACACCTGTTGGTCTGGAGGCCCATACAGCAGTCTGTACTGGGGTAGGACCCCATCCACCAGTCTCTCCAACTCCGCCGAAGTGAAGGCAGGGGCCCTTTCTGCAGTCACAAGGGCCATGGTAGGTTCCACACACAGGTCACAGCAGCACATGCAGTGTAGGTCCTCTCCTGTTAAAGATCAGGTAGCAAGTAAGGAATCTGATATAAATGGCGGTAACGTCTGCGGCGGTGCATGCCGTTACCCCCGGCGTAGATCACCATTGGCCACTGTAACCCATAGGGTCCAATTATAACCAATGAGGAGTTGCACCGCGGTTCCTGACCGCCTCCCGCAACGGCACACAACGTCAGCAGAATTACCTCACTTCCACCTTTCCCTCCACACAGGACAGGCGGACGCCACTCCAGGGGTGGGGGGCAAGCCCTGGATAATTGCTGCATCACTGTTTAAATTTGGACATATTGGACACTCCACACTGACCCATTACAAGTTAACAGCATGCAATGTTCTGTTGAAGCCCCATTGTTCAGTTTGTGACCGGCTCATCACTCTTTTGCCCCATAGATTGCTACAGCTGCGGATGAATAGGAGATGGAGACATACCCCGTGTACAGACCACTGGTGGACTTGGCAACAATGGAGGACAGGCACATAATACTCCCCTGTAGACTTGACAGGGCCAAAATCACAGAGCTGTGTGCCCAATTGGAGCCTGACCTGAGATCTGCTATCCACTATCCGTCATCCCACATGGATCCCCCCTCTTGTGCAAGTTCTATCTGTGCTCCATTCCTTTCCTGGCAAATGGTTCTTTCCAAGTGACAGTGGGCTTGGCAGCAGGGATGTCACAGCCAGTGTTCTCAATAGTGCTGACAAGAGTGTTATCTGCCCTGATTAAACATATGTGCAGCTACATTGTATTTCCCCAGGTGGAAGATTTGGCCACAGTGAAGGTCGACTTCTATGCAGTGGGACATATCCCCAACATAATTGGGGCGATTGATGGAACACATATTGCATTTGTCACCCCAGTCAAAATGAACAGGTGTTCAGAAATCGTAAGAATTTCTACTCTATGAATGTACAGATGGTGTGCTTGGCGGACCAGTACATCTCCCCTGTCAATGCTAAGTATCCTGGGTCGGCGCATGATGCCTTTCTCCTTAGGAATAGCAGCATTCCAAATGTGATGTCCCAACTACAGAGGCACAGGGTGTGGTTAAAAGGTGAGCCCTGGTCCCCACTATTATTGCTGCTTCACTGAGCTGCGCCACTTAAGAAAAAATCAGGGCCTTAATGTGCAACATGTCAAATGCAACCAGCACAGGGTAGCCCAACAATAAGTCTCGCACACCTCCATGCGCCATTTGGGAATGGCCACAAAAGTGAACTCATACAAAATATGTGGCATGTCTATGATCATAATTTGTGCTGCTGTACAAGTAGCTTCAATGTCACCATGTAACAAGGTTGTCTGTGTTGTATGAATGGTTGGTGTTGTGCAGAAACATACACCTTCATGCATAAGAACAGGCACAAGTGGCATCAATGTTGCACTACGGGCACAATATCACTACCCCGTAATGCAATTGTCCAACCATACAAATAGTTGCCCAGGTGGATCCAAGCTGCCCATTCCCCTTGTGCCACATTCACATGCATTGGTCCACAGTGTACATCCTTCCACCAACATATGCCTGTGGAAGATATGCTGTATGCAAGGAAATGTCCTAAATGTAGGGAGGGACGAACTAATGGGGCTGACAATCCATAATAGTTACACTGTGCCATCCAACTAGCACATGTGTGGGTCCTGCTAAAGGCAGATGACTAAGTAACACAAGCATTGCAAATGATGAACCTTCCTGTGCTTTGCTGCACTAGTGCCATCATTCATGGTGCCACTGCAGTAAAGAACCAAAAGAGTGACAACACTCATTACAATACAGTGGGAATGTCCACCATTGTGAATAAGAAGGTAAAGATGTGCTACCATGGTGTCAGTGGTTGGGGCAAGGGGCCTGGAAGGAATGTGGTGGTGTGGGATCAATGCACAAAATACCTTGAAAGACTGCCTCATGTGTGATGCACAATGCAATACATAATTAACAGCTACAACCTGGGGTCTGGAACATGTCACTGAGCCTCCAGTAGCAAGTAAATGATGAGCCATGTCAACAGCCACTACAGTCAAAGATTGACATTTCACTATCTCATTGCAGAGGATGATGCCTTACCTCCTGCCGACCTGCCTGTCCTGGATTTTACATATGACATGGATGACCAGCTGCCGACCATCAATGAAAACACTCTCCAGGATGTCTTAGGTTCCCTCCAGTCACAGAGAGAACACACAGGGCATACTTATGCTCTGTTTGCGCCGAATTTGTGTAATCTTTTTTTACACAAATTCATCGCAAAACTAACTTCATATGTATATTTTTACATTAGACATGTCTAACGTCAAAATATCGGAGTTTGCACCATTTTTTGGATGTGTGCACCTACCTTGCGTCAATGAGATGCAAGGTAGGCGTTCCCATCTAAAACATTGTGCTATCCCCATAGCCCCATATTTATCCACGTGCTAAAATGACGCATCCGCTGCCCTCCACAGATCCTCTGCCTGCTGCTGCCTCTGCCTCTTGCTTGGGACAAACTGAGAGTCTACTGACTCTCAGTTTGAGGCCCTCCTCCACCCGCAGGCTCGTCCCTGTGCCTCATCCCTGGTGGTCTAGTGACCATCACAAGTGTTTCCTTTTCTTTTCTTCTCTCTGTCGCTCTTTCACTCTTATATTTTCTGCCTTTTTCTTCTGTCATCCCTCGTTTTTCCCTAGTTCTTTTTCCTTTATCCCTTCTTTCCTTTGCCCCCCTCCCACAGCGAAGCACCTTTCCCACCCTCCCGCCTCCCAGCTGACTGCTCCCCATCCCCCTCCCCTTCTTAATCGCGGCTGCACTCAGTGGGTGCACCGCTGGTGCGTCGAAGGTGCACCAAAGGCAAGCCCGTCTGCACCTGTCCACGCCTGGACCACACCCAGTGCCAGGAACCCTGGATCTCCATTAAACTACTCTCTGGACTGCCTCTGTTATGACTCCAAGACCCTCCTCTGCCTCAACACCAGACGTCTCAACAACTGCCGCACCATCTTCCCCAAGGACACCCACGGACCTTTCACCTGCAGGAACTGCAACTTCAGCGCCAACCTCAACAAACCAAAGGTACTCTCCTCACACAAAGATACCAACAACCTCCACAACACCATCAACTGCCTGCTCTTGAACATCTGCTCCGTCCACAAACACGCCACTAAACTCTGGGACCAGATCAATACCACCTGACATCATCTTCCTCACTTAGACCTGGACCAACCCCACCTCGAGTCTACACATCACCATCGTTATTCCCGACGGTTACAGCATCCTAAGGAGGGACCGGCCCTCCCACCCAGGTGGGGGACTCGCCATCATACACAAGTCCTCACTACATGTCAAGGCCGTCCAAGAAGAACACTGCACCACCATAGAACACCTTCACTTCCTGGTCCACCCCAACCACAACTCCTCCATCCGTGGCACCCTGGTGTACAGGACACCTGGTCCCCGCCCAGCTTTCATAGACGACTTCGTAGACATCGCTACCCCCAGGCCCTGGTGTTAGTTGACTACCTTCTCCTCGGCGACCTGAACTTCTACCTCGAGGACCGCACCGACCCAAACACCACAACTCCACTCAACAACCTCACCACCCTTGGCCTCAGACAGCTGGTCTCCATACCCACACGCATCGCAGGACACACACTGGACCCCATCTTCACCTCAAGCGACTGGATCACCATCGAGACCATCACCACCCTAGACTGGACCGACCACCGCTGCAGACACTTCACAATCACCGCACCCATCGGCAGCACCCGCACCTCCAGGACCCCTCAAGGGAAATGGAACAAAATCACCAATGAGAAATTCACCTCATCGCTCGCCAAATCCCTCCCTCCCCCCATGACGACGCCAAAACAGCAGCGCGCAATCTCAATGAATGGATCACCGAATGCGCTGACACTCTAGCCCATCTCCAGCTGGCATCAGTCAAACGCGTACCTAAGAAGGCCAGCTGGTTCACCACCGAACTCCAAGAATCAAAGTGTACCCACAGACGTTTAGAGAAAAAATGGAGGAACAGCCAATCCAGCGAAGATCTCACCTCATTCAGAGCCACAACTGCCTTCCACTGGCGAAAAAACACAAGGAAGGACGCACTCCGGGAGCGCATCAAATCCTCCGCACACAACTCGAAGAAACTCTTCTCAGTCAGCAACTGGTTCACAGATCCCCCCTCGAAAGCCACCAGCATCCCCGTCACAGGACCTCTGCGACAAACTCGCATCCTTTTTCCACCACAAGATCCAGGACATCTACAATAGCTTCCTGTCACCTGGCACTGGAACCTGTGACCAACCCACCTCCACAGAACCCGCCCAGACTATCCTCGACTGGTCCATGCTCACCACAGAGGAAACAGTCAACATCATAACCAGCACACATTCCGGAGCCCCTTCGGACCCCTGCCTGCACCACTTATCCATTAGAGCCAGCGAATCGATTGCTCCTGAGTTTCGCTGGAAACATGCCGAAATACACACTCTCCTGAAGAAACCTTCGGCCAACCCATTAGAACTAAAGAATTTCCAGCCTAACTAGCTGCTTCCTTACCCTGACAAATTACTAGAGAAAGCAAAAAAAAGGCCAACAACTCCCTAGACTGCACCCCAGTCCGGCTTCCGCAGCAATCACAGCACGGAGACAGCACTCCTGGCAGCCACTGACGACATCCAATTACTCCTAGACCGTGGCCACACAGCAGCACTCATACTCCTCGACCTCTCAGCAGCTTTCGACACGGTCTCCCACAGCACTCTGCACACCAGATTCCACTACATAGGAATCTGCGGAAGAGCCCTGGAATGGATCCACTCCTTCCTCTCCGGGAGGATGCAGAGGGTCAGGCTCCTGCCCTATACCTCCAGACCTTCAGGAATCAACTGCGGAGTTCCCCATGGAGCCTCACTGAGTCCCACGGTATGAACATTGTGTCATATGCCGATGACACACAACCCACCATTTCCCTCACCGAAGACCGAAACACAGGAAAAAGGAACTTTCATGCAGGAATGGAAGCTGCCTCAAGCTCAACTCCAACAAGACGGAGCTCATCATCTTCGGAAGCGCCACCTCAGCTTGGGATGACTCCTGGTGGCCCACATCCCTCAGCACCCCCACAAGCACACCTGCAACTTAGGAATCATCCTCGACTCCTCCCTATCCATGACCCACCAGGTAAACTCTGTCACCTCCTCCTGCTGGCACACTCTCCGCAAACTCCGGAAAATCTTCAGATGGATCCCAGCAGACTGTCGCAGGACAGTCACCCATGTCTTAGTCACAAGCAAGCTCGACTACGGCAATGCTCTCTATGCCGGCACCTCAACTAGGAACATCAAAATCTTCAGCTTATCCAGAATACAGCGGCCAGACTCATTCTGGACCTCCCTCACCAAGAACACATCTCTCAACACCTGAGGATCTTCCACTGGCTACCGGTTGAGAAGCGAATCACCTTCAAGCTTCTCACCCACACGTACAAAGCCATACACAATGCAGGACCAGCCTACCTGAACCATTGCGTCGCCTTCCAAACCCCCGCCAGATCCCTCCACTCCACCCAGATGGTCCTGGCCACCGTCCTTCGCATCTGCAAAACCACTGCCGGAGGACGATCTTTCACCTTCACTGCAGCAAAGAGCTGGATCAACCTCCGCCTGCACCTCAGACAGAGCCCGTCGCTCACCATCTTCAGGAAGAACCTCAAGAAGTGGCTTTTCGGATGAGGCTCCTTTCCTCCCCCCAGCACCTTGAGACCCTCACGGGTGATTAGCCGCACTTTACATATACTGATTGATTGATTGATTGATTGACACACGGGCAGGAGGAGGGGCTAAATAATGGTGTAATGGTTGCTTAGCACTATTATTTAATGCCTGTGTCAGACCATTTCCATGGTTAAACATCTTGTAATGGGTCCACAAGTGCCCTACCCAAGCCCCAGGAACACCCCCACCCCTCCAGAGGGACACTGGAGGATGGGGGAGCCCATCCCAGGTAAGTCTGGGTAAGTATTTTTTTTTTTGCCACAGTGTGCAATGGCCATGCCCACGGACACTTGTCCCCTGTGCTGGCCATTAGGGTGGTGGGCATGACTCTTGTCTTTCCTAAGACAGAATTCATGTTTTTGGCGGTTGTGCGCCAGGAAATGCGCCAGTCTGGTTAGAGGCATTTTTTTGCCATCAACCAGATTAGCGTCATTTTCTGACACACAACCCCCTGCTTACCCCCACCCAGCTAGCGTCTTCTTCTAAGACGCTAGCCCAAGTTTAGTGCCGGCTTGTGCCATTCAATAAATATGGCACCAAGCTGGCATTGTTAAATGACGCAAGCCGGCGCTAAACTTTCCTGCAAAACTGCATTACAACAGTTTTGCAGCAAAAAAACATAAATATGGACCACAGTGTTGCGGGGTCTCCACATAAACCATCCAACTACTAACACACAGCACCAACCAGCCCTGCCTCAGCCCTGGACTCCAAGGACCCAGACATCACCTTTCAGAGGACATTGGTAGGAGTCCAGCAGGAGCTGGCCAAAAAGGTGCAAGTGGGGATGGAGACCATGGCAGACAGCCTAGATTGAGTGCAGATGTGCCTCAGTCTGAATAAGGACAACTCACCTGCCATCAGAGGCACCCACTACGTGGACTTCAGCAGAGGCTGGTCAACATAGCTGCTGTCAGGAGGCAGAGGCTTCAAAGTTTGTCCTCCCAAACTGGCAGCAGTATGACAGATGACAGGCTAGAGGCTATATAAAATACTCTGGAGTCCATACAGCAGGAAGTGTCCCCCCTCTGGGAAAACATGGGTGTCTTCCACTGTGATGTAGCTGCTGTGCTGAGAAATCAGCAGTTCCTCCTTGCTGCAGTGATGCCTTATGTGTTCCACAAATGGCAGCTGCTAGGATATTTGACTCCATATTTCTACCCCCTGATGTGTTTGTGGACCCCTCAACTTCAAAAACAGCATCACCCATGGCACAGTAGGCACCACACACATCAGAGGATGAAGATATGGAAAACCATCCAGTAGCACCAGTTTGTGCCACATGGACAGTATCTCCTTAGCTCTGTGCTTAAGATCATGCCAGGGTTGTGACAGCTGGCCATGTGCCCTCTTCACTCAACCACTGTTGACTTATCTGTTATAGACTGTCCTTATCTCAATTCCTATCTATTGTCAATTTGGACACCTCCCCACTAATGAACACTTCTCCTAACCATGTCTCATGACATGTCCCTCAACCTTGGACTCAACAAATGGCTCGGGATCTCTCACGGGTCTGCAAACTGGACATTGCATTGCATTGGAAAATACACTTGCACATGTAAATAAATCTCCATATTCACATGTATCATGTCAATATTTACTGTGATCCATCAGCTCATCTAAATGCATGCATTATGTGAACGAGAACAGAACCTAATTACATGTGTTGCTTACTGTCAGACACAAAGCCACACACTAGGACTCTAACATGAAAAAGGTGAGTGATGGTGTTGTGTGCTGCAACCAACTTACAGAGCCTTAAAAGCATGTATTGAACAGATATCTATGTAAGTTGACATATGGCATGAATGGGTCAGAACCAACTGTCTGGAATGTTCTCTGATGAGAGCACCAGTACAACTAAAATGTGTGGAACAGAACAGGCAAATTTGATCACTGATGGGCAGCTGTCAGTGTGCCAGGATACATACTACAAATACGTTTAAGAAATATGTGCCACACTTTACAAGATTATTTCTGACAGACCTCAGCGATGACATTTGAAGTGCCATACTTACCTGTCAAAGATTCTGTGTACATACACAATATGAATGTCAGGAACTGGGATGACAAATGTTTGAGTAGCTGATGTCATATTGCAGCCAATCTGACAGCTCCTTGGTCATCGGTGATACACATAGTAATACATGTAAATCAATACAGAAAGCATTTTTTTGAAGATTGCTTAATGGATTTTTTTGTTACTTTTTTTGGTTTTTCATTATTTTTTATAAACATAGAACCCCATAGATATCCCCCTACCCAAACCCCCAAAACAAAACAAATATTAAAACCCACCCCCCAACTATACTGACTCTATCCAAAAACTAACCTAATCTATTTAAATAACCACCTAAAACCCACTAAAACTGATAGCAATATTTAACGGGAGAAGGGAAGGAACTGGAAGGCTGTGCATTAGCACAATTAAAGTTTCTTCATTTTGTTTTTGCAAAACATCAGCAACTTGAAATTTTGAGCATTGTCCTGCTCAAGTTTGTCCAACCTTGCCATAATGGCTGCCATGTCCTTCCTCATGTCTGCCTCAAAGTTTAAGGATGTGGCTAATGCAGGTGGCTGTTGCAGTGACTGAGTATGCATAGGTGCTGTTGATGTGGAGGGGGTTAGACCAGCTGAGGCCCCCCTATTGCCTGATGTTGTGCCCATGTTTTGGTGGTCCCCCATGTGGAAAGGCAAGCCAAGCCCCCTAAGATTTTTCCCACAGATATCTCCTGGCCATCTTTCGGGTACCCTGCCTGTACCTCTATGATGTGGCAGAAACACTGTGCCCTCTTATCAAAAGCACGCTTCTTTCCTGTAATCAAAGTGGCAGCTAAAACATGAGGAGAATATGGCATAAAATACTGTATTGAGTAGAGGTAGAACAAACGTAGAATGTACACAGCATCCTCAGATGACACATGCTGTCCACCATACATTTCACAACAATGTCAATTATCAATTCAAGACTAAACTTCCTACCAACCATCTACCGTATCATGTGCATGTCACTGGGTTAACGGCTATCCATTGTGGACCATTAGGGCCCAGAGGTAAGTGGACTAGTGCCTCATTGCACAACTTTGTGTCATCCTACTAGTGAGGATCAAGTGGCCCAACAAGTCTCAAATCCCTGTGACATAGTCACAAAGTGGTACAATGCATGCATTCCACCACTTTGACATCCCTTGAGCTACATTATGCCTTAGCCAGGCAAGGTGGGTTTCACCGGCTAGGGGGAAAGAAAAAATGGCACCAGGAATTCTAAGGTATGGCACTGCATCAACCATGTATCCTTAGGTTAACATCTGCTCAGAGCAGGCATCACAAGTAGGCACACCATTGCTTACAATTGTCCCCTATGTACAGTTCAGGTGGTAGTGCCCATATAGTTTGCCCTAAGCCTGAATAGTACATCTATATTGTCTACAGATTTTGTACCTATTACCCCGTACCCTGTGGTATGGTGTGCAAAATTGCTTATGTCATGCACACATGGTGGCTGTATGGGTGCCCTAAGGGGCACAGGAAGAGTGGCACTGCACTGGGTGCAGCAACAGTATTCCTTCTCATTGAACTACCTGTGCACATGCATCTCCTAAGTACCAGGTATACACTCAGCATCATCATTCTATACACATGTGACGTGACCAAGCTCTCTCACAATTACCATGATGGGTAGATCATGTTGGTTAATCTGCATATATCTAGTTTTCTACAATCCGTAGACATGTCGCACATCCATCTGGAGCAGAGTTGTATTATCATTGTGAACTTAACTGACTGTTGCCCAGCACAATAAGGTTCCTTGCACAGCCGCTGCCTCACTCAATTTCTGAAGAGTATTGAGGCCCTGGTGGGGCAGGTGTCTCTTTCATTAGCCCTCTACAGAACTCAACACGTGTACATAATTTGTACCATGTCCTGAGTAACGTAAAGCAATGTGTGGCACACAGTGCATTGCAATGTAATGTGACCAATATGTTGGCAACAGGCATGCTAATCAGATAAATAGCACCTCTGACACATATCTTGACTGACATCACTGTGTATGTGGGCATGATTTCCTTTTGCTAACACCCACAATTCCATAGCAGCACAGGTTGGCACTTGTGAAACAATCAACTTAATCTACATCCTCAACATCGTATCAGACATAATGTCAATATCCCAACTCAGATGATGTCATCTCAATGGCCACACATGTCATTTCAACATTGCATTCCACACATCAGACCCTCTCATGCAAAACCTTGGAAAGACACATGTGACGCACAAGGTGACACTTACTGGCTGCATTGGAATCTTCAAACTGGAACACCTCTCCAAATGTGTAGCACACATAGAAGAGGCATATCACCATTGTAGGCTGTTTATGTCCATGAAGGGATACCTACCTGCACATAGACACTCCCCTCAACACAGACACACTTGTACTGTGGTCCAAGTATGCCTGCGTGGGTGCAGGCTGCTGAGTTATGTGCCGATGCAGGCACAGACGCAGGCCTTCCCCATACTTCCGGTAGTATGGAGCAGGCCTGTGTTTCTAATTCAGCGCAGCACAGTGCTGCTGATGTTGGCACAGCACTGTGCTGCATCTGTTTCACACATATGTGGCTCATTGTTATCACACTAGAGCATGCACAGATTTGGGTGGGAGACATATGTACATATTTCAGATATAAATATGTGTATATATATATATGGGGGGCAGGATACTGGCCATTGGCTAAAGCATTGACTTTTGTAGTTGATCTATGTGACGAAGCAGCGATTCACTCAGATGCTTGCCTGCTTTCAATCACATAGCACCAACACATACCTCCATCATGTGCATGCCATATGTAACATATGGCACACCATGGTGTATGTGAGGACACTGATATTAGGAACCCTGTCTGTTTACGGAACAGTGTAACCAGGTTAATGGTGAGGCTATAATTTGTGGCTGCCACCTACAGCAGGAATACACAGCTTCCATTCCTCAGGCCTAGTTCTGCTGTCATGTGGCACAAGCCTTTCACACTGTCACAATGCCTGCACTTGTCAAGTTTTTGACATATAATTACCTTTAAAAAAATTAGACACGGATGTAGCATCATGAGGCAATCACCCCTGCTTACATTTGTTTAACTGTCATGGCACTCTGCACATACATGACTCTCGACACACACACACACACCCATGACTGACAATGCTGCTACATCATGTTTCCCATCACCTCAATTTTACTTACCCCATTTACACAGTTGTGATGACCATGATGGACATGTACTTTTGTGCTTATAAAACATGTACCCTTGCACCATTGCACATATGTGTCTGATATTTGACACTTTATGTGGTATATGTGATATACAATCTACACAAAGAGGAATGTACAATTTGTCTGCACCCGATGCAGGGCTAAGCTCTCTTGCTTAAGACACAAAACTTTCTGTCCTGACCCGTGATAAAACATGCTGCAGTCAGCCATATGTCCCCCTGTCATGCACATGCAAATGAGGATGTTGCAATGCTAAAGGGGTACTTACCAAGTGATCCACCAGTCCAAATCACCAGGTGATCCAGTAGATCTTGCTCTCATGCAATGAGGTCTGCCCACAGTGGTTGATTTGGTGGTCAGTATGCACAACACCAAGGATCCACTGTAAGTGGTGGAGCACCTTGCCTCACCGCAGCCTCCATTTGGTAGCCCTGCATGACCCAGCCACCCATAGTCAACATCATGGGGAGGTAGTGTTTGACCAGCCAGATGAACTATCCCAGTTCATCTCCACTCACTCTTTGTGCTCTCCTCTTCCCCGACATATTCTAGTTTCCCTCCCCTGCAAATAAAATAGCCCCAAATATAATAAAACACTACCCCTACCTAATCCCAAATACCTCAACAGACTACGTTACTCCAAGACAAACACCCGACAAAACAATTACTATAACAGGACAATAACACTTCACAAAGTGCAAAATTGACAGGACAGCAACAGGACACAGCACAAAACTCTCAAAAACCACCACTCCTCGACCAGCACCAGCTCCACACACCCTCTCACAATCACAGACAAAAAGATTCTAAAGTAAAATTGAAAGTGTACCATGTTTGCAGCAAGAAAGTCCTGTTTCATCACTTCCTGGGCGTGTGCGTCACATTTTCTGATATGCGTCATTTTTTTCTGATGTATGATGGTCATGTGTAGTATTTTTCCCATGAAGGCTGACAAGGCCTGTTGACCTTCAATTGACGCACAGGGGCCAGGTGTGATTTTGTTGATTAGCAAAGTATGGAGTATTGGCGTTTACGTGAAAAAACTTAACACATGACGGTCACGTGTGGTATTTTTTCCCAGGAACGCTGACAAGGCCTGTCTACTTACAGTTGACGCGCAGGTGCCAGGCAAAATGTTTTTGATTAGCGAAGTGGGGAGTATTGCCATTTGCATCAAAACGTTTGATGCATAACACAAATGCGTGGATTTTGTTGGAAAGGCTCACAGTGCACCCAGATTCACATACCTTGTTACATGGTCTATGCATGTATGTGGTCAGTATGGTATAGCTATGTGTGTGTGTACATGTGCATTCATATGTGTAACAGTAACAGCGGAATGTCTTACCATATGTTTGTATGTGTGTGTTGTATATGCGATGACTGATACCATTTGCATATGTACATGTGTTGATAGACTTTTTCCACATACATGTTATCAAATGTATACTGGGAGTGTACATATTTGATGTAACACATAATTGTGGGTCTACCACATTGTCATGTCTGATTTCCAAAAGTGTGTTTGACAACACCACTTTAGATATCACAAGCTATGTCCAATACATGTTCATGCATGTGATACCCTTGACAAATCATACTCAGAGGATGCAGTGGACTACAGCTGGGTGGATTTCACGTAACCCATGGCAACGTGCAAGCAGGTGTGTCCAGACTGTGGTGTGATGTATGGTTCAGGGTTCGTGACGCTATGCTACACGTGTAACATATGGTTCCCCATACATCTATGATGCAGGAGATGGTGTACTGACTTGTGTCAATAAAGGTTGCTATGTGACGTGTGTGTGGAAAGATATGTGTAGTGTGAAATGTGTAATGAACGCTAAAGCTGTGTGTTAATGTAATACGAAACCTCACAAATCAGACATATGTTCGCCATAATTTCATGGTTGTGTACTCATATGAGTGAATACACTTACATATATATACATATAGGGAATATGCTTCCCTATATGGGAACATATCTGAAGGTTATTTAAGTATATGTATGATCATGTGATATATATACATTTTCATTAGTGGAAAGTTGACTTTTGTGCATACTCCAATACACAATACCAAGCCTGTACCATTGAAGTGGTACATGTGTTCCGAGAATTCAGACATATATGTGCAAGGCACTAACTTGGTACAATTGAACACAACATGTTTGTTTTGACTGTTACATACAATGATATACAACTATACAGCAGGGTTGCTGTCAGGCAATGATGGCACAATAGTCATCATTGCTCCTGTGGCACTTTGTGTGCCCACACAGACCCATAGTTGCATGCATTGGCGCAGGTTGATGGTGCTCCACTCAGCTCAGTCCACTTGGCACAGGCCCTAACTGTGTCAAGAGTCAGTGTAGTCTCAGCAGGGGAGTTAGGGGGTGTAGGGCAGGGATCTACCTTTGTCTTGATAGCTCTTCAGCAGCATAATGCGCAGTCCCTTGCAGACAGACACCAGCACAAATGTGATCCTATGGCCTGGCATGTTTCTTTTCCTTTGGGTACTTTTTAATCAGGCTTGCCCTATCATGTAAAGAGGACTGGCTGCGTGTTCATGTGGGGCATGTTTCATCATTTTGCATAGCCTGGCACAAATGGTTATACATTGTTTTTATTTTCCATATGCAGCTTCATTAGAGCATGTATCTCTATTTGTTTATGTTTTCTGACCCAGGGGACAGATTATGTCATCTATCACTGCCTTCTGTCACAATAGTATGCAATGGGCAACTGCATCGTTGTTGATGTTGCAAACATGAATGGGTTATGTATTGACCTAGACATCATCTGTGAATATATGTCTGGTGATCATATGGTTACATTGTTGTGTTGCACAGCCAGTATTGGTCTATGTGTGTACCTTCTCTAACATTAACAACATATCTTGTATGTAATTGATTTGGTCCTATATTGCTGGAATTATTTAGGCTGCTTACACTTCTTCTACTGCAAAATTGTCTAGTCATACATGGAAAGGATGCTACGTGTGACTTGTGTAATTTGAAGATGTACACATCTTATTCTACTAGATAAGTGATAGTATCCCTCCCATTCCCTGACTTCCACACTCACGTGACAGTACACCAGCCACAGCACTTGTGTAGTATCCAAGTGACCCTTCAATGTTGCATCATTCAGTGTCTGAGGGAGTCTCTCAGCTGTTCTTCCACATCCTTTGGTGTACATGGGCATGTATTCACATTTACATTCCGCAACCTTTGTCACTTTCACCATGAGTATATCTTATTAGTGTGTGAAGTCATCTCAGCTATGAATATGTGATTTGCCACATGCAACATTTCTGTCTTCTTCTTCACCCATACAATTTTTGATGGGTATGTGACATATTTGGACATTGGTAGACTTACATGCACATCCAAAACCGGATTGGCATGTGGGAGACCTAGACGTTTTAGGGTATTGTTCCCAGTAGGTCACTTTTTTTGGTCAAACATGTGAGTGTCAATGAGAGGTGTGTTTTCATATGTGGTGTGTGATGTTATCATACAGAATATACTGGGTTACCTTGCAGACACATATCAACCATTGTAGGTAATTGCTAACCCTTTCCTACCTAGGCCATACACCGGTACATCAGTCTTCACATGTATTTCAATCAATCAATCAAAAAATGTATTAAGTGTGCTATTCACCCGGTAGGGTCTCCAGGTGCTGTGGGGGGGAGAAAGCAGGGGGATGCCCATTTACTGCTCAAAAAGCCATGTCTTGAGGCGTTTTCTAAAAGTCAGGAAGAACTGAGTTTTGCGTAGGTTGGTGGGGAGGGATTAGCTCCCGGCATATGTCAAGACAACCCAATTGTGTGCCATGTGTCTAAGAATGTACATTGGAAGAGCTACAGACTGTTCCTACATTCCACCCACACATTCATGTGGTCGTGCATTCTCCCATTTTATTGATCATTCCTGGGTATAGGGCATATGTGTGGAGAGTGGATCAACACCCATTGCTGCCCCACTTGTGTTGTGGCCCTTAGACCACTCCACAGCCAACATGTGTGTGATACATTTGAGAGACAGCACACCATGTAGCAGGGTTGGGGCCAATAGCACTCACGGTACATAACACCATTGATATACAGTGCAGGGTTAGGGGCAAACTTTTGACCCTAACCCTGACGAGTCCATGATGGTCCATTGAAACCAATGGTGTTCCCCCCAGTCACACATGCTCAGTGCTGGCGTTACAGCTACCCGCTGTAGGAGGCTGGCCTGGTTTGTAGTGGGTACCTTGGGTACTTACACCTTATACCAGGTCCAGTTATCCCTTATTAGTGAAGCATTAGTGTTCTAGCAGCTTAGGCTGATAGAGGTAGCTATAGCAGAGCAGCTTAGGCTGAACTAGAAGACATGCAAGCTCATGCAATACCACTTATAGTTACACAGTACTTATACACAAGTAAAGACAATACTCAGTGTTACCAAAAATGAAGGTATTTATTTGGGTGACACAGTACTAAAACAATCTTAGAATTCCCCCCTAGACAAGTGTAGTGTGTGCAGAATTGCTGGGAGAGTAAGAATACAGTAAAGGTAAGTAAATTACCCCACCCCAGAGCCCAGAAAAGCAGGAGTAAAGTATTACAAGTTTCCTTAGGACACACTACACCTCATGATATGGATTATTGCAGTAACCAACCAAGTCTTCAAACAACAACTGCTGGATTCCTGGACCTGAATACCTGCAAAAGAAGGGGACCAAGTCCAGAAGTCGAAAGAAGTTCCAGGAAGTACAGGGGCCCCAGCCAACCCAGAAGAGGGTGCAAAAGAAGAGTCCCTGGTTGGACAAAGACTTCAGGAATGCACCCTCGGAAGATGCCTGTGGGTTTCTGCATGATGCAAAAGATGTCCTACAACGTGAACATGGATGCAGACATGATTTCATGTTGGAAGTCGCCAACAAGCCTTGGTTACGACAATGGTGTGTTTTGCCTCAAAATGGCGCTGGCTGGACCCAGGAGGGACCTGGGGTCCTCAACTCTGTGTGAGAAGGAAGAGGGGGCTCTCAGCACTTTAGAGAGCCCTCAGGATACCAGACAGCACTCACGGCAGTCCCAGGACATGGGGACAAAGGAAGGGCAAAACACAGTTGGTGCAGCACTACAAAGAAGAGTCCCACGCTGCCGGAGGTCAACTCACAACTTGAGCATCACAGGATAGAGTGCTGGGGATCTGGACCAGGCTGTGTACAAAGGAATTTGGCAAATAGTGCACAGAGACCTCAGGAGGTGAAGAAGACGCTGTGCACAGGGGTACTGTCACTCTCAGGGAAGGCAAGGTCTTACCTCCTCCAAATTGTGTCAGCAGGACCTCAGGACAGTCTGTGTTGATGGGGTCCACCCTCTGTGTTTCTAGGAGCACGCTCATTGCTGGGCGAGGAGTCAGGAGTACGGGTCATCGACTTGGAAGGAGCCTGCGTGAGCAGGGGAGTGACTCCTTCACCCCATGGGAGATTTCTTCGGTCCTTCTGGTGCAGGATGAAGACAGGGAGTCCTCAGAGTGTGCACACATGGAAACTGTTGCAGTTGCTGGCTGGAGCTGAAGTTGCAGAAGAAAAGTATCCCTTGTGGATACTTTGTTGCTGTTACCACGGTTCCTGGTGCAGGCTGGGTTGATCCGAGGTCAGACGATGAAGTAGTAGTTGCAGAGGATTCCTGCTGGAAACTTGCAAGTAGAATCTGAAGAGAACCCACAGGAGAGACCCTAAATAGCCCTGAGAGGGGGATTGGCTACCTTCTCAGGTAAGGACCTATCAGGAGGGGTCTCTGACATCACCTGCTGGCACTGGCCACTCAGAGCCCTCCAGAGTGCCCCCACACCTTGCAAAAAAAGATGGCTGAAGTCTGTGACACACTGTAGGAGCTCTGGGCACCACCCCTAGGGTGGTGATGGACAGGGGAGTGGTCACTCCCTTTCCTTTGTCCAGTTTCGCGCCAGAGCAGGGGACAAGGGGTCCCTGAACCGGTGTAGACTGGCTTATGCAAGGAGGGCACCATCTGTGCCCTTCAAAGCATTTCCTGAGGCTGTGGAAGGCTACCCCTACCCAGCCTGTAACACCTATTTCCAAAGAGAGAGGGTGTCACACCCTGCTCTCAGAGGAAATGCTTTGTTCTTCCTTCCTGGGACTGAGCTGTTCAGACCCCAGGAGGGCAGAACCCTGTCTGTGAGGTGGCAGCAGCTGTAGCTGCAGTGCAAGCCTCAGAGAGCTGGTTTGGAAGTACTGTGGGTCCATAATGGAGCCCTCAGGATGCATGGAATTGGCTCCCCAATACCATATTTGGAATGGGGGGACAATTATATGATCTTAGACACCTTACATGGCCATATTCAGAGTTATCATTGTGAAGCAACATATAGGTATTGACCTACATGTAATGCACACGTGTAATTGCATCCCCGCACTCACAGAATCCCGGGTAATGCCCCTGAACTATGTCGTGCCACCTTTACTAGTGCAAGGATGCCCTCACACTTAGTAACTTTGCACCTAACCTTCAGCAAGTGATGGTTAGACAAATAGGTGACTTATAAGTTACTTAAGTGCAGTGAAAATGGCTGTGAAATAGTGTGTGCACTATTTCACGCAGGCTGCAATGGCAGGCCTATGGAAGGGGTTGTCTGAGCTCCTTATGGGTGGCAAAAGAAATGCTGCAGCTCATAAGGATCTCCTGGAACCCCAATGCCCTGGGCCCCTAGGTACCATGTACTAGGGACTTATAAGGGGCGTCCAGTGTGCCAATTGAAATTGGTAAATTAAGTCACCAGCCTATAGTGACAAATTTAAAAGCAGAGAGAGCATAAGCACTGAGGTTCTGATTAGCAGAGTCTCAGTGACACAGTTAAGCACTATACAGACACACACATTAGGCCATAAACTATGAGCACTGGGGTCCTGACCAGCAGGATCCCAGTGAGACAGGCAAAAACATATTGACATACTGGTAAAATTGGGGGTAACATGCCAAGAAAGATGATACTTTCCTACACCTTCATGAGATGTGACCCAGTTTAATTGCTTATTTTCAAGAACACCATTTGGTAACAGCCCCTACCATATGTACACCCCCCTTGCATATATCTTACCTGATGTAGCCAAGATGTGGTGAAAGGGGGTCGGAATTTGTGCAATGCCTACATTATGCCAATTAGTATTTCTGGTGCGTGGATCTAGGCCTTTGAAAGCCACATGAGCTTGAGTTATGTGTCGCTGATGTGCGGCACAGAGGCACAAGACCCTCTTACATCAGAACCAGTGTTCCAACATTCTTTGTAATTGATGTGGTTTTTTTCCTTCACTCTGAGGTATGAGCACATTTCCAGTGGTATATGTAGCAGAGAATGAGTACACTATGGGCAATCTGGTGCAAAGTGCTATAATGGTGATATTAACAGGTTGATTTTTGTTGTATAGTGTCTAGGTGTAGAAGTTCTGTACAATTTGTTGTCTCCTGTGTACTCCTGAAGAAAGTGTTTTATTGTTCTCCCTCCACCTGTGCTGCACCATTGTCTCCCCCTCCTCATTGGAGACATCTACCAGTTCATCCCATGGTACATTAGTCCGAATACATATGTTATGCAAGATTGCACATACAAGGATCATCTTGCATGCCAGGGGTAGTGCATGCAACAGGCTTCCTTCTGTCAAGGCCACACACCTGAACCTTGACTTTAGGAGCCCAAATGTCCTTTCCACCATATTTTGGCCCTCATTTCAACACCGGCGGTAAAAACTGCCTACCGCCGCGGTGACCGCCGCCAACAGACCGCCGCTGCAGCTACCAGCCGTCCGCCATATTATGACCATAGCAGGATTTCCGCCACAAGAAGGGATGAAATCTGGCTGCGGCCATACTGAAGAATGGCTGTAAGGTGGAGCTGCTACCACCAGGAGTGCCACGCCATTAGACCGCCACAAGCCGTATTATGACAAATAATACGGCTGGTGGTGTTCTACTGGCAGATGCTGCTGGAGGTAGCAGCGCCCTGTCCCCTGCATGGAAGACCCCCTGGATCCAGGTAAGTTGGGTTTCCGACAGGGGAGTTGGGTAGGTTGCTATGTGTGTGTGGGGGTGTGTGTGCATGTATGTGTGAGTGAATGCGGGTGTATGTTGAGTGTTGTTTGCATGTGTGCATGAATGGAAGTGTGAGTGCGTGCATGTGTAGAAATCGTAATGTGTGTCTGCATGTATGTTTGGAAGTGTGTGCGGATGTGTGTGTGATTGGATGTATGCATGTGTGTATGTATGTGTGAATGAGTGTGTGTATGAGTATGTGTGTGTGTGTGTGTGTGTGAAGGGGGCATGGATGTAGGGGGATGTGGGGGTTTGGTGAGGTAGGGGGTGGGGTGGAGGGGTCTTTGGAGAGGTAGGGTGTTGGGATCCCCTACAGGGAAGGAATATGCAAAGTCTTCTGTTTAGGAATGGGACATCTGTGCAACAATTAGTCCCTCTTATCAGAATTGTGCCACCAGACATTGCACGCACACAAACAGGACCAATGTGACTTACCAACCATCCAGACCCTCTCTGGGTACAGTTGTGACATCAGCTGGGGAATCATGCTGTTCTGCATAATGAAGTAATTTTGGACTGAACCCGGATACTGGGCACAGACCTGTGAAATATATAGGTTCGCCAAACATACTACTTGGACATTGATGGGATGGAAGTTCTTTTAGTTGTGGTATACTTGTCATTGGCATGCGGTGGGACCAAGCCAACATGTGTGCTATCAATAGCCCTACTACATGTGGGAGACGTGAAAAACCATAAAAGTCAGCCTTCACATGAGCTAAATCCTCACGTCTGGGAAACTGGATGTAGCTGTCAATGTGTTTCAACAATGCTGAGAGGACATCCTTCAACACCATACTGAACATACTTTGGGACATGCCAGCAGCTAGGGCCACTGTATGTTGGAAGGACCCTGTGGCTAGGAAGTGCAATACTGATGCTGGTTTGATTACTAATAGCTGGCATCAGTTCCGGCTCCAACTGACGACATACATCCACTGTTGCTTGCCAATTAGGATCATAGAGGAGTATGACAAGGCACTCCTCCATGCTCTGCAGCTCTGGCAGTGGATGGTAGGGAGGTGGTTGATGCATCCTCCCTCTCCCTGGGTACCTATATATGACAAGAAATGAGTTCTGACATTAGTTATTATGTCCCCAGCTACATACATGATGCATGTCAATACAAACATGTGACAGGACATTGTAGAAGGGATGGACATGGTAACCAGTACACATCACAGCTGCTAATGAAACAAGGGTCACATGTGCCCCCATGGTTTGCCACACGTGTACACATCATTTATCTAGACCTAGCTCAAAGATGTGCATCACAAATGCCCCTAAAATGTGATTGGGTATCCAGACCACAAAAAGGACCTTTGACAAGGGTGGACTGTGCCCCACTGTAAAATGCACTGCAACATTCTACAATGGTGGTTGAGTACTAGGACCTACATGACAAGACAGAATTAGCATGTTTGTGAGGTCAAAACAACAGTTTCGTAGGTGTGACACAGTTTGTGAAGCCCAATACCGCATTTCAGGCCCCTAAAATGGTGTATTACTGACCAACTCAACTGGAAATTAGGAACTGCCCGCGACCACTGGCGGAAGTCGTCATGGTAGTAGGCAGCTGCAACTGAGAGGGATACAGCCATAGGCTAAGGTTGTTGCCAGTGGCAGCAGCGCACGTGGGACATGACCACCATGTTCTGCAGATTCTCTCACTTGACTCCTGGCCCTGCTGCCAGCAAGACCTCCACTACTTGGGCTGCTGTGCACCGCCTCTGGGAGCAATCATGACACATCCAGCAGGTGATAGGGCCCCTGCCTTCTCTCCGGAGAACTGGTGTCTGAGATCCTACCTCTGTATGAACAGCTCTGTGGTGCACCAGAGAAGGTAAGAGCCTCATGTGAACATTTTTCTCTGTACTTCACCATCCTTTCCCTTCTCACAGACTAGATTGTGCTCATGTGTGCCAGATTGAGTACGCATGTGCCTGTAGGTGCAGTCTGGGTAGAATCCATGGGATGTACAATGTGCAGGCATTGGTGGCCAGTGCCACATATTGAGTTAATTCACATTGTGGTGTGTATTTTCTGTGTTCCTAGATCCACCTTGGGTTGGATGCACATAACTGGGTGAGGTGACATTACAGCCATCTACTGATCTCTTTTTCATGATTGTTGTATATATATGTGAGAAAAAATGTATGTGTTTGACAGCATGAGCTGAGTTTGAATATTGTATGAGTCAGTTGAGAGTAATGTGAGCAATGTGTATGGTGCCACAGATATTTCTTTACACATAGTCCTTGCTAAACTGTTGCTTGGAACACATGTCATGAGTCACTCTGCCCTTCAGGTTGCCACACACATCACATGCCAAATTGCTGTTGGCTACATGATGTACTGTCATGCATGAAAGTAATGGGAATGGAGTTTCATGTAGGTTCTGTCTGCTCAGCCTACAGAGACCCTACAGAGACCAGTGCCTGACAAATGTATCTCACAGTATGGGTCCTAGTCTAGACTGGGGTGGAGTCACTGTGGCTATGCAACTGTTGCACTGTGCCCACTCCATGTACTCCATAAGATCCTGTCATGTGGGAAATTTGAGGCTCTGGGATAAAATCCTGCTGCGAATACCTCATTCCTTTGTTTAGATTCAGAATGGGTTCAGAGGTAAGTCGTTAAGCTAGTCTATATGGGCATTTTGCCCCATTGTCAATGTGTGTCTTTGACTCATGACAGGTCCCTTACACCTACAGGTCTGTTGTTACCTTCCCAGAGGTCATATTTGTCCTGTACAAGCTTATTGCATAAATGACAGTCGGACAGTACAAACAATGTGTTGATTCCTGGGAGGCCATGATATGTGACTCAGTAGTCTGGTCACATAGCAGAAACTGGACAAAACATGCCTTTGTTTGTTGGATGTCATCTCTGTGTCCAAAGAAGTGTTCTGTAATACAGCTACATACCACTGAACCCTACCCCTTGAAGTGGCGTGAGAATGCCCTAAGGGCATGCACGCGCTATATGTAATTTAAAAAAATGCAATTTGAGTGCATTTTTCAAAATTGCTCATGGTTACCATCTACTTGGAGTCAATGGTAATTGTATTTCCTAAATGCCTTTATGCATTTAGGAAATGCTTTGTGCATGTGCTTAGAAAATCACAAATAGGAAATCCCTATTTGCGAGTCCCTAAATGCCTTTGTACATATGGAAAGGCTATTTAGCACTTCTTAAAGGGCCAAATTTAACAGACCGAAATTGCGATTCGGTCCGCAGAGGAATGCTAAATGCTTTCTTACATCTGGCTCGAAATCCCTTGCCAATCTCATTAGTTGTGTCATTAGTTAATTTTCCATAATGCTTTTGCATATTAAGTTGACTTTTGGCTTCCTTTAAGTATTGTGTTTTGTCTGTTATCCAGGCACAATCTTCTCTCAATCTCCTTGTCAGTCAGCTATTGCAGAGTAATCATAAGAACATTAAAGCCAGATATTTGTAGCGTCAAACCTATAATTACATATCTACCAGTCTTTTGTTAAATATGGCAAATAGTGGGGCCAGACAGATATTAAATATTGCTTGTATAGTGATAAAGCCCTCACCAGTTTAGCATAACAGTGAAATGTCTTGTCAAGGTTATATGAGAAAAGAGAATTTAAACAAACTGTTATATTGTAGGAATATTCCGGGTTCGATAACATGTAGCCTGAGTTATTTACTGAATGAAATGCTAGCAGAAGAGTCGCCATCACCAGCAAGAAGCATGCCCCCTCATTTCTAAACTGAACGGCATCGTGATACAAGCCAGGTAGGGCTATTTCAGTATACTGCTCCTGAAGGAAACCACTTGATAAAGAATAGAAAGGGTTGGCAGTTTCAATAAGCCATTAAAGTATATTTCCAAACTCATCGCCAGAACTGGAAAAATTATGATCAGTCTAAAGCTGAATAGCGCTGAAGGACCAATTGTGGTTATTTTTAGGGGCATGTTGACTCTTCCTCTTTACAGTCTCTTCAATGTGTGGTGAGACAGATGTAAAGAAAGTGTATTATGGCCGAGAGCCAGAATACACGAGTCAAGAACGAGTAGAATAAAGTTGCTTTCTTACATGGACAAGTTTTTCAATGAAAGGCTTTTAAAGTGTGCAAATAAAGCTGCTTATCAGCCTGACATTGATGTTTCTTCTTCTGAGTTTTAATTTTAAAATTTGTTTGCTTAATTAGTTTCAGGTAAACACTAGGGCCCATATTTACACTTTTTGACGCAAAACTGCGCTAACGCAGTTTTGCGTCAAAAAAATTAGCACCGGCTAACGCCATTCTGAAGCGCCATGCGGGCGCCGTATTTATTGAATGACGTTAGCCGGCGTTAGCCGCCGGCGCCGTCTGGTGTGCGTTAAAAAAAACGACATACACCAGGCAGTGCCGGCGTAGGGGGATATGGGGCTTGGGCGTCAAGAAATGGGGCAAGTCAGGTTGAGGCAATTTTTTCGCCTCAACCCGATTTGCGCCATTTTTTTTCACTCCCAACCGCCATAGAAATTACTCCTGTCTTAGAAAAGACAGGAGTCATGCCCCCTTGCCCAATGGCCATGCCCAGGGGACTTCTGTCCCCTGGGCATGGTCATTGGGCATAGTGGCATGTAGGGGGGCACAAATCAGGCCCCCCTATGCCACAAAAAAAAACAAAAAAAAACACTTACCTGAACTTACCTTAATGTCCCTGGGATGGGTCCCTCCAGCCTTGGGTGTCCTCCTGGGGTGGGCAAGGGTGACAGGGGGTGTCCCTGGGGGCATGGGAGGCACTCTGGGCTCCTTCAGAGCCCACAGGTCCCTTAACGCCTGCCTTTTGCAGGCGCTAAAAAACGGCGCAAAAGCGGCCGTACGTCATTTTTTTTGACCCGCCCACTCCCGGGCGTGAATTTTGCCCGGGAGTATAAATCCGACGCACATGCCTCGGAGTCGATTTTTTTGACGGGAACGCCTACCTTGCATCTCATTAACGTAAAGTAGGTGTCCACGCTAAAAAATGACGCTAACTCCATGGACTTTGGCGCTAGACGCGTCTAACGCCAAAGTATAAATATGGAGTTAGTTTTGCGTCGAAATTGCGTCAAAAAAACCAACGCAATTCCGGTGCAAACAGAGTATAAATATGCCCCTAGGGGACATATTTACAAGAAAGTGGCGCATCATAGATGATGCACCACTTTTCTTGAGTCCTCCTACCAGCACCTAACAAAACAATGGTTGTGCCATATTTATGATACAGCGCACCGTGGCACTTTTGACGCTAGCGCAGCAAAGCACCAGGAGGCCAATTGAACAAAATGGGTGCATCACTTAAACACCTGCTCTGAGCAGGCATTAAAAATTTAAAATGACATAAAAAGTAGCTCAGTGAAATCTTGTAAGTTTCACTGCTCCATTTGTTCGGGCCTCCTTGCACCAGAACGCCCCATTGCATACATTATGCTTGGCGCAGGCATAAAGTGGTACAAGGGTTTAAAAAGTGGTGCATGCATGAATTGTACCACTTTGTAAATATGACACGATGAAAATGCCTCCTTAACACCACATTAGCATTAACAAATTATGCTAATGTGGCACAAGGAGGCACAAGGGGCTTGTAAAAATACCTTGAAGGGGCATGTTTATGAGAAAGTGGTGCATCGGTCTTGATGCGCCATTTCTCTTGCATAGCCCTTGCCCCACCTAATGACACCATGGTTGCGCTGTATTTATAACATGACACACCATGACAGTCATTACCACAACAGCATCAGAATTTTGGACACTTGTGTCGCTTCGCTCCACTAGCGTAAAATATTTTGACACAAGTGCATCAAAGCACAGGGTGGCATTTTAACTCCTGCCTTGAGCAGGCATTAAAAATGATAGAGAAAATGGTGCAGTAAACTCCAGTAAATTTCACTGTGCCATTTTTTTGGGCCTCCCTGCATTGGAACGCCCCCTTGTATCCATTTTGCATGGTGCAATGGGTTGCAAAGTAGCGCAATGCATGCATTATAATCTTGCATGGGGAAAGGCCACCTTAGTGCTGCCATAGCTTCAAAAAATTACTCTATGGTGGCGCTAAGGTGGCACAAGGGGCAAGTCCACGTGTTTGGTGAGACCAGTCTCTGGATTTCATTGAATTCACTGACTGCTTATCATTTGTTTTGTCTCCCTTTAATCAGTTTGTTACATAATTCTAACTTTCAACATTGGAGGCTTTGGCCATCTCTTCCTGTCGCCTGCCATGTGAGTTTTTAACAAAATCAGACCTCTATTACCTTAGATAACCTCCTCACTTCTTTAAACAGCACTACATCACAATTCATTAAACATCCACAACCTAGCTTCCTCTCTTTTTCTTGAAGGACCCACAGAAGTGAGGTCCTCTGCCAGATCCAAAGTGGGCAGGAGTATTCCCTTCCATAACTTGTCCCCTCAGGAACTGGTGGATAATAAAGCAGAAAGCGAGTTCAGGCTGTAGATTGCCAAACTGGAAATTGAAGTGGCTAATGCCCAGAGGGCTGCAAAGAAGAGGAAGGATGAGGCAGAGAGAGCCTTGGCAAAGAAGAAGGCTGAGGCTGACAAAGCCCCGGGGAAAAGAAAGTGACCTTGGAAGAGAGGAAATTTCTCCTGGCGCATAAGCTAGTAAACATGAGCTAGGTCTAAAAGCCAAGCAGGTCTCCGTGTCAAGCAACGATGGTGGCAGCAAATCCCAGTTTTCCATGGGGAAGGGTGAGTCCACATACCTAAAGACCTGGTGCCGAGCTTTATAGGGGGGACAATATAGATAGGTGCCATGAGGCCCACAGGGTATCCCTAGAAATGTAGTGTCCACGAGGGAGATTGGGGCCACAGTTTGTGGAGGCACATGCCTACAGTGGGGAGGGATTCTTTGTTGGCCCTAAAGAAGGGTGACACGATGAAATATCTCCTGAAGAATGCATCCCTTATCAGAAAGTATTGGCTCACCCCTGAAACATATAGGCTGAAGGTCAGGGACAGACAGAAACTGCTGCACCAGTCTTGTGTCAATTATGTGCAGTATTTCAGGAAGGCAATGGATGGTTGGGTGAAGGGTAGGGAAGACAACACTTATGAAGAACTGCATGAATTGTTTCCTGAAAGAACATGTTCAGTCATTGTTTTCCAGAACTACACCAAACCCTGATGGACAGCAAGCTCCCTAGTCATAGTGACTTGCTAAGGAGGAGGACCACTGGATCAGCACCAGGTTCCACTGGGGGGTATCACTCAAATGGTGGACACTGTTCCCACCAGATAAAAGTGGGGAGAGACAAAAGCAAATCAACGGAGTTCCAAAAGGCCCCCAAATGAGTTTCCAGATGAAGGATTCCCAGCACAATCCTGATTAGAAGAAAGGAGGGCACCATAGAAAGAAGCCATTCAGTGTCAGAGTCACCAGATCCTCGGGGTCTGCGCACGTTCCCAACACGTCCACCACTGAACAGCTCCAAGACTCTGATAGATAAATCACAGAGGCTAAGAGAGTTCAAGAGGGGAAGGGGGGATTAGGAAGGGAAACAGCTGGGAAGGAGACCTGTAGTAAGAAAAAGATTATACCACACAATATGAAAATTATATCTCCTGAAATCAATACTAAACTATGATTCTAAGTATAGTCATTCTGAAAACATGAACAATCTAAGAATTAAATTTAAAATGACTTAGGGCCATATTTATACTCTGTTTGCGCCGGATTTGCGTCGTTTTTTTTTACTCAAATTCGACGCAAAACAAACTCCATATTTATACTCTGGCGTTAGACGCGTCTAGCGCCAAAGTTCATGGAGTTTGCGTCATTTTTTAGCATGGACACCTACTTTGTGTTAATGATATGCAAGGTAGGCGTTCCCTTCTAAAAAATGACTCCGAGGCATGTGCGCCGAATTTACACTCCCGGGCAAAAATGACGCCCGGGAGTGGGCGGGTCAAAAAAATGACGTCCAGCCGCTTTTGCGTCGTTTTTTAGCGCCTGGTCAGGGCAGGCGTTAAGGGACCTGTGGGCTCGGAAGGAGCCCAGAGGTGCCCTCTCATGCCCCCAGGGACACCCCCTGCCACCCTGGCCCACCCCAGGAGGACGCCCAAGGATTGAGGGACCCATCCCAGGGAACTTAAGGTAAGTTCAGGTAAGTATTATTTTTTTTTTTTTTGGTGGCATAGGGGGGCCTGATTTGTGCCCCCCTACATGCCACTATGCCCAATGACCATGCCCAGGGGACAGAAGTCCCCTGGGCATGGCCATTGGGCAAGGAGGCATGACTCCTTTCTTTGCTAAGACAGGAGTCATTTCAATGGGGGTTGGGAGTCAAAAAAAATGGCGCAAATCGGGTTGAGGTGAAAATTTTGCCTCAGCCTGACTTACCCCATTTTTTGATCCCCAAGCTCCATATTCCCCTACACCGGCGCTGCCTGGTGTAAGTCATTTTTTTTTACGCACACCAGGCAGCTCCGCCGGCTAATGCCGGCTAACGTCATTGAATAAATACGGCGCCCACATGGCGCTTCAGAATGGCGTTAGCCGGCGTTAGATTTTTTGACGCACAACTGCGTTGGCACAGTTGTGCGTCGAAAAGTATAAATATGGCCCTAAGTTTCAAGATGGCAGGATACCTGTAAGGGAATCAAGATGGATTAAATGAAAACTTTCTTATTCAAGTACTTTCCTTTACATGAGAATCAGAAAAACATTCTGACTAAATTTTAAACCAGTCATATAAATCCTTTTTTGAGATTGAATACTAGGATCATACAATATTGCATCTAGAAACTCTGATCTTCTGTGTACTCTTAAAATGTTTCAACACAAATTGCGCATATTGTAGATTTATATATGTATACATAGTAAACACCATAAAAGGATTGTGCACCATGAATAACACAATATGGATTCAGGAAAACAAATCACATAACTTGTCAACTCGAATATTACATGATAAATATATTAGAATAGTTGCATACAATAAACAACATGAATTAAACTTGAGGAGAGAATTGTGCGTCTTGCCGATTCGAGTGTCACCATGTAAAATGCCAAGAAATGGTAGTACGCAATGAATATCAAATTGCGCGTCTTGCCGATTCGTAAACCACGATGTAAATTCCAAGAAATAACAGCTCACAATGAATAACAAGATCAAAGTACAATGAAACGAATCGTGCGTCTTTTGCCGATTCTTAAGCCACCATGTAAATGTCAAGAAATGGTAGCGCGCAATGAACAACAAAGTTAAAACACCATAAAACGAATTGCGCGTCTTGCCGATTCTTAAGCCACCATGCAAATGTCAAGAAATGGTAGCGTGCAATGAATAACAAGATTAAATTATCATGAAACGAATCGCGCGTCTTGTTATTCGCAAGTCACCCTGCAAATGTCACAAACACTCAAGCGCATATTTCACACGTGCAAAGTACTCTGTCAAATCCTAAAAGAATTAGGCCCAAGAACATGAGAGTTCTCGATAACGGTGTCGGGAGGCCAGCCCAACCACAGTCTTACCGCCCAGAACAAGGATCTCCAAATGAAGAATGAAAGTCAGATGTCTGGAAGATCAAATAGGCCACCGGGACAGGAGCTCAGGAAGTAGCTCTGCTCTGCACCGGGACCTCTGAATAGTGAGCACTTGGAGCTGGGCTGGCTCCTTTTTATAGAGTCTTGGCCCAGCCCACAACCACACCCAGGCATGTTGCAGAGAAAGTCTCTAGAAGGCCCTGGAAAGGGACCACACCCTAACACACTCTGAAAGCCTGCAGCAATACATTGCAAATGAACAGCATTTGTAAGCACATTAAAAATAAGTCTTCAGGATTGAACTCTGCAATGCAAAAGGTTAAACAACAACATATCAGCACAATGCATAAATTACGTTGTTTTGAGAGTGCTGGGTTTTTGCATTCTAGTCGTCAATAGAGCGCGCACTGCCCTGGTGTTGACATTCAGTTACTTCACCCCTAGTGCAGTGTTCAAAGAGGAGGCTGTCCCAGTTAGTACGGGTAGTGCAGAGGTCACCTTAGGTTTTCTGGGAGTCAGAGCGATGGTGCCCAAGACTCGGGTGCCAACTAATACTAAGTATAGGCAGTCCGTCACCATCAATGGGCAGAGGGTGGAGGCCCTTAGAGACACAGGAACCAGTATGACTGCTGTCAGGTGTCATCTGGTATCCTCAGAGCAAGTACTTCCCAATCTAGTCCATCAGATGGTTATTGCTGACAACAAACGTTTTTCACTACCCTATGGCTCTGGCTGCCTTTGAATGGGAAGACAGCTGTGAGTCAAGCAATACATGTGGATTGTCTATTAGGTAATGACGTGGAGCACACCATCTAGAAAGAAGACAAACTCTGGTCGCACTTGGAGATGCTAGGGTTGCCTGAGTGGGTGTGCCTGACTACACAGTCCATGGCCCTCCACCAGGAAAATCGCAAGGTCCTGGAGCCTGGAACACTGGCCAAGGCACCTGCCAAGAGGAAAAGGGGCAAGAGGAGTTGAAAATCCTCCCTTGAGATTCCCTTTGTCCAGGAGGAAGCACAATCTGAGGAGGATGCTCTGGAAACTACAGTGGAAAACATTACTGCCCTGGGAGAAAAAACAGAATTTTCCAAGTTGAAGTATGTCCCTCTTGGGCCGAATGTTGCCATGTGCAGAAGGGTGCCCCACTCTCAAGAGTGTTCAGGGACAGGCTAAAGCCCAGGTAAACAGGGTCACCTCAGGTCATCACCTCATCTACTGGAAGAAATAGCTCCTGTATAGCAAGCCTAATGTTGCTGAGCCTGGGACAACACAAGTGCTGGTGGTCTCCCAGTGCTACAGGGCCTTCCTCCAGGGATTGACTCATGATGTGCCTCATCTTTGGAAGACCAAGACTACTGAAAGCCTGGTTACTTGTTTAGGCCTCGGATGAGAATGAACTCAATGCATTCTGTATGTTTTGTCCCACCAGCCAGCTCAGTGAGAAGACAAGGGGAGCAAAAAAACTCCCATGGTTCCCTTTCCTGTTTTGACACCCTCTTTCAAAGGGTGGGCAATGATATTGTGGGGCCGCCAGACTCCAAAACAGGTTTATCCTGGTCTTGGTGAACCATGCCACCCTGTGCCTAGAGGCTATCCCACAGAATAGTGAATGGGCTCATTGTGGCCAGGACACTGATGGGAATCTTTACCCAAGTGGGTTTCCCCAAGGAGGTGGTGTCTGGCTGGGGTATCAACTTTATGTCGGCATATATGAAGTCTATGTGGGATGATTGTAGGATAACATACAAGTTCTCCACTACCTATCATCCTAAAAGCAATGGGCTTGTTGAAAATTTCAACTAGACCCAGAAAAGCTTGTCCATGGTTCTATTTGAGTCTTTGAGGTGGAAGTGGGACATTATTTTCGCAATGTCTGCTGTTTTCTTACAGAGAGGTGCCTCAAAAGGGAGTTGGGTGCAGCCCCTTTGAACTTCTGTATGGTCACCCTGTCAAAGGGATTCTCAGCCTTGTGAAGGAGGGTGGGAACAAGCTCCCAAGAAGCCCCCACCCCAAACTGAGGGCAGCTTCAGGCTAGCTCCAAGGTCACAGATGAAGTGGTTCTGGGAGACCACCAGTGATGACTTAGTAATCAGCTAGGAAGTCCTGAAATGTTGATATGAACAGAAGGCAATTCTGGTAAAGTTTCAACCTGGTCAAAAGATGTAAGCGATGGGGCCAGTGGAGCACTGGACCTTGCAGGACTGGTGGACTGGATCCTATGAAGGGAAGGAGCACAAGGGGAGGTAACCTACTTGACAGACCTCCAGGCCGCCAGGAACCCTTCAAGGGTCCTTTATGTTAATTGCCTCAAGCCACACTTTGAGAGGTCCGAGGTCACTATTGTCTTGGTAACAGACGGAGGTGAAGAGGAATAGAGTGATCTCTCCCAGTTTTCCACTTGTCAAAAGAACATGATGGATCAGTAGAGGTTTGAATATCTCCTCCTCTCCCAACTCCCAATTGGAGAGAGACTGCCGCCAACTGTTGGAGCAGTTCTCCTCACTGTTCTCACTAAACCTGGGTTCATGCATTAATGTAACCACAACATTGACACAGGGGACAGTATGCCTGTGAAAAATAAGATACACGGGCTATTTTACAAAATGTGATCAAGGATGAAGAGTTCAAGATGCTGGAACTAGGGGAGATTGAGCACTCCAACTGTCCTTGGTTCAGCCCAGTGCTGCTGGCACCCAAGTCCCCCCACTAAGCGTCATCCCAGACCTCTGATTCTGTGTGGATTATAGAGTACTCAGTTAAGTCACCAAGACTTACGCACACTCTATCCTCCGAGTTGATGAGCTCATTGATCAGTTGGGAGGTCCCAACCTCCTGAGTACCTTTAATTTGACATCAGGGTACTGGCAGATTTCCTTAACTGAGGGGGCAAGGGAAAATCAGTGATTTCCACCCCAGAAGGCTGCTTCTAGTTCAGGGTGATTCCGCTTGGGTTTAAGAATGCCCCTAACACCTTTCAGAGTCTAGTCAACCGGGCCCTGGTTACGTTGGAGGACTTCAGTGCCACCTACTTGGTTAACATTACGGTCTTCAGCTTTAGCTGAGAGAACCACCTGAATCAGCTCTGGGCAATGCTTCAGACCCTGCAGAAGTCAGACCCAGTATGTGCCAGATAAGGCAGAGTACCGTGGTCTATCTGGGTCGAAAGTTTGGAAAGGTCAGTGGGGGGCAATGTGAGCCCCTTCAACCCAAAATTCAGACCATCTTGGCTTGGGAAACCCCCCAAAACCCCAGCAGAGATGAGGGCCTTCCTGACTATTATAGGAGATTTGTTAAGGGCTGTGACACGATTGTTGTCCCTTGACTGAGATGACTTCTAAAAAGCAACCCAAGAAGGTGATCTGGACAAAGGTGTTCCAGAAAGCATTTAAGACCTGAAGGAAGCCATGTGCACAGCACCAGTGCTCAAGGTGCTTAACGTCTCAGAGGAATTCATCATCCAAACAGACACCTGAGAGCATGGCAGGGAAGGACAGTCCAATCAGTTTATGTGCTGAGACTCTACGAATCATTAAGATACTACTAGTAAAATACTTTTGTAAATATCAAACAATCGAAAAAATATACAAATAGTCACTTTGTAAATCAGGCCCAGCACATTCTGCCATTTGAATGTTGTTAACACATGCTTACTGTCACAATAGAAAAGAGTCTCTACATGAACAAATAACTAGGGGCCAGATGTAGGAACCAAAAAAATAGCGAGTTGGAAATAGCGACTCCTTGATAATCGCTATTTCCGACTTGCAAAACGAGATGGAAGGAAAAATTGCTATACCAAATAGCGATTTGGTGCGGAGTCGCACCGCAATTTGCAAGGTTGCAAATTGCACAAGGGTGTGGTCCGGTGTCACAAATTGCGACTGAGTTGCAAATTGCACGCAGGTGCAAATTAAACTGTTGAAAAACCCACTTCCTGGTTCTGAGTGATGACGTCAGAACCAAGAAGTAACCCCATGGAACAGGGAGGAGCCTACCCAGCCCAAACTGCAGAGTCACACCCAGGTGAGAGGAGCTGCAGCAACAATGGCTACTCAGGACAAGGAGACACCCAGTGCTGGCAGGAAAAGAAAACTAAAGTTTTCAGGGAAGGAGTTGGAGGTGCTCACAGAGGAGTGCTGCCTGCACCATGATGAGTTGTTTGGAAAGGCAGCAATGAGTGTCCCTGACAGCCAAAAGAAAAAAATCTGGCAGGACATCCTTATCAAAATCAATGCCATCAGAGTCAGCCATCGCACACTGGATGAGGTCCACAAAAGGTGGTATGACCTTTGCTCCAGGACCAAGGAAAGGGTGGCTGAGCGCATGAGGGAGATGCATGGCACTGGAGGAGGACCATCTACTGTACCACCCCCTACAGCCATCGAAACCATGGTGGAGACCACTCTGGAGCCGGAGGCAGTACTTGGCATCAGAGACCTTGACAGTTCAGCACCAGGAACATCCAAAAGTAAGTACCAAAATTAACATATTTACACCCTTCTATGCACCATGCACACAACCACAATACACATAAGCATGCACCTCCAGATTAGCACAATTCCCAGTTTTGCAACCTATAGAACAGTGCATTATGGGCAATGTAGTACAGTAGTCCAAATATAGAGAAATGTTTATTCTGAGGCATCAAACATATGTGAGGCATTGACAGTGTTTCCCCTGTGTCCCACAGGTCTCCCACAAGGACCCACCAACAGCGCCACTGTGCAGGGAGAGGAACAAGGCATAGACACACAAGAGGAGGCTGCCACAGACACCACAGGGGAGTGCAGGACAACACCACCCATCCAACCTGCACCAGAGGACATGGATGATCCTGATCTGGGTTTAGAGGCAGCTAATGTGACACCGGGGCCAATGATTAGGGAGAGTCAACCACATAGATCAGCTAGCTCTGTGTGTAGACGGCAATGCCCAATGCAGTCAGCGCATGGGGAGTATGTCACCGATAAGCAATTGTTGGGACTGGAGGCATCCTTACTGCAGAGTCACTGGCTGCAATATAGACATATGCGGTTGATGAATCGTAACCTTACCAGACTGCAGAACACACTCTTGCAGGGGTTTGCTAATGTGGATAACCAACCAGTTCACTACAATGAACGCAAACATGGCAAACCTAACCTCTTCCATAGACAACTTGGTCAGGGAAATGGTGGCCGACAGGGCACATGCACGGCGCAGGGAGCGCAGCACTGCTGCCCGTTTGGACAGACTAAGGGGCATATTTATACTCCGTTTGCGCCGGAATTGCGTAATTGTTTTTGACGCAATTCCGACACAAAACTAACTCCATA
This sequence comes from Pleurodeles waltl, assembly GCF_031143425.1. Taxonomy (NCBI): domain Eukaryota; kingdom Metazoa; phylum Chordata; class Amphibia; order Caudata; family Salamandridae; genus Pleurodeles; species Pleurodeles waltl. The sequence goes on along the minus strand of NC_090449.1, from coordinate 962,385,778 downwards.
TTTATACTTTGGCGTTAGACGCGTCTAGCGCCAAAGTCCATGGAGTTTGCGTAATTTTTTTGCGTGGACACCTACTTTGCGTTAATGATATGCAAGGTAGGCGTTCCCGTCTAAAAAATTGACTCCGAGGCATGTGCGCCGTATTTACACTCCCGGGCAAAACTCACGCCCGGGAGTGGGCGGGTCCAAAAAAATGACGTCCAGCCGCTTTTGCGTCTTTTTTCAGCGCCTGGTCAGGGCAGATCTCTAGGATAAGTGCACTGCTCAGTCTGTATTTGTCATAAATCTCATCCTCAGTTTGTTGAAATAGTGTCTGCCTAGTTCGGTATATCCTCTCCTGTCTCTGCCTCCCCCTCCTCTGCTGGGCAGCCTGGACTCTCCTCCTCCATGCAATCATGTATAGTGCAGCCATTTTGAGTAACCCAGATGCCTTCTGGGTCTCCTTTTATACTTTGGTTCTGGTTACCACCTGTTCGGAATCATTGGTAATCTGGGTGTGCAAAACAGGCTTTTTGCGACTAGTCGCAATTTACGACTGCCTTGTGTATTCGGTTTGCGACTCGCAATTTGCGACTTCATCATTGCGAGTCGCAAAATCAGGTCGCAATTTTTACGAGTCGGTAATGGGTCGCATCGCTATTTGGTACTCCGAAATGGGATTTGTACATCCCATTTCTCTTTTTGCGAGGTCGCAAATAGCGCTGCGACCCATTTGCGTCTCACAAAAGTTTCCTATATCTGGCCCCAAATGAAGTATATAAGGAAACAAAAAAGAGTGGGACGCGCATTTCTGGGCTGGATGTTGCTGCTGGAGGAGGAGGGGCTGCCCTGTAAGCCCAGGAGCCCTTTAAACATTGCTTTGCGCTCCTGCTCGCGGGACGCGCGTTTCTGGGCTGGTTGTTGCTGCTGGAGGAGGAGGGGCTGCCCTGTAAGCCCGGGATCCCTTTAAACATTGCTTTGCGCTCCCGCTCGCGGGACGTGCCCGGGCCAAGGGCGGGCCCGTCCTTGCCGTCATTGCCAGGAAGAGGCAGGGCAGGGCCCCCCCTGATATATTCTCAAAGACTCCAAAGTCTCCTGGATTTGGTGTCTCCAGGCACTTGGCCATGTAGAGGTGTATAGATGGGATGTGTTTAAGACCAAAGGTTGCTACTTTTGGACCTCAAGAGGAAGGACTAGGGGTGTCGCACTGAAAGAGCCATCAACATCGGTGCCTGGAGTCTCCCGTTTGTCAGAACTCCATGGGAACAAGCCCCAGGTCCCACTCTGGCTGACTGACTGCAGGGGGAGCAGCCCCTTCACGGCGGGCGTTTGTCTGCTGGTACGGTACGTGATTAGTGGGCATCCACATGTTCACTGACAATAGTGTTTGCAGTGGTTTGTTACAAGGAAGGGTGCGAAACTGTAGCTCTTGGGCTCAAGTTTTTCCCATCTTTATTGTACACCACTACTAGTGGGAGTTATTCGAGGCCAATACTCCATAGTGTGTATTTATCCGAGACCTATGATATGGGGAAACGGAAGGCTGCTGATGTACCGGCTCCTCCACTAGGGGTTAAGAAATCTAGGAAACGGCCTGATAAGTCCTTGGTTGGGCATTGCGCCACAAACTCAATCCAATTTAAAACAATTGATTCTTTGTTTGAAGAGGTTGAGGCAATACTGAGGAGTCCCTCCATTGCTGCTCTCTCCAATCTAGATACCTCTCCCCCCAAGAAGATTCCTGACCTCTTCAAGAAAAAAACATCTATGCCTAGGAAGGAGGTTGAGGTGGATTTGCATCCCCCTCCCAAATGTCAAAACATACTCCCCTCTCCTCCTAACAAGTCTCCGTCATTTTCAGCATCTGTGGAAATAGCACAACGCCTGCATATTGAGGACGTCTTACCCCTTAGTTCTATGTCACCGTCTATTATTGATATTCCTTGCTCCAACAGGTTTTCGGTTCTTTCCCCTAGCAACATAAGTACGGAATGCCCTCAAACTCCAATTGCAGATGGGAACAAAAAGGGGATGCAGGCTTTCGAGGTGGGCAGTACAGAAGATTCCCAATTGGTAATTATCTCCCACAAACTGGATGATATTAAGTCATTATTGACAATACTTTCGAATAAAATCTCCGATCATAAAGACCAGAGGGGAGATCCGAAGGGTATTTCGGCCAATGAGGCTGCTCTCAAATACGATCCGGCAATAAGCACCAATGCTCCAAGTTTATCTAATTGTAATGGCAAAATGGCTTCCATTCCTATTTGTTACCGGGAGGGGGGATCAAATGACCGGCTATCTTGCCAGTCCATTAACATTACTAAGGAGCGATCCTTTAAACCTGGTGCTCATAAATATGTTGGGCAGGGGGATTTAGGTATTGCTTGTCCTACAGTTTCTAACAAAGTCCATGGGAGATTTCTTAGAGCAGGCCTCCAGGCAAGTCCCCCTCGAGCTTCCTCCTCTGATTTCGTGAGACCTATACATTTGCTTGATTTGGAAGGATCATTTGGACGAAGGAGGGATGGTAATTGCTTATATCTAACTGGGGTATCTAAGTTGCCACAGGGTAACTTTGAATCCAAGGATTCTCTCACTAATAAAGTAATTTTTTGGATACGTACACAAAGGAACTGTCTTTCTGTCATCCGGGCTGACATACAAGAAGTTTGTAGACATAACCAACAGGGGTCGGATTTTGATTTTATATCTATTCTCTTCTACGACAGTAGTATTGCCAACAACCTCATATCCTTTGATGTACGTACCAGTTCTTTAAGTTCTGGTAGGAGGTCGGTCCTCAGACTTTGCAGGCATCCTCCTGGAGACATGTTGCACAGGGGCTGCCACTCAACTGGGAATCAGGCAGATGGAGTCGCTATTCTACCAGTTATTCATTTAGCTTCTAAGCCTGAGAATCATTCTCCTACACTTTCCGATTTGGATTGACTACCTGCTTCTTATGTAAAGACGTCAACTACAACCAATGGAGAATGTCAGGAAGAACATAAAGGGGGTTTAATGACTGTATCCCAAACAAGATCTCAACTGGTGATTTCACTTCCAAAACTTAATGTCATGTCTTGGAACATTGCGGGAATAGAATCAAAGCTAGATGATCCAGAATGGTTGGGCTTTGTCAGCAACTACGATGTTTGCTTATTTCAGGAAACTTGGGCCGTGGAACCATACCATCTAGAGGGTTTCACGTCGTATTTTTCTCCCGCTCAACCGGCCACTAGAGGATTTGGTAGATGTATAGGAGGCCTTATGATCTCATTGAATAATAGGCTAGATTGCAAACATTCTGTGATTGAATTTAACTCTCGTGATTTGTTGGGTACACAGCTTACATTTTGTCCTGGCTTTAGGTTAACTGTATTAAATGCATATGTGAGGTCTGTTCCACGTACTACTGAATCTGAGATATTTACACATCTGTTAGAGTTTGTAGAGTCTTTAGATCCTTCAGGTTTTTTGATGATTGCAGGTGATTTTAACTGTTCCTTTGTACTTGATGACTCTATTAGTACCCTAACTAGTGAGGAAGATGAACTATGGGGCATCCCTCAAACCAAGGAAATGGTTACATCTCCTGCTTCATGTGTATCTATGCAGTTGGCTTCACTTTGTTTAAGATATGGTTTGAGAGAATGCAACGGTCGCACTAGATCTGATCTAAATCGTGCTCCTACATTTAAGCGAGGGTTTTCCTTTAGCACTATCGATTACATTCTGGTGGATATCAGGCTTTGGTCAAGTACACTAGATATGGAAATCATTTCTCGCCATGACAGTGATCATAATCCCTTGTGCCTTGTGTTAACTAACCAATTGACTGTGTCCAAAAAGTCTTCTGCCACTGCCTCCTAGGGAAGATAGAAGAATGGATAATTGACCACGATATCCTTAGCCCCCTCCAAGCCGGTTTCCGAAAGAAGATTTCCACCACTGATCAAGCCCTCAGATTCCTATTATTATATTGGAAAACAGTGTTCATCGGTAAAGGCAGCCTTTATGTAGCTTTCGTGGATCTCAAATCTGCTTTTGACCTAGTACCTCGCAACAAACTGTGGGTCACTCTCTCTCGGATGGGAATCCCGGAACACATCCTTGCCATTTTGATACGACTCCACGAGGACAACTACGCACAAGTCAGGTGGGGCAACAAGGGCCAACTTACCGATAGAATCCACTTCTCTAGGGGTGTGCGGCAAGGTTGCGTACTTGCCCCGACCCTCTTTTCCCTGTACATCAACGAAATTGTCCCCTCCCTCCTCAGACTGCAGGCTGACGCACCTTCACTTGGCACACAAAAAATCCCAGTCTTACTCTTTGCCGATGACACTCTCTTGATATCTAAGACCCCTAGCGGTCTAAGGAAACTCCTTGCGTGCTTCGAGCATTTCTGTTCATCCCAGGGACTCGAAATCAACGCAACGAAAACCAAACTAATGACCCTTAATCCCCACAGATCTTTCAAAGGGAAATTTACTCTAGAGGGCTCCTCACTCGAGAAGGTGGGCATTTTCAGCTACCTGGGCATAACACTCACTGACAACATGTCCTGGAAGCCACACATAGGAAAACAAGCCCTTAAATTAAGACAAACAACTGGGGCTCTACTAAAAAACTTCCACCTCTCACACACAAAACCAATTCGCCCAGCATTACAATTATACGAAGCCCAGGCAGTTTCCTCAGCGCTCTACGGGGCTGAACTTTGGGGTTATACCAAAACCCAAGACCTAACCACCGCTGAAAACAACTTCTTAAGAAACCTTGTGTCCCTTCCGCTAAGCACCCCACTGTTCCCTCTTTTCAAGGACCTCGGCATCAAACGCATTGGTCACAAAGCCCGCCTGCGACCTCTGCTGTACTGGCGGCGTCTCTGGACCACCCCGGAACTTGTCATCTTCACCGAAGCTCTACAGGTCATCCTAAAAGCCGACCACCTGCACAGAATCCCCTGGCTACGATCCATCAAGGATTTACTCCACTCTATCGGGCTCGATGATCTCTGGAACTCACCAGCCACGTCAGTCTTTCCCTCGAAAAGCGAACTAAAGAAACTTTACTGGCAAAGGGCTAACAACGAAGACACTCGGGCTGCACTCCACACTACATTATCTTGTGACTTTGCCAACCTAAAAGAGTCATGCAAGTACGAAACTTTTTGGGACCTAATCACGGCCCCAAGGGAAAGGAAACTGTACTTCCAGCTCCGCATTGGAACACTCCCATTAAGACTTTTCACCAGCAGCTGGTCACACAACGAATCCACCGCATGCCCTGCTTGCAAAGCCCCCGTGGAGAATCTCCCTCACCTCCTTTTTGCATGCCCCGCGTATACTGCCCCCCGTAGGAAATGGCTGGCCCCGGCATGCAGACTACTGGGAGCAAGCTGCTCTGCGCTAGCTCTGTGAATCCTTAGATCAGACACCAGACCAACGCTAGTGATCGCTATCGCCAAATTCCTCGGAGCTAGTTGGCTTATTAGAGGGAAAACTCTCCTGGACAAAGACCCCAAATAAGACTGTCCCAACATCCTGCAGAGTGCATTTCACTTCATTTCATTTTTTCTAATTTCATTCCATTTTATTCTATCTCATTTTTATTCCATTTTAATTTTTATTTATATTTCATTCCCTTTTTATCACCATATTTACCTGCAATTTTATTTTATCATGTGCATTTATTTGTATTTATTACTGCTCGCGCTTTTTTGGCTCTTGTAGCCGCAATAAAGCCTCTTTGAATTGAATTGAATTGAACTAACCAAGCTTTTTTTAAAACAAGACACAAAGAGATTACTAATGTTCCAATCCAAGATTACTAATGTTCCGGCCCATCTCGCTCGTACCGTTCCCCGCCAAAGTGATTGAGAAAATCGTCAACGCTCAACTCACCACCGCCCTGGAAACCAACGACTCACTCGACCCCTCACAGTTCGGCTTCAGAGCTAACCACAGCACCGAGACCGCCCTCATCGCAGCCACGGACGACATCAGATCCCTGACCGACAAAGGAGAAACCGTGGCCCTCATACTCCTGGACCTCTCTGCAGCATTCGACACGGTCTGCCACCATACCCTGATACGTCGCCTCAGCAACGCCGGCATCAGAGGCAAGGCCTTGGAATGGATCATCTCCTTCCTCTCCGGAAGAACCCAGGGAGTCCGCCTCCCCCCTTTCAGATCCACAGCTACGGAAATCATCTGCGGCGTCCCCCAGGGATCCTCCCTCAGCCCCACCCTCTTCAACATCTACATGACCCCCCTGGCGAACATCGCACGTAAACACGGACTCGACCTCATATCCTACGCAGACGACACCCAGCTCATCCTATCCCTCACCAACAACCCCACCTCAGCAAGAACCAGACTACACAAAGGCATGAAGGAAGTGGCGAAGTGGATGACAGACAGCCGGCTTAAACTGAACACAGAGAAGACGGAGGTCCTCATCCTTGGCCCTATACCCACCGCCTGGGACGACTCCTGGTGGCCCCCCACCCTAGGTAGCACTCCCCAACCCACCGACCACGCTCGCAACCTCGGCTTCATTCTGGACTCGTCCCTCTCCATGACCAGACAGGTCAACGCAGTGACCTCGGCATGCTTCAACACTCTCCGCATGCTCCGCAAGATCTTCCGCTGGATCCCCCCGATACCAGGAAGACCGTCACCCACGCCCTCGTCACCAGTCGCTTGGACTATGGGAACGCTCTGTACGCCGGCATCGCCACCAGGCTGCAGACGAAACTTCAACGAATCCAGAACGCGGCCGCACGACTCATCCTGAACATACCCTGCCACCACCACATCTCCGGTCACCTGAAAGAACTCCACTGGCTCCCAATCAACAAGAGGATCACCTTCAGACTCCTCACCCATGCACACAAAGCCCTGCACAACCTCGGACCAAAACTCATCAACCACCGCGTCTCCTTCTACACTCCTCCTCACACCCTACCCTGGCAGCCGTACCTCGCATTCGCATTCGCAAAGCCACCGCCGGAGGCAGGTCTTTCTCTTACCTAGCAGCGAAAACCTGGAACTCTCTTCCCAGCCACCTTCGCGCCATACAAGACCACCTCCCCTTCAGAAGGCAGCTCAAGACCTGGCTCTTCGAGCACTGACCCCCCCCCCAGCGCCTTGAGACCCTTACGGGTGAGTAGCGCGCTTTATAAATGCGATTGATTGATTGATTGATTGATCCCTCGATTGAATCTCAGACGAACCCGTGTTAGCTGGCAAAATGTGGCAGCAAATCCATATCAGATTAGGGATATCTATTTATCATTTCTAAATCTCCTTTCGGTTTTTGGGGAACAAGAGGTTGCTACTATACCTATACTGTACTGACAATTCATACAGAAATGGTGGACACCATACGAGGTATTTTTTATAAAGAAACCCGCCTAAAGCGGTCATCAGATTTCATCCCTTCTAATGAGTGGTATAACAAGGATTGCGCTCTAGCAAGATCTAACTTAAAAGAAGCAGTAAAAAACCTCATTCAAGAAGACATTGTGGATGCTAGATCTAAATATGCTAAGGTCCTGAAGCATGCAAAAAAAAGCTGGGAAGACGGAATCTGGCAGAGGTTATTGGTTGCAGTGAAAAATAAGGATGATGGTTCTTTTTGGAGATTACTGGCCTGCAGATCGAGAGGGGGAAATGACTCCATTGGCTCTTATATTCAACCCGATAGATGGGTGACCCATTTTTCTGAAATTTATGCCTATCCTGCATTGCACGACCCTAAGGTTATCAGACATGTTGATGATGTAGCTTCTACAAACAGCACTGTTGAGAGCATTGTTTTTTCTATAGCTGAAACTACTGATGCTATTAATTCTCTGAGGCCAGCTAAAGCTCCTGGCCCCGATATGATACCTGGGGATCTGTTTAAATCTGAGCTCACTATATGGGCATGGTATATCAATTTATTGTCCAATGCCATAGCAGCAGGTGGTCCCATTCCTGATTCTTGGCATGGTGCAGAAATAATCCCTGTTTTCAAGAAAGGCGATGTAGGTCTGCCTGCGAACTATCGACCTATTAGCCTTATTGATATTCTTCAAAAGATCTTTGCAAAACAAATCTTGGCCAGACTCACGGAATGGGTTTTGAATAATCAGATATTATCTCCCTTACAGGCTGGATTTCGTTAAAAAACTAATACTACGGACCAAGTCTTTAGGTTGTCACTATTATTCTGGAAGTACATCACTTTAGCCAGACAGAAATTATATGTGGCCTTTGTAGACCTGAGATCTGCTTATGATCTTGTGCCTAGAGAGAAACTGTGGGGAGTTCTGAGGAAAATTGGTACCCCAGAGAATCTAGTGCACCTAATCCAAAGACTGCACGAGAATACTTACGCTCAAGTAAGATGGGGTAACCAAGGGGAACTCACTGGCAGAATAGAGATCAGGAGAGGGGTACGACAGGGTTGCGTTCTTGCTCCGACTCTTTTCATCTTGTTTATCAACGAGGTAGTGCAAGTTATTACCAATTGCCAAAATGATGCGCCCTCTCTGAATAATACAAAAATCCCGATTCTGCTATTCGCCGACGATTCTCTTTTGATCTCCCGAACACCGATGGGCCTACAGGTCTTAATGGATCGGTTTAGCTCGTTTTATGACGACTTTGGGCTGGAGCTTAATCATACCAAAACTAAAACCATGGGACGTGGTCCCTCTAAAGGATATACCAGCCTTTATAAAGGGACTCCGTTGAGCAAGGTTTGCTCCATTGATTACCTGGGGGTCAGAATTAGTAAGGACATGCAGTGGGAGGCCCAGATTAATAAAAGCTTAGCCCTTCTGGCACATAGATCTGGGGCAATTTTGCGCTTCCAAAGTCGACCGTCGAGAGAGTAGTTACCCCAGCACTAAAAATTTATCGGGCAAAGGCCCAGAGTGCTGTGGCCTATGGCGCAGAAATCTGGGGATACTCAAATGCTGGTAAACTTTCAATAGGTGAAAACAACTTTGTAAGATCACTCTTGGCTTGTCCACGTAATACTCCTTTGTTACCAATGTTTTGGGACCTTGGACTTGCACGTATCTCAGACATTATTGCTCTAAGACCGCTGCTTTTCTGGGTACGTGTTTGGTCTACTCCTGAGCTACTCACATATAAGGAATCCATCCAAGATATCTTAGAGAGACCTAAAATGCTTACTATCCCTTGGTTTAAACACATATCTAACTGGTTTTGCACTCTGGGTCTTAGTAATTACTGGAGCCATCCTCATAATTTAAGGAAAGAGCAGAAGAATCATCTAAAAACAGCTTACTGGGCGTATGTCAGGGGAAATTACTTACTTCATTTGTCTCATGGCAGATTGACTTCTCAATTTCTTGACACTAAGTGGCATCCGCGTTTTTAACTGTTTATGGATCTTATTACTGATCCATTAAGCAAGAGTTTGTATATTCAGTTCAGATATGGATGCCTACCCCTTAAATCTTTTGGCAATTGGCGGGATTCTGCTCTGAGTACTGATCTATGCCCGAGTTGTAGGATTTCTCCGGAAACCATTGTGCATTTCATGTTCATATGCCCAGCATATAGGATTGCTCGTCAGAGGTGGCTACGTCCAGTTTGTAAGAATATGGGGATCAGATGCTGTATAGATGCTTTAAGGATAATGATGAGGGACACATCCTGCACCCTGTTCTGTGCAGTTAGCAAGTTCCTTGCGGCTGCATGGCATACACGAATCTGCCAGTTAAAAAATTCTTCTTGATCATTATGAGGTCTATGATTAGGGTATTAGCTCGCTGAATGATATTTTGGCTATCCTGAGGAATAAGGGCTAGGTAGTTATGCACTGTGTGAAGAGGAATATCTCTTTGATTTTAGTATTTATGTTTTACTCTCTTATGTATGTTTGGAATGTCAGATATCTATGATTTTAAATTTTATTCTTGTATTGTGTGATTTATGCTTTGATGGTTTAAATTAACCAAAAAAAGCGATGTGTTGATGATGAGTGGGTTCTTCCATTGTGACTTGTGATGCTGCCACTAGCAACCTGTGTTGTTTTGACTAAAACCTTAGTGAACAATTTACACACATTCAATTGAACATCAGGCTTACTTGCTGCTACAGGTTTTCTGTCACAATAACAAAGGATAACAATAGAGGCAGCATAACTGATGACACTAGGAGAGCAAGGTCACCTGAAAAACTCCATGAACACCATTGCTCCACCTATGTAACACCCCCCGAATGCAAGGTAATGCAAGACAATGCAAGGCACTGCCCTGCGTTACTTGCAGGTCAAAAGTGACACAAGGCCACACAAATATCAATTTGAATGGCTTTGTAAATTTCACCTAATTACTTGTGATGCCCTGCGCCAACTTGCGATGCAAGGACAGAGTAAGTGCTTAAAAATTCTGCATCTTGCTTTCCATAGGAACAGCATGCTTATCCAGAAAGGAGTCTTCAGGATACTTGTCACTTTTGTGTTCTGCCTCCCTACCCTCACATCAACTATGGAAACAAAAAGAAGATCAAGACAGCAAGGTATACTGGAGTCTCACACGAATTATCACAGATGGATCTTGAAGGGCAGTGTTAAAAAGTCTGCTTCTTTAGTAGTAGCCTGATAACTGAGTATACTATGCACCCTTGCACACATACCTGGAGTCAGCTCATTGGTCACTATACCTTGGCAGATTTCTCCTATGTGCATGTCACTGTGCATGTTGCTCCTATCTAAGGCTCGGTTGCCCTTTCAAAAAGCAAACGTGTACATGAAAATACATACAGCACCAATGGGCGGTGACTCAATTGGTATTAATAGTCTTACTGTAAACATGAAGAGTGCGGAGTATCATCAATATCAGCTTGTAATGTTAAACAGGTGTAGAAATAAGGAGAAGGAGGTGGACTGGAAGGACATAATGAGAGGGTCAAGGGAGGTTAGTGGGGTGGCAAAGTCAAAGTGCGGTGGGATACAAACGAATCTGATGAGGACATCACCTTTTCAATGTTGTTGCAAGTAGTAGATACATAGAAAGAAATCAAGAAGTTGCATGAAGATATTTCAGAGGCCGAACAACAAGTATAGGTCAGGGCAGAATTTGTTACAAATGTCAATGACATTTGAGTTTCAGCTGCTGGAAGATCTGTGTCACCAGACAGCTTGTTATTTCCTGTGATATGACATTTTCATGGCCCTTTACATATCAGAAGGCATGTCATGGTAAGATTATTCAGGTAGAACTGGTTTAATCCCTGATTCAGAGTGTTAGCTGAGGGATTACAACATAGATGTGTGACGTGTCAGCAAATGAATATAGGCAGAAGAACCCCTGTAACATTGAGTCAGGAGAAGCATTTAACAGGATTTAGTTGGATTGTATTGAAATTCCTTTCTGTAATGAGTTGAGATATATCCTTGTTATGGTGTGTTTTCTCCTGATGGGTGGAAACCTGCCAACACAAAGAAATGACAGCCTCACTGCAGCTAAACTGCTGTTATGAGAACTCATACAGAGGTTAAGATTTTTGGTTTCTCTGGAGTCAGACCCATGGACCCATTTTATATTTGATGTCTTTAGAATGCTGTGTGTGCCACTTCAAGTGAAGAAGAGGCTGCATTGAAGCTACCGTCCAGAAGCCTCGGTATATTTGAGCAGTTAAATGGGACTCTGAAATTATGTTTGGCCAGTGTCTGTGCATCTACCTCTCTGAAACGGCCAGATTCTTTCTCATTAATACTGATAAGTCTCTGAAGTACCCCTGACTGAGGGAAAGGATTATCACCCCATAAAATACTAGTAGGATATGCTATGTGACTGATTGCTGTGCCTGTATTTTCACTTGTAAATATCATAGATGACATGATACTTAATTAACGCAAGGGTTAGTTAATGTGTTATGTTCTGTTTCTCACCAGGTTGGAGCTGTCACTGCCACTCCAAGCCAGGTGCAGTGTTACAACCTTAACCCTGGTGACTGGGTCCTTGTTAAATAGCACATATACAAATCCTGCATGGAACCAAGGTAAAAAGGTAATTACCAGATGATTCCAATCACCACCACTGCTGTGAGGTGCACTGGGATGCTGGATTGGATGCATTTCTCTCACACCCAGAGTGAGTTCTCTGATTGATGAAGTGGTGACATTCAAGCCAAGTCTACGACCTCCTGTGTCCATACATCCTGATGTACCAGAGGGGGTGATGCGCCTCAGAATTCCTCACCTATCTCAATTCCTAAACTCTCACCTAGTGGTGTGGACATATACCCTGAAGACAAAGATTTGAGGACTGAAAGTAAGGGGGCTGGTGGGTTGCCACTAGAGCGGACAAATGATCCTGGTGATGGATCAAGTGTGAGCCAGGAAAGACTACAATTGAGATTGAAATGGCCAAGTAGTAGGAGACCATTGAGATCTAGTGTGTCAGTTGAACGCATACCACAAACCATCACACAAGAAAAAGAACCCAGTAGTACAAGTGACATGGAAGAAGATCAACATACACCAAGGAGATCCAATAGAGTGGGAGTACCTTGCCATAAGTATTCTGTACCCAAATGCATCTACTAAACAGAGAAAATGCCTAATGCAATTGATCAGGATCCCAAAAATATTTAGATCAGAATTATTTGAAACCAGGTGGTATGCCACACTAAGACAACATCTGGTTCAAACATTCAAGACTATACTATAAATAATACTTGACAATTGAAATCTAGTTGATTAAATTCAGAAAAATTGAATCCCACCAATAATGATCTGTGTCTAAAACAAACTGTAAGAGATTGTGAGAAATGATCATGGAAATTCTTTTTAACAAAGACAAATAACCAGAATTAAGAAGAATTCCCCAAGGGCACGGTTGCAGTAAAAGAGAAGGATTAACACACTTAAGAGAAGATGGAGTAGGGTTAAGGATGCCTCCTGAAGACTACTGTATATAAGCTGAATGAAAACTGCAAATTAAACTTTGAAAGTTTTGCACAATTGCACAAACAGAAGTCAAAGCAGAATATTGAATCTACCTGCTGCAATATTCTCCTAAAGGTCACTGTAGACAAACATGTGTTTCCTTACCAAGGCTAAGTGTAGAATAGGTATTGCTATTGTACCAATAGTTGTTATGTTAGTGCTTAACATTCTTTAGTTGGTATAAGTTTCACACCAGAGATAAAAAATCTTAGCTATACTCCTGCACCTACATCAACTGAACATACGTTAGATGTGGTAAAATTAAAAGGTTCAATCATAGATGCTTCACATCAAGATTTCACATTCAATGTTGATTCTAAACTAGCTCCGGAATACACGCAAGCATTAGAAGCTAGAGACTGTTATGTTTGTGCACACTTACCTTCCGTATCTGCTGAAGATGGAAAATATCACCATATTCCGCTTTCATATACAGTAATATGTAGTATTTTACTTAGTTTGTTTTATAGACAGGAAGATTTTGCATATTACTTTTCTAATTTTGATATAATACTTTCTAAAGTTCCCCTTCAGAAAATAATGAACCCTCATCCACAAACTAAGGATATGAAAGTAGTTTGCTACTTCTTCACATCACCTACAAAGATAGACACTGTTAAGGAGTACAAACAAAATATAACAAGTTTAATGAAACCACAAGAAAATACATGTTTTCAAGCCTTAAAGGAAAGGTGTGCTCATGTATTCCATAAAGCAAATAAAGAGGAAGATGTCTTAAAGAATGTTTGGAAGGAGTAGAAAGAGGAATATAAAAGAAAATGATATATCCAAAGAGAAAACTAGATAGATGACAGAAAGGAAAATGCTGTGTTAATAAAAGAAGAAATCAATTTAGAAAGAGATACATTGGGATAAGTAGCTTTGAACACACATTTGAAGTTTTTGGAGGTCCTGCTCAAATTTTAACGGGAGAAGAAGCCGTTATTCCTGGATTATATTTTGTTTGTGGGCAGTTTCTCTAGTTATCTGCTGATTGAGACTGTGTTTGTTATTAAGCTGTATTGTTTCCTAAGATGTAAATAGCACAAATGCTCTAATAATGATTCCTCCTCACAGACATACACAGGATACCTTTGGTGGGACACCATTAGCAGGCGATATATGTGGGGCAATTGAACCCCCTAGGAGTAGTTGTAAATGATGTGAAAATCAGAACGCTCCCTGCAATAGTAGATAAGATGAGTACTAGTACATCTAGTGCCTCGTTAGCAGTTAACACAGAGTTAGTAGCTACTAGATCAATGATTTTACAAGATTGATTAACTTTAGATATTTTTCTGGCTGATAAAGGCAAAGTCTTTGAGATGTTGCTGACGCAGAACCGTTGTTCATACACACCTGATGAGAGTAAGATGATAGGAGAATTTGCAAAGAACATTTCTGACCTAAAACCTGAATTAGAAACTTTAGAGATAACTAATGTGTTAGAAACTTATTAGGCAAAGGAGTTTCTATTATAAGTAGCTGGCTTGGCACTATTGGAAATGGTTTATTAAGGGTCATACTAAAGCCTACATTGGTTGTTGGCATTTGCTTGAAATGTGTATGTGATTTGTATAAAATATTTACATGTTACCTATCAATTAAGAGAAATGAAGAACGAGAAAGGCAAAAGGGAAAGGAAATAGAAATCGAAGAAAGAAAGAAGAAGGCATACAAGAAGTTGAAAGAGGTGGAAACTTTAAAAGGTAAAATGTATGACTCAGCAAAGAAGGAAGGTCCACATTAGAGATTCATTTGTGATAAAATGGTGATGGCTATCTAGCCATCAGAGGAGGAGATTGTTAGAGCAAATGTCTTCATTTTGTAAGCAAGAAATGCATTTAATTGAAAAGTGCAATAGTCTACGCAAAACAACACACATATAACAATATATTTGTAGTGGACAGTCATACTTAGATGTTGCAAACATACGAGTGAAGTAGCATAATGTTCTAACTTAAGTTAGCCTAACCACTGATGTCATATTAACAGTGATTTATACATTGGCATTGAAAGACATGTTTTCCATGATGAACTGCTGTTTTGCAGAAAGTGTTTATCTTTCCCATGGCAGATGCTGTAAGTTTCTGGAAGGTTTTGATAGTTAGTGGATAGGCATTTGTTATGTATTAGGCAACTGATGGGGAGGTTCTCACCGGGATGGGAGGAGATGGCAGGAAGTATAACTAATGGGAAGAACTGTTTGGACTGCAAGATGTCGAGAAAGTATCTTTTTAAGGAAAAATTTCTGTGGTGTTTTTTAAAGACTTGAGGAACTAGGAAGTTTACCTCCTCCCAGCGGTTTACTGAAATTCTTTTGGATGCTGAGTACACAGAATGTGTCAATTGTTTCAATTTGAACCTTCCTAAATTTATATTTGCATGTGCTCCTAGAGTTAGATAGATCAATCTCTCCCTCCCTAGCATTCTGGGCTCTCTTTTTGAGAATCATAGGGTTACCTCTCTTCAGGAGACATTTACCCCATTAGAGCCCTTATCCTCTTAGACAATGTCTGTTGATTTATAGCTGAGAATGCTTTCCAGCTTAAGATATTGCTTAAGTGCAAAGGCTTTATAGTAATATATTGTATTCTCTCGTCTGAACTGTTTGCCTGGTTAATGAATTAACGCTGTTTTTCTTGACTTAATTATGAAATTGCCATTCTAATTCTTAATTTGGATTAGAGAAATTCCTTTCTGGCACATGTCTGCTGTATCATCTTTATTTTATTTGTCATATTTACTAATTTGGTATTTTACCATGTTTTGAAATGACAACTCATCGATTATTTGAACTTGTAATAATTATGATGAAAAATTCATATTTACTGAACAAAACAAATTGGCTTTTAGTAGAATTGTTAATAAAAACCTTTTAACTCACACCAGCTCTCCTCATTGATTACTGTGGAGCCCCAAATGGACTTCAATGGTCATGGTGTTCGATTGCTCCTTTTTCCTTCTCCTTGTCGGTGAACAAAGGTTCCTACAACTAGTGGTATGGGTTATTCAATGATTACACCCAAATGCTGAGGTGCACAGATCACTGCGTCATCAATGGTAGTGAAGGAGAAGGGAAATTATAGAGGCAGCTGGGGACAGTGGAAAAGCTTTGGAGAGTGAGTAGGAAAGAATAAGACAGAAATCACTTACGGTGAATGATAACAGGCAAGTGCAGACAGGGAAAGTCAAAGTTGGTATAGAAAGAGTTAGTGAGGTGGGAGAGGACCAAGAAAATAAATGACTGGATGGGGAGAGTTGAGAGTAGGACTACGTGTGGAAGCAATGGAAACAGGAATGGGATAATTTAAACTTCCATGTTATGCCATGGGCTTCATTGGTTGGCCATTCAAGCAATGACACACCTTGAAAGTAACACAACAGCTAGAGATTGAAGTGGGCTCACTCAAAACCCACTGCGCCCGTACTACATCTTATTCTTTTTGATGCATTCATTACATGAGATCTCCCAGAAAGCTAAAGATGTTTACCAACACAGTTATCTGTTCATTAAGAAATGTTTTCATTTTTTGTCACCTCAATTCAAAAAACAATTGTGGTTGCTTTGAATAATATTCTCTTCATACATATATATATATATATATATATATATATATATGAACATTGAAAACATAAAGGCACTTAGATGCAGAGATAAGACTATTACATCTATAATTGATACCATGGCAGTCTCTCAAGTGTAAACCTGGAGATGTTGAAAGAAAAGTTATTTCAATGCAGACCCAATCAGAGACAAGATTAGAAGACGACCCATATCCTCAAAATGACTAAGGGAGATTCACATTAAGAAGTTTCTCAAAGAGTCATATTTCTTCAAAATGTAGAAAAACACAATCAGTACTTGAAACAGTTTGCTGGCTTCCTGTTGACACTTACTCTCCCACTTCATTTCAGACTCAGCACTGTGACCGGAACAAGGTCAAGAAAGATTTGCATATGGCTTGTTCCACATGGAGGAGGCATGGTGTGCAAAATAATTATTTGAAGCAGCCAGGAGTATTTACCAGTGGCTGGGTTTAATTCAATCATGCATCCATCACTTTTTTGTGCACTTCATTGTGATACTTTAGGTGGGACAGGTATGCCCAGATGTGATTCCAGCACCCACTGTGCCACTGGATGAAGCTATACCTGATTGATGAGCCCCAAGAAGAGCAAAATGTGTCTTAAGTTGCTTGTGTTCTGGTGCAGGGAGGACCTGGCTTGTCAGTTTGGATCACACTGTTCCCATTGGAGCAGTGTCAAGTTTGATTTGCACATGGCTGGGTCCAAACTGATGTATCTTTTTGTGCAAAATAATGATTACCTGGGATCTTGCACTGAGTAAGTACCAATGGCTTACATCAATTCAAGAATTCCATTTATCACCTTTTTGTATAGAAAATATGTGGACCACATACTGTTTTTTCCAAAAAATAGCACATTTTTGTTTTAGGGATTTTTTAAGGTATCTTTTCCAAAAACAAAAAAGGGTAACAAAATGTG
Source organism: Pleurodeles waltl (assembly GCF_031143425.1). Classification (NCBI taxonomy): domain Eukaryota; kingdom Metazoa; phylum Chordata; class Amphibia; order Caudata; family Salamandridae; genus Pleurodeles; species Pleurodeles waltl. The sequence goes on along the minus strand of NC_090449.1, from coordinate 962,368,300 downwards.
TATGATTTCATAAACTGATGCAATGAAGGCAGACAAGATACTTTTAATTAAACTATCTAGGATTATACCTTCATAATTCAATGGAGGCATGAAAAGTCTCTGTAAACCCAACTATGACTCAACAAGAAGCCTTTGGGCCTGATTCTAACCGCGGCGGGCGGAGGTCGCCGCCCGCCTGGCGGGAACCGCCAGATGGCCACTCCGCGGTCGAAAGACCGCTGGGGCCATTCTGACTTTCCCGCTGGGCCGGCGGGCGCTAGCCAATATAGCGCCCGCCGGCCCAGCGGGAAAGCGGCCTGCAACACTGAAGCCGGCTCCGAATGGAGCCGGCGGTGTTGCAGGTGTGCGATGGGTGCAGTTGCACCCGTCATGCTTTTCACTGTCTGCTAGGCAGACAGTGAAAAGCATACTGGGGCCCTGTTAGGGGGCCCCTGAACTGCCCATGCCAGTGGCATGGGCAGTGCAGGGGCCCCCAGGGGCCCCAGGACACCCGTTCCCACCAGCCTGTTCCTGGCGGTAAAAACCGCCAGGAACAGGCTGGCGGGAAGGGGGTCAGAATCCCCATGGCGGCGCTGCTTGCAGCTGCTTGCAGTGCCGCCATGGAGGATTCGGCCAGCCGGGGTTAAACCGGCGGGAAACCGCCGGACCCGGTTTTCCGACCCAGCTGTCGGAATGGCCCAGGAAGCACCGCCAGCCTGTTGGCGGTGCTTTCCGTCGTTCGCGGCCCTGGCGGTTTTTACCGCCAGGGTCGGAATGACCCCCTTTGTGTTTCTTTCAAAATGTATATCTCTTTTTTATTGTCTCTTTTCTATAGTATGTGTGGTTGTTTTTCTAAATTATTGGTGTATAATTTAACACAAATGAATTGATAGACATACTACTTGTGATACATAGTTGTATGATACAGTATAGCCATTCATGATAACAGAACATTTTGCAGTTGAAAGAAACCTACATCTAATATGTAAAACGAATTGGAATGCAGACTGAACAAACTGACAGCAGAAAAGGAGTTCTCTTGCATGAAAACACACAGGGAAATATTTATGAGTGCTTTGCATCATGCGTACACTATGCAACTTGGTACAACTTGGTACATGCATGACGCAAACCTTTCAGTCAGACTTTTGAACACTTGCAAAGCTACTTTGCATGGCTTTGAATAGCTTGAAAATTCTGGAGTAATGCAATGCAGCAGAAATCGCTGCATTGTATTATTCTGCAGAAGGGAGGTATTGAATGGGTGTTCCCACTCTACTCCCATGTTTTTTGACGCATTCCCAGAATTACCAAACCTGGTAAACCTGGAAATGTACTAAAAAGATATGCCTCCCCAAGAGAGGCATAACCAAGCAAAATATGTTTATTTCACCTCATTAGTTCCTCTGTCTAGGTGTACTGCATTCTGCAGCACACATCGAGGAATCTGCCTGTAAGAATTGGTTTTGTGCATGAAGGTGTCCTTCCTGCACAAAAACAATCCTGCATGTAACACGTGCTTTCCTACACCATGGTGCAAGTTTGCTGCCGGTAGTGTTATGCCGCCCATTGTGCGCCAGTGCAGGAGAAAAGGACAGGAATGCACCAAGGACCTGGTTTAATGGAAAATGATGGTGCATGGCGTAGCTCCAAATTGGCAGCATTCTGCACCGTCATTTTCACAGCCACAGCGCAGGGATGCACCGTAATTAATTGAATATGCTGCATCCCTGTGTTTCCCCCTGCGCCGGCGCTAAATTTGCAGCCGTATTGCAAGGATGGCTGTGTTGAGGGGGAGATTATTTTTGTGCAGAAAGGACCACCTTCTTGCTAAAAAAACAATGTTAAATGGTGATTTGCTCTTTCTATGTGTGCTGCAAAATGCAGCACACTTAGAAAGAGCAAAAAAGGAGGCAAAATAAAAGCATTTCTCTTCGTTGTGCCACTGCCTCAGGTTTACAAAAACTTGTGAATCTAGGGCAGCTTCAAAATGCAATGGGTGTTGCTGTGGCTGCCCACAGCAACACCCATTGCACGCCCCTTCCACACAAAGTGCTGCGTATGACGGGCCGTATTTACAAGGTGGTGTTAAGCCACAAAAAGTGGCTTAACACCCGTTGTAAATACGGTGCACGGCATAGCGCCACCGGAGCGTCATGAAAAGTGTCACTTCGGTGGCACTAGCGACTTTTATATATGCCTGAAATATGGAGAATTCTTGCACTTTCCCAGTGATGTCGTGCAGTGCACTGCACCACTTTGCCAGAAATATGGCTCATGAGGTTTTGATGCCCGTGTTGTTATGTTGAATTAATATGGAAGGGAGACATTTCAATGGGAAAGAGCAGTTACCTCTCTAGTAAGAGTCTCTAGTAAGAGTTCTCACAGATTTTTGGATGGCGTCCTCAGTGGCAGAGTTATTATTCCTCTGAGGTTTTCAACCACAGACCTGTGCATAACGGTGACGTTTTAGCTCCAATATGTGTGTGCTGCCATATGCACCACAAAATGTCTCATTAGCTATTCCTTCTAAACGAAGACCTAATTATTCAAATTTGAAGAATACAATTGTGGACATAAACAATGTAGACAGGATAGTGTGCCCATTCAAGGGCTGAATCTATAAATTCTTCAGAAGGATAAGGAACTTGGGGCTGAATGTAAGCTGGGATTTAGATAACTTGAACCCTCCGATCCAGTAAATCAGAGGATTTGTAAAAGCTAAATCTCTTTTTCTAAACCCATTTAGTGATTTGGAAAAGTTTTTCTGAATCGTTAAATGAGTTGTCTCTTTTCAAATGCAAATACTAGGTTGGTGGTCTTCTGTCCATTGCAGGACACTATGGCGGTCATTACAACATTGCCGGCAAAAGCCGCGTACCACCGTGCAGAAGACCGCCAACACGCCGCTGCGGCAGCGGAAATCCGCCACAGCTATTATGACCCACAGCTCGGAATCCGCCAAAATTCAGACACCCACACAAGTGGTCAGTGATAAACTGGCGAAAACAAAACCTCCACCGTCACGCCAACAGAAATACGCCCACACTATCACGACCCACGAATCCACGCGGCGGTCTTTCAACCGTGGTATTCCATTGACGGTACACACCGCCGCGCTCAAAATACACACACATTTACAAAACACAGCCACATTGGACAATTCGAAATACACACACCTGATACACATACACACACCACTCACACACACCCAATACAATATAAAACACACACCCACATAACCCACAAACCCTTACGACAACAAATGACGAGTGAAGGCCAGAGAGAGACACCACCATCAACAACACTAGCATCCACAGGCACACAACACCATCACCCACATAACTTCCACGCACCGCACACTGCACACCACTACATACCAGCACACTTACCATCCCACACACCACCCCACACATCACTTACACCACCCCATGGCACGGCAAAGACACCCCAGGTTCTCGGAGGAGGAGCTCAGGGTCATGGTGGAGGAAATCGTCCAGGTAGAGCCACAGCTATTTGGAGCACAGGTGCAGCACACCTCAATTGCAAGGAAGATGGAGCTATGGCGAAGAATAGTGGACAGGGTCAACGCAGTGGGACAGCACCCAAGAAATCGGGATGACATCAGGAAGAGGTGGAACGACCTATGGGGGAAGGTGCGTTCCGTGGTCTCAAGACACCACCTGGCGGTTCAGCGGACTGGCGGCCGACCCCCACCTCCTCCCCCACAACTAACAACATGGGAGGAGCAGGTCTTGGCGATTCTGCATCCTGAGGGCCTCGCAGGAGTAGGTGGAGAAATGGACTCTGATGAGTCAAATCTTAACTATTACATCCCTCACCCTACCTGCATGCCAGCACATACACCCACCCTCACCCCATCACTCTAACTCCTCACAAATGTCCCAACATCACTGCCCCAGCTCCACTTCCTATGCCCATATGGGCAATGCACCTGTGAGACTAATAGACTGGACTCTGCCATGGACATTCCTCTGACATTACCCCTCACCTTTTTACAACCCTCTCCAATATTGAGCACTGACTTAAACACCCTTAAAGCACAAACCAATCTGGAGTCTGTCTGTGATTTCGGAAGACTGTATTAGCAATAGCTGTGGCAAAAAGCTTTTCAGCATACCTATGTCACACAGCTCTAGTCCATGAGGAATCAAAGCAGATGTCACACAGTGGGACCCACATCTGTGAAATCGTAAGGGAAAGTGACAACTGAGTGACCATACACTGGGTGAAAACTACAGACAGTAGAGAGGCAGTAGTGTTTAAGTACATGTAGTAGGCAGGTCTGTATTCTTACCTGTGTGTCACTGGAAATATTGCTGGATCCCTGAGTCCCTGCTGTCCATGTCTTCTTCCTCTGCTTCCTCGTCTTCACTGTCTACAGGCTCCACAGCTGCCAAAACACCGCCATCTGGACCATCCTCCTGCAGAAAAGGGACCTGTTGTCGCAAAGCCAAGTTGTGAAGCATACAGCAGGCCACGATGATCTGGCACACCTTCTTTGGTGAGTAGAATAGGGATCTACCTGTCATATGGAGGCACCTGAACCTGGCCTTCAGGAGGCCAAAGGTCCGCTCGATCACCCTCCTAGTTCGCCGATGGGCCTCATTGTAGCGTTCCTCTGCCCTTGTCCTGGTATTCATCACTGGGGTCAGTAGCCATGACAGGTTGGGGTAACCAGAGTCACCTGCAAATGGCGAGGGACAACTGTTAGACACACACTAACCTGGAGGGATATCCTCAGACCCACACAACCATTCCCACTGACTAGCTTCCAGGTGCTCACCTAATAGCCACACACGGTGCCTCTGGAGTTGACCCATCACAGAAGGGATGCTGCTATTCCACAGGATGTAGGCGTCATGCACTGAGCCAGGGAACATGGCAGTCGCATGGGACATGTACTGGTCTGCCAAACATACCATCTGTACATTCATCAAATGATAACTCTTCCAGTTTCTGTACACCTGTTCACTCCTGGGGGGGGTACCAAAGCCACATGTGTCCCATCAATGGCACCTATGATGTTGGCGATATGTCCCAGGGCATAGAAATCACCTTTCACTGTAGGCAAATCCTCCACCTGAGGGAAAACGATGTAGCTCCGCATGTGTTTCAGCAGGGCAGACAACACTCTGGACAACACGTTGGAAAACATAGGCTGGGACATCCCTGATGCTATGGCCACTGTTGTTTGAAATGATCCACTTGCAAGGAAATGGAGCACTAACAGCACCTGCACTTTAGAGGGGGGATTCCTGTGGGATGGCGGATAGCTGACATCAGGTCTGGCTCCAACTGGGTACACAGTTCCTGGATTGTGGCACGGTCAAGCCTGTATGTGATTATCACATGTCTTTCCTCCATTGTCGACAGGTCCACCAACGGTCGGTACACCGGAGGATGCCGCCATCTCCTCACATGTCCCAGCGGATGGTGCCTATGAAGGACAACAGGGAGCACAGAGTCAAACAACTCAGAGGTACGTACCCACAGCTCACACAGAACACCATTCATAATCTAAAAAGTGACCTGTATGTGTGTTCAGTCTAGGCCTAGGTATGTGTGACGCAGTTGAAATTATAGACATGTGGGCCCCTGAAACGGCGGCTGCCTGACCTGTAAAGTGGGACAATGGGATGTGAGGTTACTGCGCTGGCGTTGTACACTGTCGCGGGAGGTGGTGAAAGACCGGGGCACAATGCTACATTGGTTAACATTGGACCCTATGGGTCCCAGGAGCCAATGACGATGTACGCTGGCGGTGACGGTACGCACCGCAGAGGACGTGACCGCCATTTTCTATCTGTTCAATCACTCGATACCTGATCTTCGACAGGAGAGGACCTACACTGCAAGTGCTGCTGTGACCTCGGTCTGGAAGAGACAATGGCTCGAGTGTCTGGGGAAAGGGCCCCTGCCTTCACATCGGAGGAATTGGGGAAACTTGTGGACAGGGTCCTCCCCCAGTGCACGCTACTCTACGGTCCTCCAGACAAACAGGTAAGTACACTGGGAGCATGCTGTATGGGCTATGCCTGTGTTAAGAGGGGTGGATGTAAGAAGGAAGGGGGGAGAGTGCGTCGTGCATGAAATGACGGTGAGTGCATGTGCCACATGGCAAGGGTAGGGATGGGGGCCAATCACTTTGACAGTGCACTTACTCTTCCCCCTGTACAAATCATGTAGGTCAGCCTCCACCAGAAAAAACATATTTGGCTTGCCATCGCCAAGGACGTCCGGACACTGGGGGTCTACCACAGACGGAGCACCCACTGCTGGAAAAGATGGGAGGACACTCGCCGCTGGAGCAAGAAGATGGCGGAGGCTCAGCTGGGGATGGCCTCCCAATGTGGGAGGGGTGCCCGTCGCACCATAACCCCCCTGATGTTCAGGATCCTGGCGGTGGCGTTCCCTGAGTTGGATGGGCGCTTGAGGGCATCACAGCAGCCACTCGCATTCTGCTGATTTTGCGCGCAGTGGAGGTGTCTGGGTGGGGGAGGTGGGCTGTGGGTTTCCCTAGGCCAGGGCGAGTTCCGTAGGCAAGGTCCCTCCGTAAGGCAGGCCATGTGGCACCCCACCACAACTCTGTAGAGTGCCAACTACACCTAGTCATGCCCATGTGTGCAGATGTCGTCCATAGCCTAGTAAGCCATTTCCTAGGAATTGAACAGTGGAGCCCAAGAGAGCGGCATAGTGCAGGGGGCTTCTGTGTCTGTCGTGTCCGCCAACGGTAGCGGTAATGCATGCACTCAACATGTCTTTCTTCTGTCGTCTCCCCCTTTTTGTGGACTCCCTGTTTTTGTGTGCATTAGCATCATCAGGCGCAGGAGCAGTGGCACCGGAGCATGAGGGGGCTGCATCCCACATGGCCATGGAGGGCCACACTACGGAATAGGACTTCACCATTGGGACAGAGGGCGAGGGGAGCTCCACGGCGGGGACAGGAGCTGAGACCAGTGACACAGACTCGTCCTCTGATGGGAGCTCCCTTGTGGTGGCGGCAACATCTGTGCCCCCCCATCTACAGGTACAGCCGCCACCCCCCCTTCCAGCACCGCCCTCCCAGCAGCCCCTCAACCTTCGTCCGTGCCCGCTCACCCAGGAGGGTGGGCATCACCTTCGCCCCAGGCACTTCAGCCCCTGCCCCGGTCACCCCTGCTGCCCTCAGTGAGCAGGCCATTGACCTCCTCAGGTCCCTCACTGGTGGGCAGTCTACCATTTTGAATGCCATCCATGGTGTAGAAAGGCAGTTGCAACAAACAAATGCATTCCTGGAAGGCATTCATTCTGGTCATGCGGCCCTTCAGCGAGCTTTTCAGACTCTGGCCTCAGCACTGATGGCAGCCATTGTCCCTGTGTCTAGCCTCCCCCCTCCAACTTCCTCCACCCAGACCAAATCCCCTGTACTTGAGCCTATCCCAAGCACACCTACAGACCAGCATGCACACACGTCAACACACAAGGGAAGCTCAGGCAAACATTAGCACCACACATCCCACAGGCACTTACGCAAGCATCACACACATGCAGACACACCAACATACACTGCCTCCACTGTGTCCCCCTCCTCCTCATCTCCATCCTCCCTCCCTGTCTCATCTACACTCACACCTGCATGCACTACCTCTACAGCCACTACTACCATCACCAGCACACCCACCACCACACCCCGCTGACATGCAGTCACCACCCTCACCACCCTCACTACCATCCCCTGTGTCCTCTCACAGTGTGTCTGTGACGCCCCCTCCCAAGATACACAAATGCAGGCACACACCCACCCAACAGCCATCCACCTCACGACAGCCTCCAGCGCATGCACCTTCACCCAAAGTGAGCAAACGAATACCTCCTACAACCACAACCTCTTCCTCCACTCCCAAACCCCCTCCAGCTACCCGTCCCAGTGTGTCCCAAAAACTTTTCCTGTTCAACCTTGACCTCTTTCCCACACCTCCCCCACCCCGTCCATCTCCTAGGTCCCGAACTAGCACCTCAGCCACAACATCTCTGGGACCAGTGGTGCCTGTAGTCACCGGAATCTGGAGTGCACCGGCCACCAGGGCAGCCAGTGTGGCACGGAGCCACAGCACAGACAGTCCCCCACCTGTGAATCATCAGAAGTTGGCCAGTGCCCGGCGGGAGAGGGGGAAGACTCCAGCCACCAAAGCCTCTCCCAGGGGTACAGGTGGGAGTGTGGAGTCAGCTGCGACATCTTCCATGGTGGGGAAGGGGCACAAGAAAGTCAGCAAGTCTGGGAAGAGCAGCACGGTGGAAAAGACCGCCATCATTCCAGCTGCCCAGGAGGCCACCGCCAGCACAAGCCCAGCTGCCCAGGAGGCCACCGCCAGCACAAGGCCCGCTGCCCAGGAGGCCACCTCCAGCACAAGCCCAGCTGCCCAGGAGGCCACCGCCAGCACAAGCCCAGCTGCCCAGCTGCCCAGGAGACCACCACCAGCACCAGCCCCACTGGGCCATGAAGGACCGCCGGCAAAAGCCCCGCTGGGACAGAGAGGACCGCCAGCAAAAGCCCCGCTGGGCCATGAAAGACCGCCAGCAAAAGCCCTGCTGGGACAGAGAGGACCGCCAGCACAAACCCCGCTGGGCCATGAAGGACCGCCAGCAAAAGCCCCGCTGGGACAGAGAGGACCGCCAGCACAAGCCCCGCTGGGCCATGAAGAACCGCCAGCAGCTGAGTCACTGCAAAGGAGACCGCCGCTCCAAGCACCGCTGAACAGGGCACCGCCGTCTCAAGCACCGCTGAACGGTTATATGATGGAACACCGAATCTTAAACTACTACTAACCTTAACAACGAGGTCGGAACACCGACCTCGTCTTTACTACTAATGATTTTACCACGAATGCCTTAACAACGATATTTCGTTGTAAAGGCATTCCTGATAAAATCATTAGCAATAGGCACCATTCCCCCTACATCCCTCACCCCACCCCCCCAACCCCACCCCAAAACCTAAAACCCCCTGACCCCCACCCACTCCCCAAAACCAAAAACGCCCCACCCCCCCAACCCCACCCTAAAACCCAAAACCCCCTGACCCCCCCACCCACTCCCCAAAACCAAAAACGCCCCACCCCCCAACCCCACCCCAAAACCTAAAACCCCCTGACCCCCCCACCCACTCCCACTCCCCAAAACCAAAAACGCCCCACCCCCCAACCCCACCCTAAAACCTAAAACCACCTGACCCCCCACCCACTCCCCAAAACCAAAAACGCCCCACCCCCCCAACCCCACCCTAAAACCTAAAACCCCCGACCCCCCACCCCCTTCCCAAAAACAAAAACGCCCCACCCCCCAAACCCCACCCCAAAACCTAAAACCCCCCACCCCCTCCCCAAAACCAAAAACGCCCCACCCCCCAACCCCACCCCAAAACCTAAAACCCCCTGACCCCCACCCCCTCCCCAAAACCTAAAACCCCCCACTTACCTGATTCGTCACCTTGTCATCTGCATCGTCCTCCTCAGCCGACTCCCTTGTTTGTACCTTAACCATGCATGTTCGTTGTTCAGGACATGCGTGGTTAAGGCACAAAATAACGAAGTCGTGGTTAAAGAAAGTGTTGTTCCGCTTTCGTTAACCAGGACTTCGTTATAAAAAATTCGGCATAAAGGTTGTTTACCCCGCTGAACAGGGCACCGCCGTCTCCAGCAACGCTGGCCCATGAGCGCCAAGGGCACTGATGCTACTGAGTCCGTCACCGGCAGAATGAAGCACTCTGGGCACAATGCCCCCTCCAGAACCAGTGGAGAGATCCATCCACTACCTCTGCCCTTAGCAGGATGAAGCACTCTGGGCACCATGCCCCCTCCAGAACCAGTGGAGACTGTTATCCACTTGAGAGACTGTGGCTTTGCACTCCCCCAGGACTGAACAGTGGGCAAACCACCCACTTGGGAGACATGAGAGACTGTGGCTTTGCACTCCCCAGGATATGGCAGTGGGCAACCCACCCACTGTAGAGACTTGAGAGACTGTGGCTTTGCACTCCCCAGGATTGAACAGTGGGCAACCCACCCACTGTAGAGACTTGAGAGACTGTGGCTTTGCACTCCCCAGGATTGAACAGTGGGCAAACCACTCACTGTAGAGACTTGAGAGGTTGTGGCTTTGCACTCCCCAGGATTGAACAGTGGGCATGTGGCCCTCTCGTGGATTTGGCATCGTGCACTCAACCGGCTGAGGTGCCCCCCCCTTTCCCTCCCACTGAGGTGCCTGTTTTCTTGCTCTTTGATGCCCCTGCAGTGTTCTCTCCGTCATGGTCGGGGATCTTGTGTGGGCCTCGCCCATACCGTGTGGGCCCAGTGTTCCACAGACTTAATTGGAGCACTACCTGGACTACTATGCTTGGTATATATTTTGTACATGGTGTATATATATATTTTTGCCTACTTGCTTTTAATATATTACAATGGTTACACTCATTTTCTATTGTCTTTGCATTCTTCCGGGGGGGGCTGAGGGGTGTAACTGTGATGTATCATGCTGTATTAGTGTGTGTGTTGTAGTGGGTGTGGGTGTTGCGTGTTGCGTGTATGTGTCCCTGATTTTTCCCTCCCCCTCCCCTGTGTCGTAGGTGCAGTACTCACTGTGATCTTCGCCGCCGGCATTTGTGCTCCTGGTAGAGGAGCAGGAAGACAATCGCAGGGAGTATGTGGAGTTCCAGGTCCATGGCATCCTCGTTCCTCGTGGGGTGTGTAGAGGTGAGCATTTTCCCTTCGAAGTCCTGTTTCCGCCGTGTTTTTATCCGCGGTAAATCCGCCCTGGAAAAGGTGGCGGAATGGTAGGTTGTGATACTGTGGGCGGTACTTTGTCCTCTGTCTGTTGGCGGTGACCGCCGCGCCGTTTGTACCGCCGTGGCGGTCGGAGTGTTAAAGTACTGTCTTTGTTGGCAGTTTCCGCCACGGTCATAATTGCAAATTTTTTACCGCCGGCCTGTTGGCGGTCTTACCGCCGCTTTAACACCGACCGCCAGGGTTGTAATGACCACCTATATGTGCCTCTGCAGCCAATCATAGTGGGTTGCAAATTGTGACCTGCCTAATGAATATTCGTTAGGCAGGTCGATCCATGACATACTATGATTCTCTATTTAGTAAACACACTTATTAGTGGATAGTTCATTATGCAACGTCAGATTTGATTGGCAAATATGTTGGTGCGCAGTTTGCCACTGATTTTTGTGAATCCAAACTTGCCTTTAACTTGCATATTCATTAGAGATGTATTATGATGCCCACCTGGCACCAGTGTGTAAAAACAGCTAAAAGAGACCCCTAAATATCCTTCAGGTGATATATCTACTGTCAAACATGACTAACCACTAAAATATGTTGGTGCGCAATTTGTCACAGATTTTTGTGAATCCAAACTTGCCTTTAACTTGCATATTCACTAGAGATATATTATGATGCCCACCTGGCAGCAGTGTGTAAAAACAGCTAAATGAGACCCCTAAACATCCTTCAGGTGATATATCTACTGTTAAACATAACTAACAACATACTGTTGTGCTTCAGCATCAAGCATTTAGAAGTATTTGTTCTGCTCCAACAAATACAAGGAATATAATAATACAATCAATGGAGCAAACGGTGACATTCTGCTTCATGCTGTACTCTTCTAGAAAAAAAAGCAAACTAACTCCCACATGGATGTCTACATTGTATTAATTCTGTTCCCCAAGCAATTATGATTAACTCCCACAATAAGACTACATAATTGGTACAACTTATTTTCTAACACACCAGGTCTGTTAGTACTGGGTAAATGCAGTGCCCTTTGATTAAAAAGGCATCATGCAAGGAAGTAGGTTGTGTTTTAAAATATTGAACTCTGTTTTTGAGAACAGAAGCTGAAAAAAGCTTAGAGCATTTCAATTTTCACCAAGGATGCTTTCCTCCTTTATCAGTTTGATTCTTTATTGTGCTGGGATCTGGGGTCTGTCAACCTAAAAATCTATTTGTTTCTCTGCAGTGGGTGTGCAAATTGTAACCAAAGAGAAAGGCGAACTCATTATTTGTGATGGCAGTGAAAGACTGCAATGCCAAAATCGATAAAATGGGACAATGATGCTGTGTACCTGAGCATCTAAAAACATATGTATGAATTATATTCTAGGTAGACTTTAACTAATATATCATCCCAAATGCAATGTGTCCTCTTTGGATAAAACAATAATCAATAAATACATTTTTATTTTGTGTATTGTCTAAATGCGATGGGGTAGGAGAGATGAGAAAGGCAGCCATATTTTCTAGCTAACGATCTCTGAGAGATCTGCCACTTGTAGAGGAAACCGAAGAAGACTCCTTTTAAGAAAGCTAGGGCAAAACAACCTCTTGTGCTGGCTAGAAGAGCGCTTAATTTGTGCAGTCAGTAGAATTAGCACTCATTTTTGGCACAGAGGTTTGACCCAGAGAAAATGACAGACATAAAGAAAATGGAAAAGGAAGAAGGAAGAGAAACAAAAGCAGTGGCTTTTGAAGAAAGCAGAGAAAGCAGCAATGAACAAGAGCCTACAGGTAAGGCATAAAGAGACAGGAAGTGTTGGGTTATGGAAGAAAGAGGCACAAGATGGAATAAAATCTAGGCAGCCTTTGTAACTAATAATCTCAGCATTCATCAGAACCCCCTTTGGTCTCTTAAGAAATATATTGGGCCCTTATACAGTTTCTTTGCAAATTACGTTGTGTACTAATATTTGGTTACCCGGTCAGAACAGAGCACATCAATTATCTCCCTAGATATGTAACTATCTTTGGTCCGTCACTGGCAAATCACCACTATGAGGTAGCAACAGTTAACAAAAGGTCTTACCCACTATTGCTACATCATAAAGATATTTTTGGATAGGTTCTCACAGAGCCTGTCAGGGCAGTTTGGGAAAGCAGGGAGTGCAGCTTCTGTAATAGAAGGAAAGGAAGGTACAGAGTGCAATGAAGAGGACATTTATGAAGGCTTCAGGAACCTAAACCCGCCTGCACCGTCCACCACCACCACAGACCCAGCACCTCACCAGAGCCTGAACTCCTGGACCCCCATCACCAAAGAGGACACCCAAAGACTCATGAGCTCCATCCACTAGGGAGCACTCTTGGATCTGTGCCCTCATCATATCTTCAACCTGGCCAGTGCCAGCATAGCACTGGAGCTCTGCTGAACTATCAACCGATCCTTCAAGACTGCCACCTTCCCATCACACTGAAAGCACATAGAGATCGGGAAACGTCCTCTATGCCGACTTTTTTAAAACGAAGTCCTGGTTAACGAAAGCGGAACAACGCTTTCTTTAACCACGACTTTGTTATTTTGTGCCTTAACCACGCATGTCCTTAACAACGAACATGCGTGGTTGAGGTACAAACAAGGGAGTTGGCTGAGGAGGATGATGCGGATGACGAGGCGACGACTCAGGTAAGTGGGGGGGGTGTAGGTTTTGGGGCGGGGTTGGGGGGTGGGGGTTTTTAGGTTTTGGGGTGGGGTGGGGGTTTTTAGGTTTTGGAGCGGGGGTTGGGGGGTGTGTTTTAGGTTTTAGGGTGGGGTCGGGGGGTTTTAGGTTTTGGGGCGGGGTTGGGGGGGTGGTGTGTTTTAGGTTTTGGGGCGGGTGGGGGGGTCAGGGGGTTTTAGGTTTTGGGGTGGGGGTTGGGGGTTGGGGTGGGGCGTTTTAGGTTTTGGGGCGGGGGTGGGGGGTCAGGGGGTTTCAGGTTTTGGGGTGGGGTTGGGGGGGGTGGGGCGTTTTAGGTTTTGTGGCGGTGTGGGGGGTCAGGGGTCTTTAGGTATTGGGGCGGGGTCGGGCGGGGTGTTTTAGGTTTTGGGGTGGGGGTGGGGGGTCAGGGGGTTTTAGGTTTTGGGGCGGGGTTGGGGGTTGGGGCGTTTTAGGTTTTGGGGTGGGGGGTCAGGGGGTGTAGGTTTTGGGGTGGGGTTTGGGGGTGGGGCATTTTAGGTTTTGGGGCGGGGTGTGGGGGTCAGGGGGTTTTAGGTTTTGGGGCGGGGTGGGGGGTCAGGGTGTTTTAGGTTTTGGGGTGGGGTTGGGGGGGCAGGCATTTTAGGTATTGGGGTGGGGTTGGGGGGTTGGGGTGACGCATGCAGGATCAATGGGTGCCTATTACCAATGCCTTTACCAGGAATGCCTTTACAACGAAATATCGTTGTTAAGGCATTCGTGGTAAAGGCATTAGTAGTAACAACGAGGTCGGTGTTCCGACCTCGTTGATCAGGCACTAGTTGTTTTGGCAGTCGGCGTTCCGTTGTACAACCCAGAGATCTACCCGCTGCTCAAGAAACCCACTGCCGACCCAAGGGAGCTGAAAAACCACAGACCCATCTCTTTGCTCCCTTTCCCACCCAAAGTAATGGAAAAAGCAGTCAACCAGCAACTTGTCGAATTCCTCAAGAAACACCGAATCCTAGACCCATCCCAATCTGGATTCAGAAGCAACCACAGCACTGAAACCGCGCTCCTAGCAGCCACCAACGCCATACGCATCATACTAGACTACATACGCATGGAGGTACTCATCCTCCTCGACCTCTCCATTCTGTTTGATGCCTTCACCCACTCCACCCACCTCCCCAGACTACACAACGCTGGCATCCAAGATAAAGCACTGGATTGGATCAGATCCTTCCTCACTGAAAGAACACAGAGTGTCAAACTACCGCTGTTGACGTCAGAACCCAAAGGCACATACTTCGGAATGCCCCAAGGATCTTCAAACGGCTCTCAACATCAAAATGGCCCCACTTGCCAAGGTCATCAAACAAAACAGGCTGAACATAGTCTCCTAGTCTCCTATGCCGATGATACCCAACTGATTCTCTCCCTTTCTGAGGACTCTTCAAAGGCCAAGGATGGGCGCAGTCACCACCTGGATGGAAGCCAGCTGCCTCAAACTCAACTCAGACAAGACAGAGATCCTTGTGATCAGCTCCACCCCTTCTGCCTGGAATGACTCCTGGTGGCCCACCGCACTGGGTAACACCTCCATACCCATGACCCACGCACGCAATCTGGACATCATCCTGGACTCCTCTCTAGCCATGACTCGCAAAGTCAATACTGTCTCATCATCATGCTTCCATACCCTCCAACTCCTCCAAAAGATTTTCACATGAGGAAGACAGTCGCCCGCGCATGCACGCACTTGTCACTAGCAAACTGGGCTACAGCAATGCACTTTGTGCCGGCATCACCAAGAAACTGCAATCAAGACTACAAAGAATCCAGAATGCAGCAGCCAGACTCATTCTGGACATCCCCCGACACAGCCACATCTCCTCCCACCTCAGAGACCTACACTGGCTCCCAGTCAACAAGCACATCACATACAAACTCCTGATCAGCACCTACAAGGCACTGCACAGCATAGGACCAGCATACCTCAACCACCGACTCTCCTTCTACATACCCAACAGACATCTCCCCAGCTCGCCCCTGCAGCCATCCCTAATATCCAGAAAAGTACAGCAGGAGGAAGATCCTTCTCCTACCTAGCAGCCCAGACATGGAACAGGCTGCCTCTCAAACTCAGGCAGACCGCATCACTGAAGCAGTTCAGGAAGGACCTCAAGACCTGGCTCTTCGGCTGAGCAGAACAACCACAAACAGTGCCTTGAGACCCTATGGGTGATTAGCTGTGCTTTACAAATCACTGATTGATTGATTGAGGTTGGCAAGAGGCTAGATATTTGCATTTTACATTTGGGAAAGAGAGGAGAACTCATGTTATATAGGGCTTCCCTATAACTCCTCTGCCCCTTTGTAGCAGGTGAAAGTAAAGGAATATGATTTTGGGGGCCATGAATAACATAAAATAACAAATGAGTAAAAAGTGAATGATAGTTTTTTTTTTTCATATCAGGGTTCTGAGTGTCAACATACACAACTCAAGCTTCACACTTGTCCATTTAATGTCACTGTCACAAGCAGAATCTAATGCAAATCTTCATAGGAGCAGAATGACACCTTGAACCCAATGCCTCTCTAAAGTTCTCAGTCCCCAACTATAGTCTTATCTGGAGATTAAAAAATCTTAGAGGGGAAAGGGGTTGGAGTTGAAAGAAGAAACTGCCTCGTCCTCTACTCCGCGCTCATCTATCACTTCGCCCGTTGTTTTTTGAGGACTCAGTGGTTATGTTACTCAAGCTGTAAGATGAAGCAAAACATGAATACTCTCCCTAGGTCCTACCTTCTCTATTTCTTTTAACTAGGATTAATGTTTTCTTTGTAAAAGGTACATTTTAGTGTGACCTACCCCAGTGTAGAGAGGTTTGGCTTCTCTTCTATGATTGCAATTAATAGTAAAAATTACAATGACATTTTAATTTTGGAGTTTTTTTGTATGTGATTATACAACTTCTGTTTTCATATTCTTTTCCTCTTCTTCAGCACACTGGATTTAATTGAAAATGAGTATTGTAGGAGAAAACCTGCTCTTTATAATTTTCACATAACAAAAAACAAATGTTCTTGAAAATGCTGCTCTTCCTCCTCTTCACAGTTTTTTCCTCATGACTAAAACAAATGTTTTTGAAAATTTTGCTTTTCCTGTTCTTTACAGTTTTCTCATGACTTAAATGAATGTTCTTGAAATAACTGCTCTACCTGTTCTTTACAGTTTTCTCATGACTAAAATGAATGTTCGAGGAATTACTGCTGTTCACCTTTTAGATGTGATGGAAAAGGAGTGTTCTTGAAATAACTGTTGTTCCTGCTCTGAACTGTTTTTTTCAGGACTAAACTAATGCTCTAGAAATCACTGTTCTTCACTATTTTTAATATGACAGAAAACGAATGTTCTTGAAAATATTGTTCTTTTTGCTCTTTACTATTTTTTCATGACTAAAACGGATGTTATAGGAGGTAAAGGTTTCTATGGCTTCAAAAAACAGAACTCTCAAGAATTAATTCTCTCTCCCTCAGAATACTTGCTTGACTGCAACAATATACTCAGGAAAACAAATTCACGACTTCTCTAGAAAGGCTTCTGTCTCTCAAAATCTCCTAAGTGAAGTGCGCCGATTACAAGGCTGCACGTGCATTTCACATCACTCAACTATCCACAAGTGTTCCTCCAGCCGCACAACTAGAGTGGCAGCCTTGACTCTCGGCGGCTGCCATTTTGAGAGCCGTCTGCTTCCAGGAAACTCTCCATAACCAAGTCTGTAGATTGTGCGGGTGTCACCAACTTTGAAGAACCGCCAAAACCTGGATAAAGGAAGCCAGAGAAACCGAGGATTTCCTGTCAGTACCCCTCCGCAAGGACGGCTTTCCCAGTTGAGGCTTGTAGGGGTATTGACGATGAAAGGCCTTAACCAGTCTTGGAGCATGGACTTCAGTTTGCGGTTCCCAAGATCTTTCCTCAGGGCAGTAACTATTCCAGTATATTAAATAGTATAGTTTTCCACAAACTTTCTTGGAATCCAGTATTCTTTTCACCACTTATTCTTCACCTCCTTCAGTTTTTATCAGTTTGGGTGGTGATTTTTCTTGGTAACCTCTTCTTCAGCAAAGATATATGAACTACTGAATGGGTTTTGAGTTGAGAAGGCAACCTAAGCCTGTATGTCACTGGATTTAATTTCTTCTCAACCACATAAGGACCTATGAAATAGGTTTGGAACGTCCAGTTCCCTTTTAGCATCAAATGTTTTGTACTTAACCAAACCCTATCTCCTGCCTGGTATTCTTTTTCAACTCTTCTTTTTCTGTCAGCATATTTCTTATATCGCTTCTTAGATTGCACCAGATTCTCGGTAGCTAACTCCTGAATGATCTTTAAATGTTGTACCAAATCCTTAACTGCAGGAACAGAAATCTCTTTAGTGATGACTGTGCTATTCATGTGCCTACCATGATTTAAGAAAAATGGGGTGTAGCCTGTGGAAGTGTTCTTGGCATTATTATGTGCAAATTCGGCCACCCAAAGGAGATCTGGCCAGTCCCCTTCTTGATCTAAAGGGAGTAGCCTTTAGTACTGTTTAGCTCCTGATTAACCTTCTCAGATTACCCATCTGTCTCTGGGTGATAACTAATGGAGTATCTAGTCTTTATATTTAAACCTAAGGTGAGAGCTCGCCAAAAATGGGACAGGAATTGGGAGACCCTGTCAGAGGTCATCAATTTTAGGTCCCCCATGGGTTCGGACTATATGGACACTGAATAATTGAGCCAACTTGTTAGACTAGGCATCCTTGGTGAGGTCTCCCCTAACTTTTTCCCTCTGTTTCTGAGGTTGTTGATATGTGCTGGACTCTGTTTATGCTGTTTTTGTTAGTTAATCTGGGCACTTTACCACTGCTATCCAGTGCTAAAGTGCAAGTGCTCCTATGCAAAATATATGTGTAATTGACTTTACATGATTGGCATATTTGATTTACTAGTAAGTCCCTAGTACAGTCCACTAGAGCTGCCCAGGGCCTCTAAATCAAATGCTACTTGTGCCACCCACATAAAAAGCCCTGTAATCATGGCTCAGACCTGTCACTGCTGTGTCTGTGTGCAGTTTTAAACTGCAAATTCAACTTGACAAGTGTACCCATTTTCCTGGCCTAAACCTTTCCTTTTTACACATGTAAGGCACCCCCTAAGGTAGGCCCTAGGTAGCCCCATGGGCAGGGTTCAGTGTATGTTAAAGGTGGGACATGTAGTTATGTGTTGTACATGTCCTGACAGTGAAATACTGCCAAATTCGGTTTTCACTGTTGCAAGGCCTATCTCTCCCATGGGTTAACATGGGGTATGCCTTTAAAAGTTATTAAAGAGCAGATTCCCTTTGGGAGCAGGTACACATGTGGAGTTTGGGATCTCTGAACTCACAATTTAAAAATACATCTTTTAGTGAAGTTGGTTTTAAGATTGTGTGTTTGAAAATGCCACTTTTAGAAAGTTGGCATTTTCGTGCTTAAACCATTCTGTGACTTTGCCTGTTTGTTGATTCCCTGTCTGGGTGAGTTTGACAGTTGGGCAGTTTGCACCTCTCTCTAGACAGTGACACAGAGGGAGCTGGGGTGTAGCTTGCATATCCTAATGAGCCATCTGTGCTGGGAAGGAGGGGAGGAGTGGTCACTTACACCTGAAAGGGCTGTACCTGCCCTCACACAATGCATTCTCCAACCCCCTGGGGTTTGTCTCGGGCCTGGCATGGGCAAGGCAGGATCTTGAAAACAACAGAGACTTTTCTTTGAAGTAGGCCTACTTTATAGGCAGAAATGGGTATAAGAGCACCCAAAACTCCTGATAATTAGATCACTTCTGGAATCAAGAGGAACCTCTGCCAAGGAGAAGAGCTGAAGAGCTCATGAGAATTGCTACCCCTGCCTGTGACTGTGCTTTGTTGGGCAATCCTGCAGTTGCTGCTTCTGCTTGTGAAAGGGGATAAAGAATGGACTTTGTTGTGCATTCTTGCTTGAGCAGAATCTCCAAGGGCTGAAACTGAGCTTGCCTCCTGTTGTTGAAGTCTCACGGCCATCAAAGACTTCCCCTGCCAGCACCTGGACTCTCTGCTGAGACTCCTGCCCTACCAAGTGGTGCCCTATCCAGTTCCTGGGCCCTTGAAAGGTGAAGCTGGCAGACAAAGACTAATATCCATGCACAGACCGCCGTGCGGGTAAAATTTTTACGCACCTTCCATGATGCGGCAAATAAACGAAGCGCCGCCGGCTTAGCAGGTGAAATAAACACTTCACCTGCATTGTGGCTGGAAGATCAACACAACACGGCTGGAGAAACGACACGCAACACCTGCTAACGGAGGCAGATAATGACTCAAACCCCATGAAGCGCAGTTTTGTGATACAGTGCGACCGGATTTTCAAAGCAACAATTATGGGTGCAAAAAAACAATGCAAACTTGCCCGGACCTGAGGTGAACGTCTAGATGGTCTCATCACTCTTGTGGAAGAGGAGAAATGTCGCCCGCCGACCTGACCGGAGGAGAAACGAAGCACAGTCTTGCTTGTGAGTGAGAAATCGACGCATTGCTGGACTTTTCTACGCACACTCGCCCATGTGGCTTAATTTTGACGCTACCCCGGTACCTTTGAGCGCTAACCCCATTCTCACTGTGTTCTAAGGATTAAGACTCTGATTCTTTGAAAATTCATAACTTGACTGTTTTTTTTGTCATTTTGGTCTTGTTTTGTCAAGATAAATATTTCCTATTTTCTAAACCTGCGTGGTGTCATTTTGTAGTGTTTTCACTGAATTACTGTGTATGTTGGTACAAATACTTTACACATTGCTTCTGATGTTAAGCCTGCCCGCTCGGTCCAAGCTTCCAAAGGGGTGATTCTCCTTTACCATAACTAGAGTGAGTGTCTTTGCTTGGACAGGGGGTGACCTGACTGCCAACCAAAAACCCTATTATTACCACAACTCCTTAGCACTTGGTACATGCTTTAATGCAACAAAATGGGCCTTCTTTGAAAAGGCATCTACCATGACCAAGATAGTGTTGTACACTAGAGGGTAAGTCAACAGTTAGATCCATGGTAATGGTATGCCAAGGATGAGGGGAAACTGGTAATGGTTGTAAAAGGCCTGTGGTGTTTGTCTAGTTAATTTTCCATGTGCACAAATTCCACAGCTGGCCACATATTGCTTAATATCTTCTCTCATGCCTGGCCACCAAAATTGTCTCTTAGTCAAATCTTCAGTTTTCTCATTTCCTTTTTGACCTACAAGAGGATTATCATGACAATCATACAGCACCTTTTTTCTTAAGTCTGGAGTGGGCAGATACAACGCTCCATCATGGTATGGCAATTGGTCGAAAATTTCTCGTGAAGGATTCGCATCCACCAACTTCTAGGCAGCCTTTGTAACCAATAATCTCAGCATTCTTCACCACCACCATTGGTCTACTAATAAATATATTGGGCCCTTATACAGTTCCTTTTGCAAATTACGTTGTGTACTAATATATTGTTCCCCGGTCAGAACAGAGCACATCAATTATTTCCCTAAATATATAACTTTCTTTGGTCCATCATTGGTAAATCACTACTATGAGGTAGCAACAGTTAACAAAAGGCCTTACCCACTATTGCTATATCATAAAGATATTTCAGGCTGCTTTGGATAGGTTTTCACAGAGCCTGTCAGGACAGCTTGGAAAGCAGGGAGCACAGCTTCTGTAATAGAAGGAAAGGAAGGCATAGAGAGGGATGAATAGAACATTTACAAAGGCTTCAGGAACCCAAACCCACCTGCTCTGCCCACCACCACGGACCCAGCACCTCACCAGATCCTGAACTCCTGGACCCCCATCACCAAAGAGGACACCCAAAGACTCATGAACTCCATTCACTCGGGAGCACCCTCGGATCCGTGCCCTCATCATATCTTCAACCTAGCCAGTGCCACCACAGCACTGGAGCTCTGCTGAACTATCAACCGATCCTTCGAGACTGCCACATCCCATCACACTGGAAGCACGCCGAGATCAACTCTCTGCTCAAGAAACCCACCGCCGATCCAAGGGAGCTGAAAAACTACAGACCCATCTTTTTGCTCCCTTTCCCGGACAAAGTAATGGAAAAGGCAGTCAGTCAGCAACTTGCCGAATTCCTCAAGACACACCAAATCCTAGACCCATCCCAATCTGGATTCAGAAGCATCCACAACAGTGAAACTGCACTCCTAGCAGCCACCAACGACATACGGATCATACTAGACCATATAGGCATGGCTGCATTCATCCTCCTCGACCTCTCCATTGCGTTTGACACCTTCTCTCACTTCACCCTTCTCGCCAGACTATACAACGCCAGCATTCAAGATGTAACACTGGATTGGATCATGTCCTTCCTCATGGGAAGAACATAGAGTGTCAGAATACTGCTGTTTACATCAGAACCCAAAGACACATGCTGCGGAGTGTCCCAAGGATCTTCACTCAGCTTTCAATATCTTCTGCATCTCTTCTAAGGTATGTGCCTTTCTAATTTCTTCGTCCAAGGGCTCTCAAAACACTCTTCCCACTATCTTTGACTCTGGAATGATTTTTTATCTTCAATAAGCACCTTCTGTCCTTCAGTGTTTATTCTTGACAAGGCATCTACTTTCCCATTTGACCATCAAAGTTGTCTCGCAGACTTAAGATATTGTAAATTCTTGTGGTCAGTAAACACTGTTACTATGTGTTTAGCTCCAAGGGGCAGTGTCTCCATTCTTTGAATGCATCTTTTATGGCTAACAGTTCCTTTTCATTGATTGTGTAATTTACTTCGGCTGGTGACAGCTTGCGAGATACATAAGCCACTGGATGCAGCTGACCTGTCTCCTTGTGTCTCTGTGATAAAATGTGACCTATTGCCAGATCAAAGCATCTGTCTCCAGATAAAATCGTTCTGTAGGGTCAGCATGCAGCAGGATAGGGGCAGAAGTGAAACTCTTCTTCAAAGACTGAAAAGATTCCTCAGATTCTGTTGAACAGATAAGTGGAACTCGTTTTCTCAACAATCGCATGAGTGGAATAACCTTTTGGGGAAATTCTTTAATGAACCTTCTGTAAAAGTTGGCAAACTCAATTACTTTGAATTTTCTTCTCAGATGTTGGGGATGGCCAGTCGATTACTGCCTTGATCTTTTGTTCATCCATGGTTATACCCTCTGGGGAAAGAATAAAGCTCAGGAAGTCTACCTTTTGAACATTGAAGGTGCATTTCTCTAGCGTCACATACAAATAGTTTTTTCTTAAACATTGTAACATGCTCCTCACATGTTCATGGTGCTCTTGTTCTGAGGCCGAGTCAATCAAAATATCCTCTATGTAAACTGTGGCACATTTATCTATGAACTCAATCAATACATCATTGATGAAGTGTTGAAAGGTAGTGGGAGCGTTGCACAAACCATATTGCATGTCTTGATACTCAAAGAACCCATACTTAGGGGAAGATTTATGGAAAGTGGTGCTGCACCGAGTGCAGCAACACTTTCCCTGCTCCCCTTAGCACTCCCCTACCACCACCATGTGTGCGCTACATTTAAAATACGGTGCACCATGGCGCAGGGTAGGAAACAATAGAGTAATTTTTTATGACTCTATTGATGTGCCCTGCAGGAGTAGCTCCAAACTGTTGGTGCTACTCTTGCAGAATACAGAGGGGCCTATTCTAAAGAATGGAAGTCCCCTATTAATGCCTGCTCCTGAGCGGGCGTTAAAAGTGCCATAATAAATGGTGCAAAGAAATCCCATAGATTTCCTTGCACCATTTTACTGGCTCCTCTTGGCACAGGCATAATGTAGCGCAAAGGGTTAGCAATACATGCATTGCGCCACCCTGTAAATATGTTGTGTATGGCCACATTAACGTCAAAATAAATGACGTTAATGTGGCGCAAGGTGGCACTAGGGGCCCATAAATAGTTCTATAAGCTATTTTCCATTCATCTCCTTCCTGGATACGAATAAGGTGATAAGCTCCTCTCAAGTCCAATTTTGTATACACCTTAGCCCCTTTTACTTGGTTAAGAAGGACTAAAATTTGTGGTAACGGATATCCGTTTTTAATGGATATCCGATTCAAGGTTCTATAGTCAATACATGTTCTCAAATCTCTTTTTTCCTTTTTGGGTACAAAGAATAGGGAAGAAGATACAGGAGACTGTGACGGACAAATAAACCCACTCTTTAAGTACTTTTGAATATGCTCCTTCATATGTTCATTTCCCTTTTCTGTTAAGGCACAGATTCTGCTACAATTCTATTTTGCAGTCGTATGGCTGATGAGGAGGTAATTTCTCTGCCTCTACTTAATTGAATACATCATCAAAATCTTGATACTCCTCAGGAATTTCTCCAATGCGTACCATACAAATAGCTAAACCAGCTTCACATAAACCAAAGGTTGGGCTAGATCCTCTGGACAGAGAAACTTCACTGAAGCAATTTCTTGTGCAGTAGTCTGAATTCATTTTGACAGATCTCTCTTCTCAGTTTGTGGTGGGATTTTGCTCAATAAGCCTAGGGGGTCCCAAAATAATCTGGAATTATTAGCATCTATCAAATTGAATCGCAAGATTTCTTTATGCCTTTCTTTAGGAATGAGCTCCACCCATTCAATATGACTTACTATTGGACCACAGGTGAGGTTTGTTCTAGCTACAGCTCTTACAGCTTCACTTCTTGCCTTTTATATCGCTCTCAAACCAATTGTGGAAGCAAATTTTATATCACAAAAGTTCTATGTGGCTCCTGAATCTGTCATGACTGGTATATTGGGTAGAATTCTCTCCCTGAGTTTTAACCTCATATCACTCACCAATCCAACTCTTTCTACTGGTGGTGCTGCAAGTTTTCCTTCAGCAATAGCTTCGGTTTCTATGGACAGATCTTCACAAAATGACCTCCACATTACATACAAAGGTTATTTACTCTCCTCTTTTCTTTCTCTTCCTTAGAAAGAGATCCCCTGACTGTACCTGTCTGCATCGGTTCCAACCCAGAACCACTGGCTGAAGTTCTTAAGCTTTCTGTCTTCTTTGGATCAAAACTAGGGAACACTTGGATAAAAATCTCTCTTCTTCTCGCCTCTCCTTTCTGTTTGCCTATGGTCTATTTCCAGAACTAAATCTATTAATGTTGAAATCTTTGTGGGTCAATTCAGAATCTGGGATAAGATGTCCTTGAGCTCGTCTTTTAACTCTCTATAAAACAAGGCTGCCCTCTTGTCTTCTGGCCAATCGGTTTCGACTATCAGCTTATTGAACTGGGCTACGTAAGTCACCAGTTCCTTATTACCCTGCCGCAAATCCAACAATTCATTATCAGTGGCGTGGGAGACTCTTCTTCTATCAAAAATCCTCAGGAACTCCTTCTTGAATTCTTCAACATTATACAGAATGGGTGCATCCTTAGACACTAGTGGCATAGACCAGGCAGCGGCATCTCCACAGAGATAAAATAACACAAAGGCTACTCGGGATTGTGCATCAGGGAAAATAGCGGGATGGCACATGAAATGCAGTGAACATTGGGTTAGGATTTTTTTTAGCCTTTTGGGGGTCTCCATTAAAATGTTCTGGTCGGCCAATGGAATCAGTGGGGACAAGGAGTGGATAATTTCTAGAATTCCTCCCAGATTTTTTATACCTAATCCTTCAGCCATTCTTCTTGGTGAATAATTTATCTTGGGCACTTCACTCTGTCACAAGCAGTATCTATTACACATCTTCACAGGAGCTGAATGACACCTTGAACCCAATGCCTCTCTGAAGTTCTCAGTCCCCAACTATATTCTTATCTGGAGACTAAAAACCTCTTAGAAGGGAAGGGGGTTGGGATGAAAGAAGAGACTGCCTTGTCCTCTACTCTGCACTCGTCTATCACTTTGCCTGTTGTTGTTTGAGGATTCAGTGGTTATGTTAATCCAGCTGTAAGATAAACCAAAATAACAATACTCTCTCTCACTAGGTCCTACCTTCTCTGTTCCTTTTAACTAGGATTAACCTTTTCCTTTAAAAAGTAACTTTTAGTGTGACCTATGCCAGTGTAGAGAGGCTTTAGCTTCTCTTCCATGTTTGCAATTAATGGTAAAAAATACAATGACATTTTACTTGTGGAGTTTTTTTGGTGCGAGATTATACAACTTCTGTTTTCATATTCTTTTTCTCTTCTTCAGCACACTGATTTTGATTGAAAATGAGTATTGTAGGAGAAAACCTGTTCTTCACAATTTTCACATGACAAAAAATGAATGTTCTTGAAAATACTGCTCTTCCTGCTCTTTACAGATTTCTCATGACTAAAACAAATGAGCTTGAAATAACTTATTTTCCTGTTTGTTACAGTTTTCTCATAACTAAAAGGAATGTTCTAGGAATTACTGCTCTTCACCTTTGGCATATGTGTTCTTGAAATAACTGTTCTTCCTGCTCTGTACTGTTTTCTCAGGACTAAACAAATGCTCTAGGAATAACTGTTCTTCACTATTTTTAACATGACCGAAAACAAATGTTCTTGAAAACACTGTTCTTCCTGCCCTTTACTATTTTCTCATGACTAAAACGAATGTTCTAGGAAGTAAAGGTTTCCATGGCTTGAAAACTGAACTCTTAAGAATTCATTATCTCTCTCTGTCTCTCAGAATACTTGTGTGACTAAAACAATTGACTCAGGAAAACAAATGTACCACTTCTCCAAAAAGGCTTCTGTGTCTCAAGATCTCCTCAGTGAAGTGCGCTGCTTCAGAGGCTGTGTGCGCACTTCACATCACTCAGCTGTCCACAAGAGCTCCTCCAGCCGCAAGACTAGAGCGGCAACCTTAACTCTCAGCAGCCACCATTTTGAGAGCCGTTTGCTTCCAGGATACTCTCCATAACCAAGTCTGTAGATTGTACGGGTGTCGCCAACTTTGAAGAACCACCAAAACCTGGAGAGGGGGAGCTGGAGAAAAAGAGTATTTCCTGACAATCACTCAGAACCCCTCGGTGAAAAACATTCCCCTAATTCACTGTTACCCATCTATAATACTAAATGTTGATCTTTGTATCAAAATAGTTTGCCCCAGTTGCAGGGTCTTCTTAAAGCATAGAAACCAACAACAACAGTGTATGACAACAAACTGAATTCATTTGGGATTACCATGTTTAGGTCTTTGCAAAACCATAAAGCCTTTTACCTATGGAATGCTTTTGATAATTTGCAAGTTTATGAAGGTCAAACAATTGCATACTTTGCCACATGTGTGTGAAAATTCTGACAATTTATGTTACAATCAGTAAACTTCCATAAGCAAATTATGCATAAACCTGTCATTGTTTGTAGAAAATATCTGCAAAAGCTAAACTTGTGGTGAAAACATCTTTGTACTTGTACATTTTTTAACTTAATTGGCTTCATCTAGAGAGATAAATACCAAACAATATTGTGAAACCTATCTAGCAATAGACAAAATAACTTTTCATGGGTGAAGGGGAAGCTCAACCATGGCCGAAATCATCAACTTAGTAAATCTTCGATGAACAAAAGCAGTTTTAAACTGCCCATGCCCAACCACACTTTGCTAGTCATGTGATTTTCACAGTTGCTTTAAATGTTAGAATTTAGCCATCCAGCTCATCTCCTGAACAGGCTATTTTGATCATTATAACCCAAAGCAATGATCAGGTACATAGTGTTGCACCCTCCCCAGTCCAGAATCATGCACACAAAACATGCCACAAACGACCTCTGGGGGAATCATGATGGCAAAGAAACTTTGATCTGGAAGAATTCTCCTGTCTAGACTTTGTCAAAAAAACAAAATCCAATTGGTTAAGGAATAGAGGGCCTCACCTCAGAATCATATGGGAGTGGGATTGTCCCTGCATACTTCCAAAAAGTTTCAGAACAAATTTCTGTTCCTAGGTCTGGGATGTAGCCGGGGTTGAATGTGATACCGAAGATGGAGTATGCATCCCAATGTGTTTTCTCAGAAGGACAAGGGAGGTCAAACACTTCCAGTTAAAATCTAGTGGCCCATCTTAACCCCTTCGCTGCCAGGCCTTTTCCCCCTCCTGTGCCAGGCCTTTTTTTGCCTATTTGGGGCAGTTCGCGCTTAGGCCCTCATAACTTTTTGTCCACATAAGCTAACCAAGCCAAATTTGCGTCCTTTTTTTCCAACATCCTAGGGATTCTAGAGGTACCCAGACTTTGTGGGTTCCCCTGAAGGAGGCCAAGAAATTAGCCAAAATACAGTGAAATGTTTGTTTTTTTCAAAACAATTGGAAAAAGTAGATGCAGAAGAAGGCTTGTGGTTTTTCCCCTGAAAGTGGCATCAACAAAGGGTTTGCGGTGCTAAACTCAGCAGCTTCCCAGCTTTCAGGAACAGGCAGACTTGAATCAGAAAACCCAATTTTTCAACACAATTTTGGCATTTTACTGGGACATACCCCATTTTTGCAATTTTTTGTGCTTTCAGCCTCCTTCCAGTCAGTGACAGAAATGGGCATGAAACCAATGCTGGATCCCAGACACCTACACATTTCTTAAAAGTAGCCAAAATTCTGAATTCAGCAAGGGGTCATTTGTGTAGATCCTACAAGGGTTTCCTACAGAAATTAACAACTGAAAAAAAAAAATATTGAAATTGAGGTGAAAAAAAACATCAATTTTTCTCTACGTTTTACTCTGTAACTTTTCCCTGCAATGTCAGATTATCGAAAGCAATATACCGTTACGTCTGCTGGACTCCTCTGGTTGCGGGGATATATAGGGCTTGTAGGTTCATCAAGAACCCGAGGAACCCAGAGCCAATAAATGAGCTGCACCCTGCAGTGCATTTTCATTCTATACAGAGTATACAGCAATTCATTTGCTGAAATATAAAGAGTAAAAAAACCTTTGTATTTCCAAAAAGGGCACAAGATAAGGTGTTGAGGAGCAGTGGTTATTTGCACATCTCTGAATT
Organism: Pleurodeles waltl; assembly: GCF_031143425.1. Taxonomy (NCBI): domain Eukaryota; kingdom Metazoa; phylum Chordata; class Amphibia; order Caudata; family Salamandridae; genus Pleurodeles; species Pleurodeles waltl. The sequence continues at coordinate 962,339,875 of NC_090449.1, read as the reverse complement.
CCGGGGTGACCATACTAGCATGTGAATTACAGGGCATTTCTCAAATAGATGTCTTTTTTACACACTCTCCTATATTTGGAAGGAGGAAATGTAGAGAAAGAAAAGGGGCAATAACACTTGTTTTACTAATCTATGTTCCCCCAAGTCTCCCGATAAAAATGAAACCTCAGTTGTGTGGACACATCCCATTTTTTTTAAAGAAAACAGTGGTGTTTTTTGCAAAGTGCCTACCTGTAGATTTTGGCCTCTAGCTCAGCCGGCACCTAGGGAAACCTACCAAACCTGTGCATTTCTGAAAACTAGAGACCTAGGGGAATCCAAGATGGGGTGACTTGTGGGGCTCGGACCAGGTTCTGTTACCCAGAATCCTTTGCAAACCTCAAAATTTGGCTAAAAAAACACATGTTCCTCACATTTCTGTGGCAGAAAGTTCTGGAATCTGAGAGGAGCCACAAATTTCCTTCCACCCAGCGTTCCCCCAAGTCTCCTGATAAAAATGATACCTCACTTGTGTGGGTAGGCCTAGCGCCCGTGACAGGAAACGCCCCAAAGCGCAACGTGGACACATCCAATTTTTTTAAAGAAAACAGAGGTGATTTTTGCGAAGTGCCTACCTGTAGATTTTGGCCTCTAGCTCAGTCGGCACTAGGGTAACCCACCAGACCTGTGCATTTCTGAAAACTAGAGACCTAGGGGAATCCAAGATGGGGTGACTTGTGGGGCTTGGACCAGGTTCTGTTACCCAGAATCCTTTGCAAACCTCAAAATTTGGCTAAAAAAACATGTTCCTCACATTTCTGTGGCAGAAAGTTCTGGAATCTGAGAGGAGCCACAAATTTCCTTCCACCCAGCATTCCCCCAAGTCTCCCGATAAAAATGATGCCTCAAATGTGCCCTGGCGCCTAGAGGTTTCTGCCCCCCCCCCCGGGAGCGACCCTTGCCTATGGGGTCGCTCCCCCTGCGTGAAATTCACGCAAAGAAAAAACTCCCTGGTGTCCAGTGGTTTCTGCCCCCCTTGGGGGCAGATTGGCCTCATCAAAATAGGCCAATCTGCCCCCAAAGGGGGCAGAAATGGCCTAAATATAATTTTCCCCCAAGGGGGGCGACCCTTGCCTAAGGGGTAGCTCCCCACCTAAAAAAATAAAATAAAACATAAAAAAAAAAAAAAAAGATCCCTGGTGCCTAGAGGTTTCTGCCCCCCCTGGGGGCAGATCGGCCTAATAATAGGCCGATCTGCCCCCTGCGGGGGGCAGAAAAGGCCTTCCCAAAAAAATGCCCCCCCTGGGAGCGACCCTTGCCCAAGGGGTCGCTCCCTTATGTCAATATCACACAAAAAAAAAAAAAACTGGTGTCTAGTGGGGTTTCAAAAGCCGGATTGCAAGCAATCCGGCTTTTGCAACCCTGGGAGAGACTTCAAAGGGAAGGAAATACATTTCCTTCCCTTTGAAGCCCCTCCGGGCCTCCCCCCGTGATTGAAAGAGAAATGCTTAGCATTTCTCTTTCAATGGGGGAGGCCCCTGTGACTAATCAGTGCGCGCACGTGCGCTGACGTCACAGGGGGTGGGGGAGGGTCAGGGGTGGAAGGGGAAGGTCTTCCCCTTCCATCCCCGCCTTGGGAGGTAGGGGGGTGCACGGGGGGCGCGCTAGCGCTCCCCCAAGTTCCCCTGTGTCTTGGACGAGGTGACCTCGTCCAAGGCACAGGGGAACTGTAGCCTTGGACGAGGTGACCTCGTCCAAGGCACAGAAGCGGTTAATAAAGGAGTAATGAGCCCATTGAGGTACAGCCCCTTGATCAGTACGATTAGGAATTACAACAAGTGACGCTAGGTTCTCAGCAATCTAATGTGTTGGATTATACACTACTGGATTTATCACCTTTGAAATCTAGTCCCAGGACCTATAACATAGAAAATGTCAATGGACTAGTATTCCAGCACCCCTAGTCAGACAGGTGCTGTGACGTCAGACATCTCAATGACTCCTGACAGGTCATTAAGTCCACCAGTTAATATTTCAGCAGACTAAGGGCCTCATTACTACTTTGGTGGTCTTTTTGTAAGACCGCCAAAGCCGCTGAATCCAACAGACCGCCAGTGCTTATTAGGAGTCAATGGAGGACTTCCGCCCATTTATAAACAGAAGTCTGACACATCCCCAGCACAGTCACACCAGCAAGACTTGGGCCGATGTATTATGTATCATGTTTTCGAGGGAGTGGGGGTGTGTGTCTGTGTGTTTGTGAGCGAGTGTGGGTGTGTATATGCATGTTTGCGAGTGACTGTGGGTGGGTGTCTGCATGTATGCAAGTGAATGGAGGTGTCTGTGTGAATACATGCATGCATGAATGGATGAGTTGCTGTTTGTAAGTGTGTGAATGGGTGGGAGGGTTGTCTGCATGCGAGTGGACGTGTGGGGTTCATGTTCCGGTGACAGGAATGGGGATTCCTGTCACCGGGTGCATTACCGCCAGGGTTTTCGTGGAGGGGTGACTGCCACGGAAAGCCTCGCAGTCTGCAGCCTCGTAATCCGGACAGGAGGCAGAGACCTGCTGCTAGGCTGGAGGAGCTCACTGCCGGCCACGTTGGTGCGACCGCACCTGTGGGTCAGTCGGCGTTGTGGCAGTTTGGCTTCTACCAAACCCACCAACTCGTAATATGGCGGTCTTCGCCACCAAGCCCTGTCTGTCTTTGGACCGCCAAGGTTGTAATGAGGGCCTAAGTTGTTTTTTAAGTTCATTGCCAAGCTTAGAGCATGTTCTGTTGTCTATCATGGATTTACTGGAAAAATATCCAGGTAATTCTTATCATATTCTAGAATTTTTGATGGTGAAACTCAAAGAGCTGCCAATTAAATCTACTGGTGTTATGAGTGTGAATAGCTTGAATCTTCCTGCGCCCAGAATGGTAGAGACTAGTATGTGAACGGGTCGTTCTAGGGTTAAGTCTCAGTGGAAGGTAAAAAGACATGATTCATCAATTGTTTTATCTCATCTAGAAGACCTCTTCAAAGAAGATGATCCACCCAGCTCAGAGCCTGGTAATAAAGAGGGGGAGACCCCCATTCAAGCTCCTGATCTGGAAAAAAGCATGGAAATGCATCCAATATTCCAAAAACAGAAAAAAGGGAAAAATAAAGCCCTATACACAAAAAAAGATGTTCAGAAGCCTGGTTAAAAAAGATAAGAAACAAAGAAGAGAGGCAAAAAGGAAGTTGAGAACGACAAATAAAAGAGGGTTAAGAAGAGTTAAATTCCCAAAGACAGAGGTATAATTGGAAACTCAGACAGAAAAGTCCACTATACAAACAATAGGCTCCAAGGGACTGGTGCAGGAGATTACATATATAGCAAAGTCAGAGAATAACAGATTGTAGGAAAGTCCTTTTTTTTTGCCTGATCACCCCCACTCTTTCTGGATAGGTACTGGTGGTTACTGACTCTTGGCTGTGCCCTGGGTACTGCTTACCAGTCCCAGGGCCAGTGCTCTGTGTAAAATGGATATGCAAATTAGGCTAATTATAATTGGCTAAGTTAACCTACCTATAAGTCCCTAGTATATGGTAGGGCATGTAGGTTTAGGGACCACAGCATAGGTGGTGCACACCTAGGTGCATTGCTGAGGTGCCCAGTGTCATTTTAAAAGCAAGCCTGCCTTGCTGGCTGCTTTTAAATTAAAGTTATATGCAAATTCGACTTTGGAATTAAAGGTACTTCCAAAGTTTTAAACTACCTTATTTTTACATATAAGTCACCCCTAAGGTGTGCCCTATGTGCCCCTAGGGCTGGGTGCCATGTAACTATAAGCAGGGACTTTATAAAAATAGATTTATAAGCCCTGGTGAGGTAAAAACAGCCAAATTCGTTTTTCCCTCATTGAAGTAAATGGCCTTCATAGGCTAGAATGGGCAGACTTTATTTTAAATTTTAAAGTCTCCTTAAATGTTACATACCAAGAATTTGGTATCAAATTGATTGTTGTAATAAATCCCACAACTTCCAGTTGTTGGATTTAATATAACTAGTGCAGGTAAAAAGTTTAGACTTTACCTAAAAAGTTGCCAATTTCAGCTCTGCATTGTTTTTGCTGCTGTGCTCTGATTGGCCAGCCTGCAGCAGCTTCTGCCAGGCCACTTTAATGAGGTGTGAAGTGGCCTGGCTTTACACAAAGGAATGTGCTTGGGGGAGAGAATCTCCCCTCAGCAGATGGGGAAGCAGGAAGGGGGAGGGCTGCCAAACTGGTCTTCAAAGGCAGAGAAGGACATCTGGAGCACCCAGCAACACCCCCACATCCTGCAACCCCAGACAGCTAGGTGCCCCCTTGATTAGATTAGGAGAGGGCAGGAGAGGGGTGTGTTTATGATTTTTAGCCACACCAGTGGGTGGGCTCAGCCAGATCTCTCCTCCAAAAATCAGATTCATCCATTTTGGATTTTTAGAGACTATTGCCTTCTGGGATGGATTTTTGCCACACTTCCCAGGAAGTGGTCATCACAGGGGGACGACCCTGTCCCTGATTGGAGGACCAGGGCCCCCCTGCTTTTCACCCAGGAGCAAGGATAAAACTGGCAGACCTGCACCCACGCCTCAGATCCCCACCAAATTTCAAGAAGAAAGAACTACAAGGAGAAGAAGGACTGCCCTGCTGGACCCCTGGCCTGCACCTGGACCCTGCACTCAGAAAGACTGCACCAGCTGCACACTTGGGCTTCACCACAAGAAGGACTTTGCCTGGCTTCCACTGGTTCAAGGAGGGACTCCCTGTTTGCTACAGGTGAAAAATTGCTAACCAGAGTCCCCTGCACCAACTCCTGAAAAAGTGACCAGCTGACCACTGCCCAGTGGCCAAAAAGGAGTTTGTGCCAGGTGCACTCTGGGAGTTGAAGTCCGCACTTCCCAAGGACCATCACAGAACTTCTGGACCCTTGGGGTGAGCTGTGGACCCCAAAAGAACCTTAAAAGAACATCTGGGTGAAGCCCCAGAAGTTTGGAAAAGATTGGAGAAATTTTAGAAAAAAGCTCCATAAAGTGACCGACTCGACGCGGAAATTCTAGCCGGCTTGCCTCAACCGCGACCCGGCCTGACTTCGTGGTTCGTCCCGGTCAAGAAAAACATCCGAAAAAGAGACTAAGTCCGAACGTAAAAAGTTGACCGGGACCTTCCAGCCATCGTATCCGAGAAGGGCTCCACGGACGTCGGATCAAGATCCAGGTTTACCCCGGTCGAAGGATTTTCATCTCGAAAAAACGACTAAGTCCGAAGGTAGAAATCACCACCGAGGAAACCGACTTCGCGTATCCGGACAAGGGCTCCAGGAGGTCGGATCCAACTGGCAGGTTCGTCCCGGTGAAGAAAAACTTCAAAATAAAGACTAAGTCAGAAGGTAACTTTTTAACCGAGGCTTCCCGCGACCTGTAGCCGAGCAGGGCTCCATCGCGGTCGGCCTGAAAGTTTGACTTTGTCCCGGTCCTGGTGCAACCAGATGACCCGATTGGCGCTTTTTGTTTCTATGCGCTAGAAAATAATAATACTTTAAAAATTCATATCTCCGGTTCCCCTGAACCGATTTTAATCGTTTTTGTGTCATTTTAAAGATAAAAATATAAGCTATTTTTATAAATTGGTTTTGGATTTTTAAACTGTTTCCTGTGTTTTATTTAATTACTGTTTTGTGATATTTGAATGCTTTACACTTTGTCTCCTAAGTTAAGCCTTGACGCTCGATGCTAAGCTACCAAGGGTAGAGCTGGGATTAATTTACTGAGACCTAACTGTACTTTTGTGGAGGTTTGTGGCTTGTTGCTAGGTGTAGGTACCTACCTGCCCCATCAATAACCCATTTTCCAACACAGATGTTTAATCAGAGGCAAAGAGCCTGATGGTCTAAAACCTAATACAGATAAGTTTATGTTGAGGCACATTGCCTCTGATATTAAGGGGATACCTGGGACCAACTGTATGTTATCTATTTTAAATCACATGAAAAATCATATGCCCTGACTCATGGGCCACTAAGTAGGCCCAGAAATAGGGACTCTTGTTTGATTAATGAAGCAGGTTCACCTGGTTGCCAAAAGGGCAAAGAGGTGACTGTGATTCTGAAGACTTTGGATTTTATTTAGCTATTTAGTGATGATGTTTCAGTTTTAAATAGTTCTTATTTGCTGTTTTATTGACTCACATAGACCAGTTAAAGATGATAAAAAGTAGCAATATAAAACTGGAAAAATTGCTAATGTTTGGGGTGAGAAAAATCAAGGGTTACCCTTCTATTCGCCCATAAGTGTCAGTCTAATAATGAATATTTGTGCCATTTTTTATTTTGAAAGGGGTTGATATAGTACCACACTTTTCAAGATATCAGAGGCCTACCATGTATAACTATAATGATATGAATAGGTTTATCCTCTTAGATAATGGCATAATCTCCCCTGAGGAATGGAGTGCAATGTGAAGTTGACTGTAATCTCCTGCGAAGTGGGTAGTGGAAGGGCATCCATTGTAAAGCAGAACTTAATCCCTCAGCAGCGCAATGATGATTTGATGCAGTGGCAGTGATTGATGGGAGACCTAAATGATAATCAGGGCTCTAGGCCAACACCATGCAGTCAATCTATTTAACAATCAAATCAATATTTTGTCTTGAAACTTAGCAGACTGCTCCAAAAGTGTTGAGAAAATCTTTAATCTTGGCCCACTATATCCAGATATAATAGGTATACAAGAGACATGAGTAACCAATACAACTGAAGTGAAAGATTACTTTGTTTTAGAAACCCCACAAAGAAGTCTAGAAAAGGGCATGCTAGAGGTGGTATAGCCACATTGCTGAGCTCTAACGGCTCATGGTCCTATAAAGTGTTTTGTCATTCTTCAGTGTATACTCTTCTGTAATAACAAAGGGAGAGATTATTCCATGCCCCAGTTTATTTTTGTGAACGTGTATTTACTGCCTAGTAAAGAGAATAACTCACTCTTAAAAGATAGTTTCTGTTTTATTAAATTATTTGCTGAACATGGACAGACCAACAATGTAACTGCTTTTGGTGACCTTAATGTCACTATCTCCAATCACTCAATAAGAATTTATACTGATGATGAAAGAGAGGGAGCCTTGAATATTCGAGGGTGTCCTTCCCATTGGTGTCTAGACTGAACAAGGAAGGGTCACTATTGCTGAATACATGTAGGGAGTTAGATGCCATTGTAGATGATAGGATATGTACTGACATTCCGTCCCATCCTACCCATCGAATGCTCAGTGGTTCGTAGATAGTTGACTATATCATAAGCTCTTATTCGGCCTTCTCCCTTACAAAGGCTGTTGCAGTAATTGATAATAAGTGGAGTGATCACAGTATTGTATCTTCTTCCATCAAGGGTAAACCTGAAGCCATCCCTCATTGGGGAAATACACTATCTTTAACTAGCAATCTAATAAAAGCAATAGATGCTGTTTCAGCACAGGGTTGGATTTCAGCAGTTTCTTTTATAAAATTTGTGAGGACTATATCATCTTTTTCAGAGAATACCTGCAATAAATCTAGGATGCAGGGAAAGAGTTTAAATGGGGGTTTTACTCTCAATAGGTATATAAATAAACTTTGAGAGCAACAATTTATCTCTTATTCAAAGGAACATAATAACATTTTATCTTGCCTTAGGAGGAGAACTAGATGGCTATTGATACAAAAAAGGAAATAAGCTGATAGGAGATAGATGGAAATCATGGAAGCTGTAGTGGAGATTAGAGCAATTATATCACCTCAGTCTACGCTTTGAATTGCGCTAGGAACTTTTTAATAGATCATAGTTTGTCGAACCCCAGCCTTAGAAGTAGGGTTGGGGTGATCCTTCCTTATCAGTCTGAGTCACAAATTAGAAAAATTATTCTTGGTGCAAAGTGTACAGGGGCAAGATGGCCTGATCAGTTGCCTAATACTATCATCAAGTTGGAGCATGAAGTATGTTTGACCACTTTGACTGCTTTGTTTAAATTCTATTACATAACTGGGGAGATACCTAATTCCTGGAGGGACAATGTCAAACTCCTAGTGTAAAAAAGACCCAAATTACACATCCAGTAATTATATACAAATCACCCCTGTAGACGCAACTGGAAAAATCTTTGCAAAGTCTGTAATACATCATTTACACGACTGGATAAAGGAAATACCATTGGAACAGGTTGGCTTCCATCCAGACTGCTCCACCCTATATAATATACCCATACTACACCTAATTGTGGAGAAGTATGTTGAGGAACAGAATATGCCAGTGTCTGCAGCATTCAACCACATGGACAGGCCTACAGTATGGAGAAAACATTATGATCTGGGTATCCCAGAGAGACTATTAAAATGAATAATGGGCCTGAACACAGAAACATCGTGTCAAGTAAAGTTGTGGGTTAATGTGGGCTTACGCCAAAGATTGAAACAAATATGGCCCAAAACAAAGCTATTCACTAGTGCCTCTGCTTTTTTTATTATATGTGGCTGATTTTCCACAGCAGATGGACCTTGTGGCAGGAGATTCCCCAATTTTTGGGTCCTGCCCAGTAGGGACTTTCCTATATGCAGATGTTAATATATTACTGGACTTGACCCTAAGGTTTTTAAAAAGAGCTTTCATGGTCTAGCAGCTTATGCGGATAGGCACTACTTGAAACTTAATGTAGATAAAAGTAAACTAATGAAATTTCATAGGAAGGCATACCACCTGAGGACGAACTATAGATGGCTTCCTCGTACAATAGCTATAGAAAAAGTTAAATCTTATCCATATATAGGAAAAATACTCTCTGATGATTTGAGCAAGAATGGACATATTATCCTCCTGACAAATGAGGCTTTATTTCATGCAAATGCACTTAAGGCACTTTAAGGTGCTACAGGTCAAAGGCATTTTATTCATTTGCTGTCTACAAGATTAACATTCTGCCTACACTATTATAAGGAGTGAAAACTACACATTCAAAGCACTGGCACGTTATGTACAAAGGAGAAGGGACAATTTTGCAATCAATTTGTAATTCAAATATTATGGCACAAATAGAGGCATTACATATCGAAATGGGGATTGCCAGCACCCTTGTAAGAGACTTGATATCTTTTGTATGTTGGGGCTATCATCTTATGCATTCAAAAGAGAGATCCTTGAGGAAACTTACAAGTACTGAATGTTTCACTTCGATAAGGGGCGCCTATACTTTGATGTTGAACCTTATTCAAGCACTAAAGCACTTTAGCCTGGAATTGGTAGACCTGCAAGATATGAGCTGTAGCAGCCTTAGAGGCTATCTAAAATCTTCCATGACATTTAAATCTATAGAAGAGGATAATCACCACTGCAGGAGACTAAAAAGGGTGGAGGAAGAAACAAGGACTGGAAGTGTTTCCGGCCATCCGCCATATTTAGGGTGGAATTTGGAACATGAGGTCTGCCGCTGCACGATTATGTTTAGATTAAATTGGGTCACTTTACCTTGTGTTGAAAATGCGTGACAGGGATTCATTTGAGTTGACTGGAGGTGTAAGATGTGCAAGTGCGCAGTACAGATGGTTGACCATGTATGATTTGTTTATTGTGTTGTATAGCTTGCTAGATGTTATTTCTTAAAACCTGTTTCTGAAACATGGTATTAAATCAGCTACAGCAGCTGCTAAATTCCTATATAATCCGATCAATGAAATGATTTGCTGTAGAACTTTTTTAATGTGTAAGAATTTTTTAAGCATGTATTAACTCTTGTCTTATGTAGTCTAATTGACAAAACTTACTATATGTGAAAGCAATTTTATGATATTAAATTTTAGTTTGTTGCTATATTAATGTTGATCTCCTTGTAGAGCTAAAACGTCAATAAAATCTTGTAAATCTTGTAAATCTTGAGTTGTACTGAAAGCCACCAACTGCTGATTTCTGTTGTCTTCAGGGGCTTCTCCGAAGAACAACAACCTTGCGAGCACAACCCCTGCGTTCACTCTCGAGTCACATTACCCGATTTTGAGGTTGAAAGGCCGATGAGTAAGTTCACTTCTCATACCTGATTGTCGCTGCCTTTGACATTGTGCCTGGTTATCACTACTTTTAGCAGGCTGGTTCTGCGTTGTGGTGCAACACTGTGTTCTCTCAACCTGGCCAGCAAGTCTTGGCTGGCTTTTCCAACATAGCTTACCTGTTAGACCTTCGACTTCTATACGAGGTCTAGTATGGGCTATACTGGATCATGCACTCCACATACGCCAACTGCAGGCTTCTTTACAACGGCCTAGGCACATGTGGCACATACAAGCATTTTGCTATTGTTTTGCAAACTCGCAGGGAGAGCAGTTTTGTTTCTTTGAGGCACGTATCCCCTACTTTTTGCCAGTTTTCACATCCTCTCCAGCCTGGAAGCATGCACACTAATCCACCACACATGGAGCTTGTAGTAAACGTCTTTATTCATCAGCGTACAACATTCAACTGACTTCTCATTATCCCATTACCGTTGATAACCACACCTTAATACCACCCAGAATGATTGCATAATTCCTTCATTGAGTTTGTCATGGGATCCTAATAGTCACAGTCCCAAGACAACACAATGAGGGGATCTCCCAGAATATTATCAAACCGTCCCAAGCAGTTGCGAATAAATGGTCTTGCAGCTCAGCTGCATGGGCTACAAAATATTGAATGGCCGCTTCCCCCAAGATATGCCTCCAAACTGTACAAGAACCAATGGGAAAACCTGTTCCTACCTTGATTATACTATTTGCAATGGTGAAGTGTACCCTCTTGTAGAGAATTTTTACATCACTCCATGGACAGAGTGTGATCATCATCCACAGGTCTTTATGCTGTTGCTCAACTTGCCGCATCACATTCTGGCATGGATGACACACAGTGGAACGTGCACTGAGAATCTCAAAAGCCTTAAATGGAATGGCTCCATCAGCATTGCTAGTATGGCTATATGCAAGGAGTATTTAGTTGCAAATCACCCTAACAGCGCATCTCCGATTACAGAATGGACAAATTTCATGCTTCAGTTGCTCACAAAATTTTATCGACCAACAAGTCAGTTACCACCTTTTAGTGAAACCACTACATTAGTCATGATTAAGGAACATAAGAAAATACGTAATAAAACTCTGAGGTGAGTTAGGAAGTACACAGGAGACAAGGAGTTACTTAATGAAGTTAAGCTGGCACAAGAAGCCTAGTGGCAGGTGGTTGTTGTCGACAAGAGCAACCAGTCAGAGTACTTCTGGGCTAAACTCCTTTACTCCAGCAAAAGTTTGAACTCTAAGCACTTTTGGCCTTTGGTGAACAAGCAAATGAAGGCCAAAGAGGCTTGGGCTGTGCCGACATATCAGAAGTAGAGTGGGCCTCCTTACTAACCAAGTACTTCCTGACTACAGAGGAGGAAGTTAGCCCTAAGTACAATAGTGTGAAAATTGCAGATAGCACTCTGCCTCAAGACTAGGGGTGGGCAGTCTACTCTGCCGGCAGAGGTCACGGAGTTTTGGCACTCCCCACTCCACTTGGAGTATGGAGTTTGGCAGAAACTCCATCAGCCATTGCGTGGGGGAGTTTACCAGCACCAACTCTTATCAGACACCCATTGCAGTGAACTCTTGGCTTTCCAACGCACACTAGACTGAAGAAAACTGGTCAGCATGCAGTTGAGAAATCACTTCTAGGCAGTGGGACAGTCTTTTTGGGGAAGGCTGGGCCATTTATTTGCACTATTTGAAGGTTGGTCCCATCTCAGCCAGTCAAGCCCCTTTTGAAGTCAGAATGGAGAACCAATCATTAATTAAATACATATCATTATTTCAAGGGGATCTGACATTTTTTTCCCATTCTGGAGATGTTGCAACCCCCCTGCCAGGGGCTGCTTGATATGCGAAGGAACAGACTTGGGGGCTACAAGATCGGGTGGTAGAGGGAGTTGTTTGCGCTTGCGCTATCTCGCCACCATCTCCTTGAACATATAGCCACAGATATATATGAGGCTAAGCTACAACTTTAGGGCTGGGCTGTTCTCACATACCCTCAAGAAATGCTTCACATATAGGCACAGGATTATTAAGTGATTTGCCCAGAGTCACTGGTAGGGGTCCCTCCTCCATACACACAAAATTCCAAGTCCAGTGCACCAGCTATCAGCAGTCTGCAGGGAGAGAGACACAAACGTGACCCGCCCTTCACCAGAGAAGAACACAGTAGCCCAGCAGATAAGGAACAACATGGTGTGTGTGATATGATGTGTATGAAGTTATAGTACAAAGTCCTTGCAAAACTAATCGCTGTTAGGAGGAATGAGCTATAAGCTGCAAACTGTGCACTTCGGGATGACAGGAAAGAATTGGGAAAGCAGATGCAAACTTTAGTAGTTAAGAAAGCGCTGATCATTCAACATATTTGTGTAATTGTTGACCAGGAAGTGCAGTAGTGCATGTGTTGAAGTGTGTCTGTTATCGTGCATGTGTGTATTCCTTAAAGAACTGCTTTTCATCATTTTTGGCCGTTCAGCAAGTCTGTACCAAGTTTGGCTGTAAGCGCTATGAAGGAGCCCAACCCTCCTGCTTCCATCACACCCTCAGAAGGTTTGACAAGTCGACTATTTTCGCAAGTCTGGTACAGTTATTTTCTCGATGGAACAGCGCTTTAAATTTTTTTTTATTCAAAAGCTCTGTGGAAATGATGGTTTCCCTTCTGCAGCTGCCCATTCTCACCTAAGTGGTAAATCAGTTAAAGTATAGTCCCCTTCCCTCCAGATTTCCCCCTGCTGCTTCACCACCACACAGGTCACACAAATCTGCTTTTTGTACTACTTCAACCTCTGCGGTCCATCTCGGTTTTGAAACAGAGTCCAACAACACCCAAGTGGCACACACTTCATCTGTGCCCATCATCCCTTAATGGCAGCCCAAGCCTCAGCAGGTGTGAGAAGAAGGCAGACTCCTTCCTCATAGTGACACAACTGAATGTCGAAGTACATATCTTCATCCCTTTCTGTGTCATACATAAGAGTTCAGAAGGCCGTTTCAAACACCTAACAAAGGTGTCATGTGTGAAAACTGGAGTGGGTTGCAGCTTGGGGGGGGGGGGCAAAGCAGAAGCACGAGCCAAAAATGGACCCCACAAGGTCTATGGATAGAGCAATAAGAGGACAGCTGCAAACAGGGTCACAGCCAGCGGAAAACTGATTAGAGGTCCCCCCAACCAGACATGCAGGGTCTGTCTATACTCCCTATCACTGGTGCAACCCTGAGGCCTGCAGCCTCTGCCTGAGTGGGATGCCAAGATCCAAGAATGGAAAGTGGAGCCGCAGGTGCAAGAGGAAGAGAAGTGGGGCAGAATGCGGTGGACTTAGAGGTAACCGGTCGTGTTTAGATAAGAATTACATTTGACAGTACACAGGAACCACCAGATAAGCCGTCCTTGCTCCATAACATACTTAGGGGGTCATTTTGACCCTGGCGGTACGGGACCGCCAGGGCTAAAACGACGGAAGCACCGCCAACAGGCTGGCGGTGCTTCCAGGCATATTACGACCGCAGCAGAAGCGCTGCAGTCGCACCGCCGGGGCCGGCGGTTTACCGCCATTTTAGCCCCGGCGGTGATAATCCCCCAGGGCAGCGCTGCCCTGGGGATTATGACTCCCCTACCGCCAGCCTGTTTCTGGCGGTTTGCACCGCCAGGAAGAGGCTGGCGATACGGGGAGTCGTGGGGCCCCCTGAAAGGGCCCCATGCGTCTTTTCACTGTCTGCACAGCAGACAGTGAAAAGCGCGACGGGTGCAACTGCACCTGTCATACGGCCACAACACCGCCGGCTCCATTTGGAGCCGGCTCCCATGTTGCGGTCCACATCCCCGCTGGGCAGAAACTTGGTTTCCGCCCGCCGGCCCAGCGGGGATGTCCACATGGGCACTGCAGGAGTGTGCCGCATTGGCAGCCGCCTGGCGGTTGCAGCCGCCCGCCAATGTTGTAATGAGGCCCATAGTGAGGACATGGAGCTGGTAACTCTACCTGTTTGAGGAACTCTGTGGAATTTGGTCAAGTTTTTTGCAACTCAGCGAAATTCCATGTAGTGAAACTCTGTGAGCTCCTCCCAGGCCTACTGAAGACTCTGGCTCTCCTGACATCAATGCCAGGGGCCTGGCCTCCTTTGCAACTCACATAGTGTACATCATAACAAGGAAGACTGATGGGGCCCATATGCCTACTGACTTGTCAGTGGTTCTCTATAAACAAGATATTCCCTTTTGGGCCAGATATTTTAACAGACTTCTTGACCACTGCCTGAGTGCTTTGTCGATACTTGATTCATGGCATGGCGCTATGACACATCCGATCCAAAAAGAAAGCTCCAGGCCTGATCCAAACAACTTCAGGATAATAGCCCTCCTGGTTAAGGACGCATGTAATACCAGCCTGCTTTTAGAATATCTACGGCTATGGGCAGAACAAAAACGGCTAATTCCTTTTAACCAAACAGGGTTTACGGCAAATTCAGGCACATTACCCAGCTTAATGGCTATAACTCTCCAGATGGACAAAGCAATAGCTTCAAAATCCATGATGCACTGCTCTTTCGTTGATTTCAGGACAGCATTTTATCAAATGCCAAGGGCAGCACTGTGGTCTAAATTAAAGAAATAGGGAATACCTCTGAAGCTTTTGCCAGCTATATTTGAGTTACACCCCAGTACGTGGATATGCATAAAATTGGGGGATGGCGCACATTTGCTCAGGGAAATTCTGACATCACGAGGAGGGAAGCAGGGGTGTGTTAGCACTTCTGCTGTTTAATTTGTTTTGAGCAGATCTAACACAGCTTCTTGATGCCATCAATACTCACCTGCCAAAAATAGGTGGTGTCCAGATTAGCAACTTGTTGTATGCAGATGATATGCCCTAATTGTCCATACAAGAGTGGAACGGCAACGATAACTTGATCACTTGTATAGCTATACAGCTGCCAATAATTTAGAGGTGAATCTGAAGAAGATGAAGGTTGTAATGTTTGGTAGGAAAAAATATAGGGACGGAGGCCGGTCCTAAACCGGCAAAGAAATTGTGTGTGATCAATCTTATAAGTACGTAGGGGTTCACATTGATGCCAAAGGCTACTTCGTGAGGCAAAGGAAAGAAGCTGAGGAAGAAGCCTTGCCCTTCAGGTGATTCTATCAAAATTATCAAAGTTATTGCAAGGACCAAGCCTCTCTCCAGTATTAAAAGTTATGAGGGCCAAAATCTCTCCCTCAGTAACCTACGGCAGGGAACTCTCATGAGGCGTGTACAATAGCTTGTTAAATAAACTTGTTATAAAAATCTACAAACAAGAATTGTGTCTTCCAAAGTCTTAATCTGCCACTCAGATCAGGCTCAAAGTTGGCCTTCCAGATCTAACTGCCTCTGTGTTGCAGAAGGGCTGTTCTAAGGCATTAGCAATTTACAATAAATAACTGTGCTTCTATTATTGAAGATTAATTTGCTGCTATTTTTGCTGCCTAATTGTCGTCAAATAATTGGTTTGAACCATTGACTTAATAATGTTGATATTATTAATGTATGTTTTTAATGCTGATTACACGGGCTAGTCAGAGTGGAGTTATCCACTTTTTTTGCAACCAAATTCATTTTAGTAGCTATGATCATATTCAGTCAATGCTGCAATATGTGCTCCGTGTAATGGCTTTAAATATTCATAAAGAATAATATACTATAAAGATATGTTAACACTTCTAAGACACTACATATAGCTTCAGGAGGTGTATGGGGTGGGACAACTTTCTAATAAGTTCTTAGTTGGGTCTTGGCCTGAAAATCTCTGTTGGATTAGCCATCTGGAGCAACAAGGACATCAAGTCAGTGTGGCTGCAAAGTGGGTAAAGGTGGGCAAGCCTACTGATTCACATAGAACTGCCCATTAACCTAGCCAAGAACCTGGCTTACATTTAAGAGCCTATGCATGAGCAGAGCCATGTAAATAGTTGGCATGTAAATCATGATGCAAAAACTATGTAAAAATATCACCTATTCACTTTAAAAATTTAAAAGTGTGTTTCTGTAAAGTGCAGAAATGTTTTAGTCTAATACTTCAGATTGTATCAGTGCATTAAGAGGCGTTTATTAAAGTTGATGGGTTTTTTAAACATGAAATTAGAAATATTCATGTCTCCCCCGGCACTGACGACAATGCCACTAGTGAAATCAGAGGCAAGTCAGTTGTCATGTTTATCCTGTTTGTGGCCTAGATTTTTATTACAATGGATCAACATTATAGTTGTTTAATTCAAACACAGGTTTTTTTTACAGAACACTTCCTGAACTCACACATTTGAAAGTCAAATGTGATAATGAAGAAAAAGGAGAGTCTGAAATAAAAAACATTGCCTACAATGGCAAACTTTTTCAAGAGAGAAAGCAGGGATTGGGCCCAAATTTTCTGGTTTCCCATTGTGCAATTCAGCTACTAGACTGGTATCTGTTTCTCTTGGCCTTTTTTTACTCAAAAGTAATTTCTTTGTCATTATTTCTGGGGCATGAGGTTAGAATGTGAGGGGTAGGCAGATGTCACATGAAAGTTCAGATCAGTTTGGGCTTGAGCATTCAAGAGGACATCAAGATGAGCTAGGCATTTGCCTCAAGCTTTAAGTAAATTACCCACCTCTAAGACTGGGATGGGGATGGCAGATTGATCTATGAAAATATGTGTGATTCAAAGGCAGAGCTGAAGGTATTGATCTAACTGTGACTTCTACCTGTTATTCACTCCACATCAGCCACATGTGGGATTTAAATGGTTTAGTTCCTGCAAGGACGCACATGTCAGTAATTAAAAAATGTATTTGAATATGGTCCTTATTTGGTCCTAAATTTGTGTCCTTTACAGAAAAAACAATGTTTAAATTTCGAACAGCAGCCATTGAAAGCCTTAAGGCAATCCAACAGCAGTACAGTCCTTGCTATAATTCATTTTAACATCATTGTGGTGCCCTAACTGTATTTATTTTTTCCACGTGTTTTGTTTCTGTCGTTTTTTCTTATAAATGAGAGAGATCAAGTTTTGATAATAAACAAGTGGCATGGATGTAGCATATGGCAACTAATAAATCCACAGTTTAAAGGCCTAACAGAAAAATAACATAGAAATGAAAATGTGCAGGTTTAAATTGTGGTGGACATTTGTGCCTACCTTTCGTATTTCTAAAATCACATTTAACATGAAAACATTTCGTATTCATAAATGTGTGAATTAATAATGAATATTGACATTAGAGTAGTATTTATATGTAGAAAAAGTAGAAATAAAAGGTATTTTGAGTAAATAAATCAATTGTATTATGAATTATGTGTAATGAAAATATGTAGACGTTTAAAATTGCATTGACATAAGATGAACGAAATTAAAATAATTTGTTTTGCATATTTGAGTTGAATTTATGGGTGCACAATATGTTTTATTAATGTATTAATTGTATTCATGTGCATTAGATTTTCTTTACATGACTAGGCCTGAAGAGTTCATTTTGCAAGCAGTCATGGATTTTTTTATTTGTTTTCCTTTTTCATTTTAACCTGAATTCTTTCTCTAGGCTGCAAGAGCAATGTTGAATGTTGTATTGCATTCTAGGGGAAGAGCATGTTTCAAGTTTCAACTAATGTAACAATATTTGTTCTAACTGCAAAGTTGTACAGGAAGATTCATGAAGCTTATGTGAAGGAATATTAGATTTGTTTATTGTGTGCCATGGGAAAGGAAATGTTAGTTGCAGACTATTAGAAAATGTGATATTTAGCAGAACAATGGACATTTGCTGGGAGAATTTCATATTGTATCCGAAATTTGTGCTCCCATCTACAATGATTGGATGCTGAAATCAAAGCCCAGAGTATGCCCAACACAAGGACCAATCAAATGGATTTTGTGTATTTTAATTAGTGAAGAACTTTGGAACAGAAGTCAGATCCCCTCTGAACTTTTTTGAAGTCAGTTCTCCTCTTGCCTCACTGCTGTACAGAACCCAGGTTAAGTTTGCTTTCTCAGATTTCTCTTCTCTAAGTTTCCTGATGAGTTTTCACATCATAGTCTTAACTGCCCTTTTCTGTTGTGTGGTTCAGGACTAATAAGGCCAATAATTCTGAATCCCTGATCTGTCCTATGTGCAGCTTGTATTCTGCACTGTTCTGATACTGCTGCCAACTGACACCAGGAGATGGTTAATTGCCTGCTCAACGAATCAACGCTGCATGCTGCCCCATGAGGAGAGGTATAACTAAATGTAGTTTCTTGCTTCCCTTCCCAGTTAATAATTTACACCAGCATATTTTTATAGTTAGTTACTCTGGTTAGATGTTTTCCTAGTTATTTTTGTCTTCATTTATATTTGCTTTTGTCCGCATGTGTTAGCCCATTCCCACACATGCAAGTCTCAATTCTGGTTAGTGCTAGGAATGGCCCAGCTCTGAAATTGCTTGCTAAACCTGTATTTTGATGATTTAATGATGTCACCATCACCTGCTTTAAATTCTTATAATAATGCTCATATTGTGTTGTTGCTAATCTACATTAGACTTTTGGAGTGTTTAACTGCATTGATGTTTGGTAGATTGAATCTTTTTAGACGCTTTGGTGTGCCTATGATCTTCATGTATGCTTATAATTTCATTTTGCACACCATTTATGTAACATTGATTTGAGGATTGAAATAAATCTTTGCAACTTTATTCAGTTTGGAGTTTTGCTTTAGTGTTGAATTATTCATGGTGTTTAGTATTTTTTAGTGGGTTTTATGTTTTTGATTTGGGGTTGTTTGATCCTAACTACTGACTTTGTCATCAAGTCCAAATGTTCAGTTGACCTCTGAGGGTGAGTATTTATGATGATAGATCACCTGTGAATGTCCCAACACAAGCTAAAGTATTTTCTGTGAACTGATCCACCTCCAGGCATCTGGGTGAGTTTTGGTTGTGGATGATTGTTGATGGTGGGGCATAAATGAGAGCTCTGGAAAAGAGTCTGAGGGTAGTGCAAATTTCTTACAGTACCTGTCAATGTGTCAAAAAGGTTTTCAGACTTCATTCACATGCAGTCCTTGGCTTCTTTGCAGAGCACAAAGAATGATGGTCACATGTGTGTCAATTGTAATTTTGATTGTTAGACCTGACAGCCTTAGGGTGGTCAGCCCCCAACTTTTTGCCTGCCTCTCTCTACTTTTCTGACTCTGTTTCCGATGGATTTAGGACTCTGCACACTTTACCGCTGCTAACCAGTTCTAAAGTGCATATGCTCTCTCCCTTAAAACATGGTAACATTGGTTCATCCACAATTGACATATTTTATTTACTTATAAGTCCCTAGTAAATTGCATTACATGTGCCCAGGGCCTGTAAATTAAATGCTACTAGTGGGTCTGCATTACTGATTGTGCCACCCACATAAATAGTCCCTTAACAATGTCTCAGGCCTGCCAGTGCAAGGTATGTGTGTGCAGTTTCACTGCCACATCAACTTGGCATTTAAAAGTACTTGCCAAGCCTTGAATACCCCTTTTTCTACAAATAGGTCACCCCTAAGGTAGGCCCTAGGCAACCTATAGGGCAGGGTGCTATGTAGGTAAAAGGCAGGACATGTACATATGTGTTTTACATGTCCTGTTAATGAACAATTCCTAAATTCATTCTTCACTACTGTGAGGCCTGCTCCTTTTATAGACTAGCATTAGGACTCCCCACATATACTTTTGGAGTGGTAGATTGTGATCGGAAAGCAGGAACCAGGTAATATTTAGTATGGCCAGAATGGTAATGGAAAATCCTGCTTACTGGCGAGGTTGGATTTTGTATTATTATTTTAGAAATGCCACTTTTAGAAAGTGAGCATTTCTCTGCACTTAAAACCATCTGTGCCTTACAGCCTGTCTCCAATCAATGTCTGGTCTGTGCTGGTTGACAGCTCTCTTGTGCATTTCACCCATACAACCACAAACACAGGACGCTCGGGCATACCTGCATTTATCTGCATATTGAATGGGTCTTCCTTGGCTGGAAGGGTGGAGAGCCTGACACTTTCATTTGAAAGGCCATTGGCCTGCCCTCACACAATGGACTGCTAAACCTCCACTGGGACCCTGGAAGACAGGACTAGCAGAAAGGGGCACTTCAAAGCCACTCTTTGAAGTCTTCCCCACTTCAAAGGCATTTTTGGTTATATAAACTGGGTCTCTGACCCCACCAAACCAGACACTTCTGGACCTACACCTGCACTCTGTCAGAGGAGCTGCCTGGCTGCCCAAAGGACTCATCTGGACTGCTTTGCTGAGAAGCACTGCTGCCCTGCTGTTGCCCTGCTGGCCTCTGACTTTGCTGAGAAGGACTCTGTTGTCCCCAAAAGTGCTATTCAAGGGCTT
Source organism: Pleurodeles waltl (assembly GCF_031143425.1). Lineage (NCBI taxonomy): Eukaryota > Metazoa > Chordata > Amphibia > Caudata > Salamandridae > Pleurodeles > Pleurodeles waltl. The sequence goes on along the minus strand of NC_090449.1, from coordinate 962,319,464 downwards.
GGATTGAGCTTGCCTCCTGTTTTCTGAAGTCTCAGGGGCCAAAAAGACTTCATCTCTTCGAAACACTCCTTGTGTGTCAAAAATCAATGCACAGCCTGTCGAAATTGACACAAAGCCTGCATTGTGACCGAGAAATCGCCGCACAGCTGACCGAAATGACACAGCCCAGACTTCCCGACAGGAAATTTTATGCAGCGCCTTCCTTGCGATGGAAAATTCGACACATCGCCTACCTTGATCGACGCAACACCTGTGCCTTCTTCCAGTGTGTCAAGGATTTTCCCTGCATCATCCCTGGGCGTCACAACATTCCCGCACCACTGTGAGGAACCAAAACTGCGTGCCAAAAAATGACACAAACCCCTTGCAGCGTGGAAAGAAACAACGCATTGTTTGTGCTACGTCAGAAAATTCACCACAAGAACCCTATTTTTCCATGCATCTCCTCCTCTGCGGTCTCTGTTTATTTCTAAGAGTTGAGACTCTTTTAAACCTTTTAAAAGTGATATTTCAATTTGTGCTTATTGGATCTTTGTTGTTATGACCTTATGACCTTATTTTATTCAAATAAATATTATCTATTTTTCTAAAAAACTGTGTGGTGTATTTTTGTGGTTTATTCAATGTGTTACTATATGATTTATTGCACAAATACTTTACACATTGCTTTCTACGTTAAGCCGGACTGCTCAGTGCCAAGTTACCAGAGGGTGGGCACAGGATGATTTGGATTGTGTGTAACTTATCCTGACTAGGATTGTGGTCCCTACTTGGACAAGGATGTATACCTCTGCCAACTACTGCCAATTAGAGACCCCATTTCTAACAGTGATTTTATGGGAAAGTGGGAAGATGGTAGATTTAGCCTGCTACATCTACAAACACTTAAAATGCCGTCAAAGCTACATAATTACAAAGGGTAGCTCAAAACCTAACAACCACTTCAGGGCAAGCAATGGACAATTGTACATCCCAGTATAACAAAACAAATTGTAATGTCCTTTAGCACTCAGATCCATGCACATAATCTTCATATCTTTACATTTGTGATGCTATTTATACATTTTTCATTAAATGGGAGAAAAGAATAGGAATCACATATTCCTTGTTGTGTAGCTCATGACAGTGTTCAAGGACTTTCTGGTTGAGATAGTTACAAACTTTCAGTTCCTGGAGTTTTAAATGCCTTATGTAATTACACATTGCTAAGCATGGTGCAGCAGTTTCAACTATTTTGAAGTTTTAACCTAGCCGGCAATCTATGGTTCCAAACGTGGTGTGCTGCAGAGCCTCGGGCTAGTAAATGGTTTCTTCTTGCAGCCCATCCTAAACTTGGCTTGCTGATGTTGGGTATGGGAATATGCTAGCCTACTCTCCTGGACCTGTCTGCCATACGTTGCAGTGAGGATGAGCTGGGCATCAGTGGACACCATAGTCTAGACTATTACTGTGGCCCTAAGGTGACTAGCCTTACTTTCCCAAATAACTGAAAACTAATGTCCCTATCCGTCCAATTGCTTCAGTCCAATGTCTTCAGCCCGTCCTGTCCTTTTTAGTTGGGTACACCTTGTTGCTTGTTGAGAAATCTTAGACTCATACAGCCTCCGACCTTATTCACTAAACTACACCGCAGGCCACAATGAAGAATTATTGTGATCATTTGCCCACCGAAACCATCATGAGGTATTAAATAAAGACAAATGGTTAGCATCACATTTGGTGCTATATATATTATACATTTCCGTTAGTATTTTAGTAAAATGCTTTATAATCATGCATGCACATGAAAATACTTCACATATTTCACGACCAAATCAAATAAATTGGATTAAGCCAATGTAATTTTCCCAGTGTTTGTTGTGAAGAGCTACATTCCTTCTGCGTTATGATAAGATTAGCCACCTATTGAGAGAAGGAAACCAGATCACTGTGTGCACATTGCGAAAATTATGCTCTCTAGCTGTAGAGAGAAAAGAGAGGACACGTTCTATATATCCAAAAAGATAATTAATAACCACTGATACTCAAGTACAGATTACATATGCTCCAGCCACAGGACTACATTCTAATAGATTTTGTGACCCGGCCTTGCAGTTTCAAGAGATTCTGAAGGGCTTTGTGTAACGTGTGCACCTCAATACCATTCTGTTGATATCTCCCCATAGGCATGTAGACCAAGTGCTATTAAATGTGACGTACTCTATCTCCAATTCTCGCGATAACCAAGGGCAACCATGTACTCCAAGAAACATGGATAATAAATACCTACGAGAAATCAACTTTCCACTATAAAATAATGAATAATTATTTTAAACTTCAACAAGGAGGTACAATGTCAGTCATGCTTTCGATATAATCAGAGTGAATGTAGTTCAGGAAAAAATCAATAGGGTCCACATATAATAAATGCATGACATTCGACAGTTCGAATATAAAAAGGTCCCCTACTGACGGCACAGTGCAAGGGAAAAATGGGAAAACAATATTATAAACAGGGTACAGACAGTATATACATCAGTCCAGGTTTCAATACAATCCAGACATATAAACGTCCATAATTGCATCCCAGCCCAGCAATGAATGAATGGTTAGGTCTAAGAAGACATTTGGACCCCTCTGTGTGATTTGAATAGGGTCTTCCTCGGGACAGAACAAAGGGTAGTTACACATACACATACCTGACCATGGAATTTTGGTACAATCTCAAAAACCATCCAAGAATCCAGCTATAATTACCTTAATTTAGCTTTCATAATCATTTCAAGGCTAATGCAATGTATCCTTTTCACAAGTCGTGCCCCGCAGTTTACATACATCTCTGATTTACATTTGTGACACACCTTTTCATGGGGAGTACCGGACTGGGTCAGGCCCTGGCATAAAAATATAATGGTGCCCTACTGAAAAAAGTGAACCCATACTAAAAAAATAGGAGGTTCTTATTAACAAATTGCGGCATCTCAGAGCTTGTGACATATCTTCTTTTAGGGTATGTGTTTGCCGTTGGCATGGTTTTTGGATTTGATGACCCTACATGTGTCACGACCCTGCCTCCCACAAAATTGATGCAGGTGATATAGTGATCACTGTCCTGTGATCAGCTGCAGTGTGCTGCAGGGGCACCAAGGCCCATATTTATACTTTTTAATGCAAAACTGTGCAAACGTAGTTTTGTGTCAAAATGTTTAGCGCCTTCTTGCACCATTTCTCAGCACCAGCCGTGAGTCATATTTATACTATGACGCACAATGGCACTAAGAAATGGGTAGAGTAAAAAAGAATGATGTAAAGCCTTGCGCCTTGTCGCAAGGCAAAATGACGTTAATGCTGCAAAACTGACTCTAGCTCGTTTTGCGCAAACGGACTTGCTCCATTTTAACACCACATTTGTGTCAACTTTAGATGTACAAGCAGGAAAGAGTGCAATTTAAAGGGAAGATGGAACCAGCCGGCCAGGAGAGACCCCATGGTGACCCCATACACACAGGCACCAGCCGGGAGGATACACAGAAGTCCCAGGAGAAGGAAAAAAAAAGCGAAAGTGTTGTTTCAGTGAGGCGGAGCACGACATCCTTGTCAGAGAGGTGACGAAGCACCAATATCAGCTCTTCGTCACCTCCCAATTGTCAATAGGTAAGAGAGAGGCTATATGTCAGCAATAGTCGACAAAATCAACATTGTGGCAGAGGTGAAGCGGACTGTCACAGAGTGCAAGAAGCGGTGGCATGATTGCAAGCATAGAACTAGGGAGACAATGGCCAGGAACAGAAAGGCAACCCTGCAAACTGGAGCTGGAAGTCCAGCACCACAGGAGGACCGGGATGAGATAGAGGAGATGGTTGCAGCTGTCATCCCGGAAGAACTGGTCACAGGAAAACCAGGACAGGACAGTGCAGACTACGAACAACCACCACAAATGCAGGGCAAGTTGCATGGGGGAAATAACTGCTAATTTTACAAAAGCCAGTAGGGGAGGCACATAGGACACATTCAATGCATGCTAAAGGATTGCAGCAGGACACATTGCCCATGAATCAAGATGCACTATTCACACATAACCAATACATGTACACACGTCTTGGTTGTGCCATGCACCACAACATATACACAACCTGTGCATACGTCAATCACCAGGGCTATACACCAACATGTACATTTGCAGCACATTGGATGGAAGGCACATCTAATTACTGTGCCTGTGGCTTTGTCATTACAAATCCTCTTGTATATTGTCAAAACTACTCTACCTACATAACTTAGACATCAGAGATGATGAAGAAAGTCAGTACCATTCCTGTGGTTACGACATGGTGGTGTCTCTTGCAGAAACACTTTGCTACCGCCATGTTCCATTGCTGAAACACATGAGTGCTGCATCTTAAAGCCCACATTCAATTGGCACCTTAGCTAGAATTACTTGTACATGCGCAGGAAGGAACACTATCCCACACATATACAAGACATAACCACAAGGTAGCCACTTCTTCATCATGCTGCATCAATGCCTGTCTGGGTGCAGGGAGAACTAATATGTGAAGCTGCTGGGGGAATTGCAGGGTGGTCCTGTTTCACAGTAAACATGGCACTACCTGCGTACCTAACCTGGTGCAGTGTTGAGCCACACATACTGACGCTGATCAGAACTGTGCCACTAGACAAAGATTTGCACTACAGATTGCAATCTGTAGAACACAACACATACAGGGTGAACCCACAACAACTTTGACACAACCATGTGAGCCAGATAGGAATGGGAAAACAATCACACAAATTCAACATATGGTGTATGCCTGTGAACATCATGGTGCACATTATCACATTAACGGTCGGGGGATGGCGCACAAGCAAGTCCGGTTTTGGTAAGACTGCCAGTGCGGTCTTCCCTCCACGGTTGGCATTACGATTTTCACGCTGAGATGGTGAGTGGAAACCGTATCTCCTCATGTCAGCTCTGTGGGGAAGTTAACACAGCACTGTTGCTGGATCAAATAGAGCCAGTGTCAATCTTGTGGTGCATTGGGTGTGACAGCACCCGCTGCACTTTTCACCTCAAATCAGGCAGTAAAAAAGCACAAAGGGCCTGGTCATGAGGGCCCCTGGACTGCCCATGCCAGGTTCACGGGCAGTGCAGGGGCACCCAGGGGCACACCACACCACATTACCACAAGCCTGTACACTGCGGTTGGGCCACCATGCAAAGGTTGGTGGAAAAGCAGGATCATAATCTGGAGGGTAGCGCTGATTGTAATGCTGGGCTTGTGTCACAAGACCACTGGCATTGCCAGTCCGTTACCTGGAAGCAACCTTCCAGTGCCAGGCTATTGGCCATTAGGGGTTTCCCCACGGTCCAAATGTGCCAGTTCCACCTGCGCTGTTGACGGTGGTCATATTGTCAATGGCAGTCTGGTGGTCATAGGAATGCCAGACTTGTAATGAGGGTCCATGTGTGCTATATGCTGCAATACGTCCATCAAACTAGCTAGAGTCCCTGAACAAAGTTGAAAATCAACTGGCTATGGCCATAATTTAGTGGCATCAGGCACTGTCATGTACAAAATGCTGTTCACTCCAATAAATGATATCCAGGCCGGCCATCCCTTGGTCCACCCCTGTGCCAGTGGTAAATTAGCTGCCCTGCCACAATGCTGCATCCCCTGCACTATAGTGCATGATTGGTTGCGTTGAGAGGGAAATCATAGTTGTGTAGGAGGAGCACCTTCCAGCACAACCAGAAACAGAAATGGCAATATGCTAGGTCCATGTGTGCTGTGGAATGCAGCACAGATAAACAAACTTAAACATGATGAGCAAAGTAAACTTCATCACTGCACCTTGGTAATGCTATCCCTGGGGTGGTGTAAGATATTGATGCATGGTGCATGGTGTATGAAAACACGTAAAACTGGGCCAGTGGCAAAATGCAATGTGTTTGGTGTGGCTTGATCACTGCAACAGTCATTGCAAGGCCCTCCCATGCAAATTGATGCATGGGAAGGGGCCATAATAAGGAGGCGTGAATCCACTATTAGGGAATACATCACACCTTGTAAATATTATGCAGACTATTGCTTCACCTGAGCTTCCCTTTACATGACACTCAGCTTTGGCAAAGGGCTGACAAATAGGACCCATGATGTACAAGATGTCACTGAGCCTCCAATGCCAAGTTAATGATTTGCCATGTCAACTGCCACAACATAGAAAGATTTATTTTACACCATCTAATTGTGTATGCTGGTCTCATCTCCTACAAGCAATTCACTAAGTATTTTACAAACGAAGGACACATATATGGTTTCCTCATCATATATGGCAGGTATGGCTGAAAATAAGTGTAGGGCAAGATAGTCAGCTGGGAGTACCAGAAGAACTCATTGTTGTGGTACAGAGGTAGTCAACCTCATTAGCGATGGCCCCGGGTCAGTGATGCTGGATGTTTCAATTGTGGCTGTTGTCAGATGTGTCACAGTTCCCAACATTGTTACTACAAGACCCCAACACTGACAGCTGAAGTACTACACTTACCTGTCCAATACAAAGAATACATAGTCATTATGAATGGTGGGTACACTGGATGGCAGATGCATGAACTAATAGATGTGATGCTGCAGTCAATGTGACAGCTCCGTTGTCAATAGAGGTAGCACATGGTAAATGAGGGTTTTGAAGGGAGGACGGATTCCCTAGGCCATTTCCCCAATTTGCCCAGTGCACTCATGGGGGGAACCCTGAGACTCACACTAATTACACTCTATGCAATTCTACAAGATATTTACAGTACTCCTAAAATTATCTAATTAAAAACAACTAAAACCTACCCTATCCTAAACTAACCTATACTAACTATGCTTATCATATAACTACATCTATCTAACATATAATAATTTAAATTTACACATAAAACACCACACTCTAAACATTGGCCCCCATCCCCCTTAAGAAATAAGAAACAAGTAGGACAACAATTACTACAACTACACATGTACTAACTACTCCTATGGCCTAAACAAATATGTGTTTTGTATTTTATATATACAGAGATTTCTTTTTTAATAGAAACACATATATACCCCAACATGACCCCCCTCCCAACAACCCACCAATAAAAACATACACCTACACTTGTCCTAACTAATGTCTACACTACACTAACCTACCACTAACTACATTAAAGCCAAACTAAATTATGGTAGAACTTTAAAAGGGAGAGGAAGGAACTGGGAGGTAGTCAATTAATATGCAATTCATTTCTTTGTGTATTTCAAGAGTTAGCAGTCCTCTGCCAAATCCTCCACCAACTTTTCCAAATGCCTGAGGATCAGGGTGATGTCCCGAAGTAATCCCAGTTCAAACTGGGTTGGCCCAGCGGCTGATGGTGGTAAAACTGGTGCCTGTGTGGCAACTGGTGCAGCAGATGTGGATGGGGTGGGAGCGCCTGCATGGTTGAGGAGCTTGCTCCATGCATTGCTTTGGGTGGATGTGTGGTCCCCCGTGTGGGAATGTTCACCATTCCCCAGAAGTTTTTTCTGCATGGAAATGGCATGCCATGCGGTGGTATCCTGTATGTACCTCCAGGATGTGGCGGTAGCATGCGGTCCTCCGGGTGAACTGGTGCCTCTCATCATTAGTCATGTTGGCAGCTGTAAAATGAGGACAAGCAACCATCAGTATCAGCATTGGGTGGAGTATGTACAGATTTGTAACTTACACTGCTACAACTGATTACATGTACAGTCCTTCACACATTCCTCAAAAAAAGTAATTGTTCCTCATCTCCATCTATATCCAAACATACATCACCAGTATCTTGTATGTATCCGTGGGATGACGCCAATCCATTGTAAATCAAAAGGGGCCACCGCTGATAGGAACTAACAATAGCCTGCTCAACATCACTCACATCTACACTGTGAGCACATGGCTCAACAAGTTTAGATTTCCTGTCTCCCTGAGCAGAAGGGGGTTGGGCATGTAATCCATCAACTCACACCCCTGGTGATACACCAAGGCCTGAGCACTCATCATGGAGTGAAGGTGTGGGCCATTTGTTATGGTAGCTGCTAACTACAAAGCTGGTATCCTATGTTGTAGTACATCAACAGTCATGTGTACAGGTGTAAAACGTGGCCTGAGCCTACTTTATAAGGGTCCAGTTGCATTTCCCATGCTGCGCCACATGTACAACTGGTGACAACTTGTCATGAGAAAGGCTGGGCAAACCCTGAGCTGCACATCACTGTTGTCAAGAAATAACAGCACTGAAGTCCCCTACCCTGTGCCATGTAGTCCTACGTGTGTTCAATAGCACATGCATGGTGGCTGTATGGATGCCCTTAAGGCCACAGTAATTGTGGCACAGCTTTGGGTGCTACAACTACACCCAAAAGCACCTTACATCATTAGCAGATGCATGTGAGATATCCTCCCAGCACCAGCTACACACACTGCATTCCCTTCTTATGTGTCTGTGATGTGACCTACATCAGTCACAATTCACATGGTGGCTGCACCATATTGGTTAAACTGTTGACATCTGGTGTTAGGAGATTAATAGACTTTAACCTGAAACACCCTGAGTGAAGTTGCCCACACATTGTGCACACTGACTACTGCAGTTCTGCACATTATGGCTATATGGCCATAGTTAGGGGGAGTAGCGTCAAAATTGTTTGACGGTAGTCTGGCGCTTTGCAGGATTAACATCAAAAGTTTTTTTCGCTAGTCCTGCTAAGCACCCAGGGGCCTATTGATCATAATGGGAGCATATTTTTTTGACGCCTGCAAAGAGCAGGCATTAAGAAATCTGCCACAAATGGGGTGCAGCAATCTCATTGCCATTTTTGTGCTAATTTGGAGACCCCCTTTGTGCCAGAACGACCCCCTTGCATACATGGTGCCTGACACAGCCATAATGTGTGCCAAACCTTTCCAAATTTGTGAAAAGCATGCATTGCGCCACTTTGTAAAGACAATGTGGGGTAAATGGCAGGTTTACGATGCCTTACCATTGGAAATGTGACACTATGGCAGCACAAAGGTTGTGCTAGGGCCTCTTACATATGCCCCTTCATGATGGTAATGCAGGGTTCATCATACATGTGTCCTGGATTGAATGAATTGTACTACATTTGAACTGCAGGCCTCAAGTGGCGCAGAGACTCTTCATATAGGTTGCATACAACATGTTCACAACCATTAAACACAGCACTTAGACTTATCTGCAACTGACAGACAAATGCAAAATGCAGCTGATTGTATGCCAATGGAAGAATTGGAAACAGTTCAGCCAATTTCAAGCCCCAAATGATCCAGCAGATCCTGCTCCTTTGCCACCAGATCTGCCCACCGATGCTTGAGCTGGTACTTATTGCGTCCGGTCTTGAAAATGGGTGTCAGATGGTATACCACCTTTCCCCAATGCAGCCACCTTGCCCCGAGGATTACCCGGCCGCCCAGTTGCAGCATCAGAGGCAGGTAATGGCCACCAAACATATGAACCCTCCCAGTTCATCAGATGACATTCTCCCCATCCTACCTTTCCCAGACATTTCCAACGGGGATAGGTTGTCATCCAAAACGATATAAGAAAAGGAAACTTAAGCCCAACAACTACCCACAAACTTCACAAACTACCCCAACAACTAAACTACCCCAGACAGACACCCCACAATATAATGACAAATACAGTACACTTACAATACAAATTACAAGTAAATAGACAATTTAGACACCAAAATACACCTCCAAAACACAACCACACACAGTCACAGGGGAACAGACTGTGAAGTGAAAGTGAAACTACACTTACTGAAGCATGCTTACAGGCAGGATATCTTGGTACATCACTTCCTGGGCATGTGCATCCCTTTTTTAGCGTCATGCATGGGCTTCTTGATGCATGATAGTCATGCGTCGATTTTTCTCAAAGGTTCACTGAGAGTAGTGGTGACGTTGAATTGCCGTTCAGGGCCCAGGTGTCATTTTCTCCATGTTGCTGTGTGGTGTTGATGCATTTGCGTCTTTATTTTTTTTACACATATCAGAATAGCATAATTTTTGCCATTGTAGCCCTTGAATGCACCCTGATTCAATTCACATTTTACATGGGCTGTCCTAGTATGTGGCATATGTTTTTTGGCTACATGTGCAAGTCTATGCAATAATGTAATTACGGTGTCATTGGTATGTGCAACCAATACACGTATTCATAAGTCAGCTGTAGGCACTCACTCATACTTTGTGCATATGGGCAGGTGTCCCTAAACTGTGTCCACATGTATGTTGGCACATGTGTGCTATGTGTGTACATATGTGTATGACCTTGAGTAGCAGGTGGAGTACATAGTTATCTGTGGTCAATATATGTCTACATACCTACAAACATATTTGTATTTAGGCCCAGTCTCAAACACATGTTAAGGCATGTGTCAATCATTACATTTTGTACTCAGCGTATGCAGTGGACTGGGACTGCATTGACATCACAAATCCCCTGTCAAGTTGAGTGTGCATGTGTGTCTTCTCACTGGATACTTATCATATTTTACTAGTTATCGTTCAGCTACACATGTTCCATAGAGTTTCCCATGCAACTTAGTTGCTGCAGATGTTATAGACACAAGTGTTGGCGAACAATTCTATATGCCATGTGTATGTATAGACATGTGTTGTGTCATTTGTGTCATACATAACAACATTGCTGTGTCAGGGGGATGTGCAAGCTCACATTGATATCTTCCTGCATAGACAAAAGTTTTTTTTTTTTTACTACTGCCTTTGTAGTCACATCACTGGCACCTATGTTCTATATGTCACTACACAGTTGTTGAGAATCCATTTACATTTCCATGGCTGGCCCATTATAGTGGCACATGCGTGTGGAGATCTTTGGAATATGAGTGCCTGCCTCCAAATGGATACTCTGATTTGTCAACATCATGCTAGTCATGACTGTCACATTCAATTCCTTACCACTGTGTTGCAGTGTGGCATAGATGGCAGGCCTGCCCATCTTCGTTAATGTCTGAGTTTGTGTGGCAACACAAAGCCATGGTTGCAAGTTAAGGTGCAGGTTAATGGTTCTCCACTTCACTCTGCCCCCTGGGCACATGCATCAAGCATCTGACATTATCATACATTGATGTTGTCAGAGCAGTTTATTGAGCTGGGATCTCTAACATTAATGATAGCTAATTTTCAGCCTGTACATACTCTCTAGTAGATGGAAACATGCACAAATGTGGTCATTCAGACCTGGTTGTAATGAATTCCACTGCAGTGCTTGATATTAGCCTTCCCCTCTCAGGCACAGAGGTCATGTTTTTACACATGTAGGACATGTATGGATTTTTGGAGTCCAAAGTTGTGTCCATGTACAGCCTGCTTAGGGGTTGTATGACTGTTGTGATGTTAAGTTTGGGCAAATTACGTGGTACAGATGGAGTTGTATGTGACTGTCTCCTGTTCTGGTACCATGCGAAGGGAAAATACTATGGTATTCTAGTGGCATACATGTCTGGGTCATGTAAGAACGTGGCCACCCTCTCTGTACATCAGTTAAAGTTTGAGATGTAGACATTGGTGTTTTACAGTGTCTGTTTTGGTGTATGTCTGGTCACTATCCCCTTTTTCTGCCATAACTGATGAGGTATGTATTGTGTCCTCCTTTGCTCCCAGTCTTTTGTCTGCTGCACCTTGTACACACCTTCTACAGCAACATTGTCTGGTGATGTAGGGACAGGATACAACATGCAACTTGTGTAAGTTGGAGATATTCCCTTCTCCTACAACTCTCAAGGTAGTAGTTAATGTCCCATTGGTGATATTAGTGAGATACAATAAGTGCCAGACACACATGATATTACACATGCCATAGCACTTGAGTGGTCACCACATTATATGACGTGTTGTATCTGCAAGTATTTATGGGTATCTCAGTGCGGTCCATCCACATCCACTGTTGAACATGGCAATGCATTTCTCCCGGCATGCCACAACCTAGCTGACTCTTACAATGACTGAATGATGTTGAGCTGTATTGTCTTTTTAGTGCTGTAATTATCCTTTGCCAGATGATACCGATATGGCTGTGTCTACTCCTACTCAGTGTGATATGGGTTTCTGATAGTATACAACAATGCTGCACATGTTTGCACATCCCACACTTGTTTTTGATATTGGAGGCCAGTACATTTACGAACTATTTAGTTACATTTGGTAAATAGATCTGTCATGTAAGTGACAATGAGTGGCTAGTATTGCTATGTGCTGTTTAATGTTGTTATACGGGCATACTGTGTAGACATGCAGGCACAGTCAATCATTGTGGATAATGGCAGCCTAGGACGGACACCCATACACTTGTCTTCATATATTTTTCATTATTAGCAGTAGACATGTGTAAGTCAAGCCAATTTGTGAGACAGGTTTTCATCCTATGTAGATAGGGTGTGTTACAACCTATGACCACATTCCTGCCAGACTATCATTTGGCTGATGCATTCTCCCATTAAAAATCATCGAACCATACAATCTGTTATGTGTTTGTTTGTGGATTCAACACCCCTAGCTGCTTTATGTCACTGCCAAGCCATTGGCCATTCCACAGCCAATGTGTATGTGCCAGACATGATTTACAGTCCTCCATGTGTCAGAGCTACGGCCAAATGAAGTGCCAGAACATATTCTCATGGACACACTGTGCAGGCTCAGCTTCTGACATTGATTACATTCCATGGGTAATTACTGAAGGAGCATTGTTACTTATGATGTCTTCCCCTTGACACACATGTACCGTGCCGGCAAAGCTACAATCACACAGAGTAGTGACAATGTTCAGTTCTCACATTACTTAACTTCCATTTCTTGACAGCTACTACCTTATGTGTGGTCCCCTTGCATACAACCTGTTAGGCAAGGTTTTGTGGTGCTGAATGGCCTATGAAATTGCACATTGCCCACATGATGGCTCAATACATGTAGTGGTGCATGGATCTAGGCCTTCAGAAGTCACATGCCAGAGATTTGGGTGTCACTGATATTTGAGATGGAGTCTGTAGAACCCTCTACATCACCAAGGATGTGTGTACCATACTTGTTGTTTTTGTGTTTCTGACACACTCTCTTAGGTTGGAGTCACATTCCAATGGTATATGTATTGGACAATGAGTAGACCAAGGATTATCTTGTCAAACAAAACTTTATTTGTGGTATTTACAAAGTACTTTTTTGGTTGACTAGGTATAAAAGTTCTGAACAATGGTCCTTCTCCTGCGAACTCCTGCTGCTGTGTTTCGTTGTTCTCCCTCAAGCTCCTCCTCATCCCCCTCATCCTCCTCCTCCTCATTGTGGACATCAACTTAGCCATCCCAGGGGACATTGTTTCTAACACACATGTTGTGCAGGATAGCACATACCAGTATAATCTTGCATGCCTGCGGGGGAGTATACAGAAGGCTTCCTCCTGTCATGTCCAGGCACCTGAACCTGGATTTGAGTAGGCCAAAGGTCCTCTCCACCACATTGCGTGTTTTCCGGTGTGCTTCATTGTAGGCACACTGTTCATTGGTTGTTGGATTTGCAAATGGTGTCATGACCCATGGCTGTATGCAATAACCTTGGTCAGCTGCAAAGATAAGAAGGTGAAATTTAGTAAAGACTTGAGAGGGGTCTGGAATATTCCAAGGCAGAAGTTGGTTGCAGTTTGAGTAGTGATTCATAGGTGATTGAGGTGTTGTGTATGTTCCTGTTCTTGTAATATGGTTCAATTTTACTGTGTTATTCAACGAGTTTCATCTCACACGCTACAGCTATGCAGATGACACACAAATATTACTTAAATTGGAAAGCCCCAAAGAATTGAAAAGTCACAAATCTTCAGTTGCCTCAGAGCCGTTGATCATGGATGACTTGGAGCCATTTCAAACTAAATGCTTCCAAAACGGAAATACTTATATGTGGTGACTGGAAAAACTGCGACTGACTGTGCGCCTTGCCTGACGATCTCAGACCACCTCCTCAGGTATCCAAGGAAGTTAAAAACCTTAGAATTACCATGGACTCCAAGTTAACAATGAATGTCCAAGTGGACAAATAAGCATGATCAAGCTTTATCACCTTAAAGACTCTGCAAAACACATCTTCCCCCACCTTAGATTTCCACTCAAGGTACAGGCTACTATCTCTCTTGTACTATCCAAACTGGATTATGCCAATTGCCTCTACGATGGATCATCTCTTTCTATTATGAAAAAACTACAACGTATTCAGAACTCCGCTGCAGGGCTACTATTACATGTAAAGCCACAAGCCTACATCTCCCAGCCTTGAGAGCACTACACTGGTTACCCCTTGCCAGAAGATCCACCTTCAAGCTGCTTTGTATCACCCACAAAGCTATACAAAAACAGGACCACTTTTTATCAGAAACAAATTAACCAAATATATTCAACAAAGAAACCTCCGCTCAAGATTGGCACTCCACCTTAGAACACTACCATACAATAAAAAAAGACAATAGGTGATACATCCTTCTCTGTCCAAGCACATAAACTATGGAATTCATTACTCCCAAATATAAGATCCACAGATGAATGTCTTGTCTTCAGAAGACTACTCAAGGGTTGGCTCTTTCCTTCATAGCCACCATATCCAAACAGCAATGGACTGCATATGCCTGTGTTGATAAATATTTATAATCTGATTATGTGTAAATTCTAGATATGTATAGTTCTTTAAGAAATATGTATTGTTACTATCTCGTAATAACAAATTATACACATACTCTTTAGGCCTGTTTAAACAAATGTATATTTACTCATATATATATATATACACACATACATATATATATATATATATATATATATATATATATATATATATATATATATATATATATACCTTGATCAAGACCGGGAAGGTTGAAACGCGTTGGTTTCAGTTTGTTTGGGGTCCTGTTATGGAATAAAAGAATTCTGATTTAATCCTGTGAGTGCCGCATTCCTGACTTAATTGTCAACTTGGTGTGAAGAATATATATATGTGTATATACATTTATATGTGTATATTATTCTATGCGTAACATGTTCATAGATCATTGCATAGCTCCTAGATTAGTTGTTATATGAGATACTTATGAATCCCTGCTTTCGTTTTTATATAAGACTGATCAAGTGTTTTATTATCATACGCATTTCGCTATTCAAAAATTGAGGAAAAATAAATAAATGTTAGAAAAGTACACTTATTAATTAATTTAAAATATTACCAATCTTGAAAGTATGTATTTCTACAATACTACTTTTCTTCTCATATTATTATACTCATTATTATATTCCTTGCACATATATTCTCTTACTATGCATTTACATATCTGTTTATTACTCTAGTCTTATTATATTAGAGGAAAATTAAATAAACATAAGTAAAATCTATAAATAGAATTCAAATTACAAATAATTAAATTAAAGTTACAAAAGATATAAATAGATAAATGAAAAATTAAAAGAAAAATATTTAAAAAAATAGATATATCTGCATATACATAAATAAAATAATACATTAAAAAAAAAAAATATATATATATATATATATATATATATATATATATATATATATATATATATATATATAAATTTACTTCCTTGTAAGCTGTACTCTGTCTCCCCATCACCCTATGTCTCTATCAATCTATCCTCCAACCCCACTCTGACTTGTCCCAAACCCATTCTACTACTTTCATCTCCAAAATAACCCTGCATAAGCTCTTCCCTCCTCTACCACATCTAGTTCACCCAAACCTCAGTTTAGTACCATGACCTCCCAAACAACCCTACTAAATTCTCCCTCATTTATCTCACCTTTGACTCATCCAAAACCCGTCCTTCTATTATGATCTCCCTAAGCCTTTCCACAGACTCTTTTCCCCTCCATCTCTCCTTTACTCATCCCAAGAAGCATCCTATTACTATAAACTCCCAATTAACACTTCTGGATTCTTCCCTCCTCCATCCCTCCATTACTCTAGTCAATCCAACTAACAAACTCACATATCCTCTGCTCAAATTAACTCATAATAATACTAATGCTGTACTCATATTTCCCTATACTGATCCTCCACTAATTCCTTTTGAGTTCCGGAGTAGAGTGCTACTCGCCGAAAAGAGCTTTGATGCCTCGTCAGTGGTAGTAAGCGCTACATAAATACAATTACAATACAATACAATGTACATGACATTCTTGAGTACTGACTCAAGGACCTGTATATGACCATCTGGATTCCAATATGTATGCTCATCATGTATCTAACATGTTTTACATAGTCCATATTAGTAGCAGGGTCCCTAAATTAGATGGAGGCTACCACCTCCTTGCAGCACAATGGTGACAGATGTGTAGCCAGCATAGTCAACCTACAAAGCCAGCCTATTCCATTGATGTTGGCATGTGGCAGTACACATGTAGTGAAACACTTAGTGGGCCTTAGTGGCAAATGATGGTTGTGTCAGCCATCTTGGCTCTTCATTACAAATCTGGTTGTCTCAAGAATGCAAGACTCACAGTAGCAGTTGGACCTCTGCAGTCGTGGCAGTATGACCGCCACATTATGACTGTGGTGAACCCACAACGGTTGGACCACAAACATTGCCAGGTTGCCACCAGCCAGCAGCCTATCAGCCCCAGTGGTCTTAACCCACCAGGGCAGCACCTCCCTCCAGATTTCGACTACTCAATCTGCCAGCCTTTGCATGGTGGTTCCACCACCATGCAAGGGCTAGTGGAAAGGGGGTGTTATGTGCCCCCCGGAGGCCCCTGCACTGCCCATGCACTTGGCATGGGCAGTGCCTGGGCCCCCATGGACAGCTCTGTAGTGCTTTCCAATGCACCAATTACATTACAGGGAGTAGAAAGTGCAACCGGTGCTGCTGCACCCGCATCAGTGCCACATTGCAGCTACCTCAATTACAAACCGGCAATATTTTGGCCATCTTTCCAGCTGGACTGGCGGGCGGAAACACTGTTTCCATCCACAGGCCCAGCAGTGAACACCTAATAGGGCCGGCACGGTTTAGACTACAGTGGTGGTCTAACAGCGGTGGAAGTTTGCCGAGCGGCTTCCGCCAGACAACAAAGTTATGATGAGTGGCCAGTTGTCCAAAGATGTGTATCACATATTAGTATGATGATCACATTTGGTACAGGTGTATGTCCTAGCTTCTTAGTAATTGGATTTTCAGCCATACTTACTACACATGCACAGTGCAGACTTTAAGAGATGGCCCAGCGATTTTTCTGAAGTATCACTTAGTACACTGCATGTTTGGCCAGTCATGTCCTCCATACTACAGGGACCCACTGTAGCATCCATGCACATTACAGTTTAAGTGTAAATCAGCACCATGGTGAACTATTGATAGTCTACATTACAGGCATGGGGCACTAAGTGGGGCATGTGAGGTATTAGTTAAGTAGTTGTGGCACCATTTCTCATGATTCTGCCCCATAGTCTTTAATGGCAGGTACATTAGTCTTCCTATATGTGCAATACAATGCATTTGGCAGATGTATGTGCAGCCTACAGGTATGGCAGTTATATGTAGATGAGATGTAGTTGTTGTTGGCACCACTTAGGTGGCATTTGATGTAGATTGTGCCTGAGTCTTCCACACCATGAATGAGGTGGGGATGTGCCTGGGTGTGACTTTCCTCTTATGGCCATGCCTTAGGTCATTGATATGGCAGAGGTATTGTTGGTTTGGTCTAATGTGTGTGAAGTATATTTATAAGTCAACCAGTAGACACTTGTAGTGGTTTGTGGTCTTCTTCTGTATGCAATGGGGACATAGCTCCACCTGTACTTCACGTGGTGTGGCTGTTAGTTTGAGGCTGTGTTAGGTACACGTGGGTGTCTGCATTTGTGATGTCCAATCATTGCATTGTACTGCAGCATGTTGCATATGTGTTGTTGTCAGTACATCTGTGGTCCCTTGCCCATGTGTATTTGTTGTGGTATATATGTTGTTTGTCCTACAGGGTTGGTGTGTTGTGTGTGTTTTGATTGGTTGCTTGACTTATTTACAAGTAGGCCATTGCAATATTGTCCATCCTGGAACCCATCATTGATGGTGGAGTGCCTAAATATAAAAGCATAATGGATGCTGCCGGGATACTTCGCTGAGATGTTCGGGTAGAGCCCACAGTGGTCCACAATGGCCTGCACATTAATCAAATGTGTGTGCTTGTGGTTCCTGTAGAGATGTTCAGTGTCAGCAGGTGGCACCAGTTATACAGTGATGCAGTCCATTGCACCCAGCACTTGCAGAAACCCAGAAAGTAGATAGAAACCTTGCTGGTCTCCTGCTGCAGTTGCTGGGAGTCTGGGAAGCAGATGTGGTGAAGTGTGAGTGGGGATGATGGCGTCTTGGACCTTTGGCAGGCAAACTGATATTGATGGTTGGGATACACTGCCACTAGTGCCCCTGTTGTCTGAAAGGATCCAGAAGCCAGCATGTGCAATACAGTGAGGAGCTTTGTGAACGGTGGTATGTTATTGGGAGTTAGCAGCCTGGCTGTAATGTCTGGTGCAATCTGGTTCAGCAGGTGTAAAATGGACTCCCGGTTGAGATGGTAAGTCCTGATGGTATCTTGCTCCCTGAGGCCAAGGTGGGTTGTCCTCTGCCAAAATATCCTCTCCTGCCTTCTGCGTTGCCTTTGTGGGTGCTGTGGTGGTGTCTGTGGTTACTGTTGTGGAGTTGGAGGGAGCTGCTGTCATTGCGGACGACTGCGGCGTGTACCTAGCTGGAGCAGTACGACGTCCATAATGTTCTGGAGGTAGCAAATGTTCCTTCTGTGAATTTTCCTTAAGTAGTGGTTTATTTGCCTGATTGTAATGCCTGGTCAGACCCAGGCGTTAAAATTTGACGCAAAACAGGCTTAATGTCATTTTTTATGTCCACCTCCCACCCGTGGGTCATTTTAGCATGAGGGATAAATATGTGCTACAGGCCTAGAGTCACATTTTGGACGGGAACACATACCTTACATCTCATTGACGCAAGGTGCGTTCATGCATCCAAAAAATGACGTTAAGTCCTATATTTTGATGCTAGATAGGTGTAGCTTCAAACTATAAATATGTTTACATTTGCACCAAATTTCTGTAAACAAATTATGCTAATTT
Organism: Pleurodeles waltl; assembly: GCF_031143425.1. Lineage (NCBI taxonomy): Eukaryota > Metazoa > Chordata > Amphibia > Caudata > Salamandridae > Pleurodeles > Pleurodeles waltl. The sequence continues at coordinate 962,300,284 of NC_090449.1, read as the reverse complement.
ATCACTAACAGAGTATTAATATGCCTCTAAATGCTGTATAGTAGCAGAGCAGGTTGGGTCTGCCCAACTGGTCGACAGGATGAAGATAAATGACCCATTGGGCAAAACAAAATGGCCCTTGGAACAAAAACATGACCCACACACTCCCCAGTTTCTAATTTATAATTTGATGAAGTCAGAACTTGATGAATTGTTGTTTTTACCTGGGGAGATATTACTGAGACAAAGTAACGCTGAGGCATGAGCTAAGTAAAATTGTCTTACAATGTCCTATCAATACTTAATCTGCCCAGCCCGGGAAGATGATCTTTGTGATAATATTAGTCATTGCCAAATGGATATTATTATCAACTTGCAATTTAGGAGCAGTGGCTAATCCAAATGGCAAAATTAGATATCACCTAATTTAACTCTGCAAAGAAGCACTCATGCCTGGTGTAGTAATTCCTGCAATTTAGCACAGGTAAGGTTTGTTCAAGGTTAGACCAGATCCATTTAAAATTAGTCATTGCTGGCCTACCCAAATCCAAGTTCAGTCAGCATTGAGGTGTGAACATATTAATATTCATGAGTGTATCCAAGCAGTTTCTGCACAGTGAATGAGACATGGCTCTACTGTAGAGTTACAACATATTGGAGAGGAATATAACAATGATGTCACTATTTTACATACAAAGACATTCAGAAGAGACATATGTGTGCCTCCTCCATATGTCAATAACTCAGAAAAGGTGCACATCTGCAGGCAGGTTTAACTTCTAGTTCTAATGTGTGTGTCAAGGCTGAAGCAGAAGTGGGGCAAATAGAGTCAAAGTTGGAGTAAATGTGACACACAACTGCTCCTATTGGCTTTCTTAATCTAGATTTTTAGCAGGAGTAAATAACTCTCTGTCTAACAAAGAACGCTCATTAACGTTGTCTTTGTTGCCTTTATGTTTACATTGTTTAATTGGTAAACTACCAAGGAGTTTAGTAGATGCCTGAGTCCAACCGTAGTCCAACCGTAGTCTGAGATGTTAATACAAGGGCATATGTGTATGATAGAGTAGAAACAAGATTTCCCTTACCTTCTACAGGTAGCAGCTCATACCTTCTGTGTGAGATGAGGGAAGGATACAGGTTGTTGGTTGTAGTGATTTAACTTGTATGAGTACCAACCTGAACAATATGAACTGTGACCCAAGTGAGTTTGTGCAGAACCTTGGTCAAATTAAAAAGTTGAGTCCTGATGCCTACATCACTGACTGTCAGTATTCCAGTGATCGATCTGCATAGTCAAAGGCTGGAATGCATTTGCAAAACAACAGTACAGTCTCTGACTATTTATTTGCAAACTGTTATGTGCCAATAGGTTGAAGATAGCAATATTGTACAGAGAATGGAAATCTTGTGTAAAAGAATATGTCAATGGCAGTCGATTATTTCTTTTTTGCTAGCACAAATCTGGCTCAAGGGTATTAGAGTGCTTTGCAACAGAATCAGACCATTTTACACAAATTGTTTTAAGAAACTGGGAAATTACTTGATTGTGCCAGAATCATAGGATGGCGAGCTGAAACCAGGATTCGAGCCTTGTTCCCCATGTTCTAAAGTTCCCAGCTCAATCTATTAGGCAACATCCCATCAATCCATTTCTTTATAGACTATAATATCATCTCCTCAAAAAGGTTACCTGCTGTTTGTAACAGTTGCTTAAGACATTAGTTACTTGTGAAGTTAGGGGCCTCCTTCTTGTAGATGAGGTACTGAGATGCTACTTTTCCAAGAAGGAAGGATGATTCCCCCGTTTTGATACCTTTCAATATAGTGGTAAAATACTCAAGAAATGCAGATTTATGTTTATTATTTATGATGGCTATAAAGTTACACTTTGAACCAGATGCTTGTGATCTTTTAGCCTTGTTTATCAATTTTACTGTCTTTACTGATGTCTAGATTATATCCCAATATGCATGAGGGATGGCTGCTTCCTTGTCCGCTACCGTTTTGTTTCCCCACAATGACTTACTATTTGTACACCCCCAGCTTCATCCTGATGGACCATCCTGGGTAGGATGGGAGGGAGGAGCTGGCCATTATTTCACAATTACCACCTGAAGAACCTGTTTCTGGACCCCACACAAAGACTGCTTAACACCATGTAGTGAGTCTGGAGCCAAGGCAGGAATGGAGGGCCTCAGTGCACTTCAAAGCCCTTCTTTTAAGTCTCCCCCACTTCAAAGGCACCACTGGGTTTAAGAAATGAACCTCAGATCCTACCAACTCAGTACACTTCTAGACCTGTGGATATTCTGTCAGGAAGAAGGATTGCTGTGCTGCTACAAGGACTGATACGCTGCTGGACTGCTGCTCTGGAAGAACTGCTTGCTGCCCTTCGTTGCCTGGGTGAGAAGGACCGGACCCACAACACTTGAATCCAGAACAAGACTAACTCCAAGGGCTTGCTGGATTGCCTACTGTTCTTCCGAAGTGTCTGGGACACAAAAAACATCCAACTCATCACTTACAGCACATGGACTCTGTCATTCGTGAGCCTTGCTCTGCCAAGTGGTGCACATTCTATTCTGGGCCCTTGGTAGTGGGTATAAAGTTCTGATTCAGTCCAGAATCCACACATTGATGCCATGGAGCTGCTCAGAAAAGGCACATTTCCGCTGATGCTAATACATCACCACTGCTGTAGGATCAGAGACATCACATCACCATAGGTGCAGCACATTACTTTCAGTCCCGACACATCAACTTTGTGTGGTTCGGAACCGATGCTTCACCTATATATTCCAAGGATCAATGATGCATTGCCTTCTCTAGTCCTTGCATCTTGCCCTCGACTTTGACGCAAACGTGAACCAAGGTACTGTTTCAGTAAGCCAGGGCTGGGCCCTGTATCTGACCCACACTCCATCATGGTTGGCCTGACTTTTCAGATTTGACCCAGTCCAGCGCGACCAGATAGATTCGGTTGGCACTTTATGCTTTTAAGCACTGCAAGTAAGTTTATTCTTTAAAAATCCTCCTTACTTTGGTCCTTGTCCCCCCTCCTTCTTTTGCTAGGGACCCTGCCCACCCTTGGCGGAGTCTCCCCCTTACAACTTCTTGTGGTACTCACCCAATGGTCCACCTCCTGAGCAAGCTTCCTTGGTTCAGTAAGCCTGCTTTCACTCAAGTGCTGGCACAGATCTGAAAAACACAGACTAGACAAGTGCTCCCATACAAACAAATTGCACAGCTCTTGGTAATCTGTTACCTCACTGCCCTTCACCCAACCATCCAGTGCTCTGGAAAATGAATCCACATATTCAAGCCAGGTATGAGAATCAAGTTTCCTACTCCCTCTGAACTTCTTCCTGTACTTTTCTGGTGTCAGGCCATACCTAATGATGAGGGCATCCTTCATGTTAGAGTAGGTGAGCTCACTAGCTGTCCCTAGTGCTAACTAGGTGTGCCTCCCCTCTGATGTGAAGTAGTTCCACAGGCCTGCCCCCAAACTCTCTCAGGGATTCTGTGCATGTGGAGAGCTGCCTCATATCCTTGAAACCACCTGAGAATATAATCATCCTTAGTGTACTCTTTCCCTACACTCTTGGGAAAGTGTACTCTCCCCTCAGACAGCAGAAAATAAATGCTGCCATCATCTGTGCTGAACCTGCTCCTGTAATCCAGCTCCTTCAAGCTCAGCTCCTGACGTGAATACACTTTCTCCTTCTCCATGGCAATTCTCTCTTTTTCCATAGCAATTTTGTCTTTCTCTTCATCCCTTCTCATCCTAGCCAGCTACAGCTTAAGTGCCCTTTCATGCTGTAGCTTGAGCTTCTCCATTTCCAGTTGATACCTCCTGTTTTCCCGCCTGTCCTCCAGGTCTTCCTAGGTCCAGCTTTTGGAAGAAACACATCCTCCCTCCAGGCAGTCCTTGGTTAACCACCAAATCATCATGGACGCTCTACACCTCCACATCCCCAGCAACATTCTCCTCCTCTGTGGGGCCATCAGACTCCTTTGGTGCTGGCCAGGCCCTCAGCGCCTTTTTTCAGCTCCTCCTTTTTTGTGAGGTTTTTAATAGGACACTTAAATTCTCTGCAGAACTTTTTGAGCTGAGGCACCGTATAGGTCTCCAGCCTCTCCTGCTCAAAAACTACTTCTGATAGGTTAAACTTCAATATAGTGCTTGGAAACACAATAGCTCCAACTGGGGCTATCACAATGTAATTGACGGAGTCGCTCCCAACAGTCTGACGCCACTCACAAGGAGGGCGGTGTCGGTCACGGAGTCGCATGGACCCCCAGGTGCAGTACCTCTGGAAAATGAAGAAACAATCCAGTGCATGGAGTCAGAGAGGTAAGGCATTGATAGTTCCGGTGTGGTGTTGGTTCCTTACTGCAGAGCAGGGGAGGTGATGCAGCGTCGGTGTGAGGTGTCAGTTTCTGATGATCCAGCAGGGTAGATGAATCAGGGTCAAGACACGATGGACGGCTTCCCGGGGTCACGGTCACTCCACAGGGCTTCAGGCGCTGTGGCAGAGTCAGGTGTCACGGACGTCGGTGACATGATACTTCCGCTCTCACGGAGTCATAGATCTTCAGCGGGGTTGCTTTGGGCCTGTGGTGTCGGTCGGGGTCGTCGCACTCCAGCAGGGACCATGGCTTCGGGTTGCAGGCAGCTGTTTGGGTTTGTGCAGCGGCACCGGTTCTGAAGTCGTCCAGAGTTGGACACCTGGATGTTCTTGTTTTCTCACTTGAACTCACTTCCAAGTCAGGATCCTCAGCATGAGTTCCCAGGTGCTGGCCGGAGAAGTCTTTGATGTCCCTGAGACTTCTTAACAGGAGGCAAGCTCAGTCCAAGCCCTTCAAGAAACTTCACAAGCAGGATTTCAGAAAGCAAGGTCCAGTCCTTTCCCTCTTAAGGCAGAAGTAGCAGCAGCCAGCCAGCACAGCAAAGCAACAGGAAGAGTGGCAGGTCCTCCTCAAGCATCAAGCTCTTCTCCTTGGCAGAAGTTCCTCTTGATCCAGAAGTAATCTAAAAGCCTGGGGTTTTGGGTCTACTACTTATACTAATTTCTGCCTTTGAAGTAGGCAAACTTTAAATGAAAGTCTCTTTTGTTCACAAGATCCTGCCTTGCCCAGGCCTGGCCCCAGACACACACCAGGGGGTTGGAAACTGCATTGCATGAGGACAGGCACAGCCCTTTCAGATGTAAGTGTCAGCTCCTCCCTCCCCACTCTAGACCAGGAGACTCATCGGGATATGCAGGACACTCCTCAGCTCCATTTCTGTCACTGTCTAGAGGGAATTCTCGAGCAGCCCAACTGTCAGTCTGGATTCCACAGGCAGGCAGAGGCACAAAATGGTTAAGCGAGAAAATGCCCACATTCTAAAAGTGCCATTTTCAAACAGACAATCTAAGAACCAACTCTACAAAAAGATGTATTTTTAAATTGTGAGTTCAGAGATCCCAAACTCCAAATCTCTATCTGCTCCCAATGGGAAACTGTACTTAAAAGACATTTAAAGGCAGCCCCCATGTTAACCTATGGGAGAGATAGGCCTTGCAGTAGTGAAAACCGAATTTGGCAGTATTTCACTATCAGGACATGTAAAACACACACACCAGTACACGTCCTACCTTTTAAATACACTGCACTCTGCCAATGGGGCTACCTATGGCCTAACGTAGGGGTGACTTACATGTAGTAAAAGGGAAGGTTGAAGCCTGGCAAGTGGGTACTCTTGCCAGGTCGAATTGGCAGTGCAAAACACAGACTGCAGTGGCAGGTTTGAGATGTTTACAGGACTACTCTTGTAGGTGACACAATCATTGCTGCATTCCCACTAGTAGCATTTGATTTGCAGGCCCTGGGCACCCACAGTGCACTTTACTTGGGACTTACCAATAAATCAAATGTGCCAATCATGGAAAACCAATTAGTAATATCTTTTAGACAGAAAGCACTTGCACTTCGCACTGGTTAGCAGTGGTCAAATGCCCAAAGTACCAAAACCAGCAAAAATGAATTACAGCACAGTGTCCAAAAACAGGAGGCCAGAAGCAAAAGGTACAGTGAAACCATGCCAAGAGCCATCAGGTCTAACACCAGGTATAATATAATTTTGTGTTTCACGAATACTTAACACATTGCCTCTCAAGGTAAGCCTGGCTGCTCTGTGCCAAGCTACCAAGGGTGAGCATAGGTTATTTTAGGGTATGCTTGTAACTAGAACTGTGGTTACTGCTTCGACAGTGTGCAGACCCCTGTCAACCACAAACCCAGTTTCTAAAACCTTCTAAAACTGCTTGACAAATGTACCTGTTATGAGACTGAATATCAATTTTACTAGTTCCCCTGATGTATGATGCCATGTCATTTGGACACGTCTGACATTTAGAACTCTTTTGATAATAACATTTTTACTTAGCAGACCCTTTAGTGCATTTGTAAATGGTCCTTCTCTAGACATTAAGTAACATCCAGTGGGCAGGGTGTTGTTTCCTTCATACTTCTGGCTATTGGCTATTTAATATAGTTTAATACAGTTGCCAGACATGTATGTTGTTTGACCTTTACTGGAGTCTCCATGGGCACATTTCACTTCAGGCAATGTGGCACTTGTGTCTGGTGACCACATTGTATTGGTCAAAAAAGTAAACTGTGCACCAAATGGCTGTCACTTCTGTCCCCTGAACTTGAATGAATGAACTTTGTATTTGTAAAGCAGCATCTCTGTGCTAAGAAAAAGCAATAAACCGGTCCCTCTAGAAAATAAACACTTAAGATTGAGTGAATAGTCACTTTATAAATCTTAGAAACCAATTTTAAAAACAACTCTCCTCATTTTTAGTTTTCACTTAAGATGGTTTTAGCTATCTGGCTGACCACTTTTTATTTATCTGGCACAGTGCAAATGGGCATTTGTATGGGTTCACAGAAATAAACAAAAAAATACCAAACAGGATGATCTCTTTAAATCATGGGCATAACGGACACATCCGCTGTCCCATAGTGTGAGTGTCCCCCAGTATTTCATACAAAAAGGGGGGCCAAATCAGCTTGTTAGCTCAAGAGTATGTTTTTGCAAGTGATCCCCTCATCATTCCTTGCAGGGGTGACCCCTGTATTGATCTGGCTCAAACTAAGAGGAAACAATGCCAAAGAATGCAACACTCTTAGTCTGAGTGATGAAGTTATTACGGCACTTCCCAGATGTCAAATAAAAGGCACACAAATATATGAAAATAAGTATACAACTCAAATGAAGTAGAGCATGTGTATATAAAAGAATAATCACAGCAGTGAAGCAATCACAGAAGGTGCAATGCAGCAACAGTGAATGTATTTATATATATATATATATATATATATATATATATATATTTATATATATATATATATATATATATACATATATATATATATATTTATATATATATGTATATATATATATATATATATATATATACATATTGTTAGAAATGGGGTCTCTAGTTGGCAGAGGTATACACCCTAGTCCAAATAGGGACCACAATCCTAGTCAGGGTAAGTCACACACAATCCGAATTATCCTGTGCCCACCCTCTGGTAGCTTTTCACTGAGCAGTCAGGCTTAACTTAGAAGGCAATGTGTGAAGTATTTGTGAAATAGGTCATGCAATAACACAGTGAAAACACCACAAAAATACACCACACAGGTTTAGAAAAATAGAGAATATTTATCTGAGTAGATTAACGTCAAAACAATCAAGATTTGATAAATAATCAATCAATCAATCAATCATAGTATTTATAAATACAAGTTGAAGTATCACTTTTATAATGATAAGATGAGTTTTAAGTTCTTAAAAGTAATTACATGCATGAAGACCGCAGAGTATGAGATGCATTGAAAAAGGTAAATGCCCCTCGGATTTCTGGGCACACACAGGCGATGTGTCGATTCTTTTCCACATGGCAAGCGCTTTGCGTCAAATTCCGGCGCGCAGGCTTGAATTCTCTTTGTGATGCGGGGCCTTTTGCCGACCAGGGACTATGTGGAGAAATTCTGGGCGCGCACGATGAAGTCACAGATGCTGCGTCAATCCGGTGGGTGATGCGTCAGAGTTTTTGTCACATGGTAGACATGGCGTTGATTCCTCATGCAGGAAGTCAGGCTGCGTCATTCTGGTTTGGTGGTGCTGCAATCCGGTGGGCCGAAGTTACGGTTGCAATGCTGGCGCTGCGTCAATCTCCACTCGAAGAGCAAGGCTGTGTCATTCCAGTTCGGCAATGCAGGGATTCTTTCCCCCTTAAGCAGGCTGTGAATCGTTTCTGGCAGGCTGTGTGTCAATTTTTCATCGCACAAGCAGTTCTTTGCAGAGATGAAATCTTTTTGGCACTGAGACTTCAGGAAACAGGAGGCAAGCTCAATCCAAGCCCTGGGAGAGAACTTCTCAGCAGAGCCAGAGGCCAGCAAGGCAGCAGGGCAACAGCAAGGCAGCAGTCCTTTACAGTAAAGCACTCTAGGTGAGTCCTTTGGCAGCCAGGCAGCTTCTCTTGGCAGGTCGCAGGTTCTGGTTCTGAGTTTCTTTCCCAGGATGTGTCTGAATTGGTCAGGTCAGGACCCAGTTTATATACCCAAATGTGCCTTTGAAGTGGGGGAGACTTCAAAGAGTGGCTTAGAAGTGCACAAGGTCCCCTTTCAGTACAATCCCCTGCCAAGATCCAAGTAGGTGGTTAGGCAGTCGATTGTGTGAGGGCAGGCCACTGTCGTTTGAAATGTAAGTGTCAGGCCCTCCACCCTTCCAGCCCAGGAAGTCCCATTTAGTATGCAGATGTGTGCAGGTGTGACTGTGCAATCCTGTGTTTGCAGTTGTCTGGGTGAAATGCACAAGGGAGCTGTCAACCAGCCCAGCCCAGATGTGGGTTGTAAGGCACAGAAGCGTTTAAGTACAGAGAAATGCTCACTTTCTAAAAGTGGCATTTCTAAAATAGTAATATAAAATCCAACTTCACCAGTCAGCAGGATTTTGTGTTACCATTATGGCAATACTAAATGTGACCTGTTTACCCCTTTCTAATCAGAATCTACCATTCAAACGCTTTATGGGTGTAGCCGTAATATTAGCCTATAATAAAGAAGCAGGCTTCACAGCAGTGGAAAATGAATTTAGTTTTCCACTACCAGGGCATATAAAACACAGAGATATATGTCCTGCCTTTTACCCACACAGCACCCTGCCCTCTGGGTTACCTAAGGCCTACCTTAGGGGTGACTTATATGTATAAAAAAGGGGTGTTTAAGGCTTGGCAAGTACTTTAAAATATTACAAACAAGGGACCAGGAGATTAATGGTCCAATGTACTGCCTCCCTATTAATGATACTGAAATACGAGGGTACACTGTTCCAAAGAAAGCTGAAAATATAAGAATCCACAGGGCATCCTATTGCTAGAAGCAAATGCTCTCACACATCCTATTGGATGTCATGCTTCATCACTTGGCCTGCTCCTCATCAGACTGGTGCTGCAATGTCTGATGGGCACCCCATAAAGGGGGCTCTTTGCCGGAGATCTTTTCTCAATAGTACTGTGCCGTGGTGAGAAATAGTGCCAACCTACAGGCACATGAAAGATAGGAGAGAAAAAAAAAAAGGGTAAAACTGGCTCAAAACCCAACTCAAAACCACTATTTATTGATCAAGGAGGGATCTTGGACAAAGTAAAAACATAGGGGAGAGTGACCAGAGGTATTCAGATTGACAGTCTAAGACTCATTGTGGTCTTTGTGTATAGCTGAGGAGAAGTGTTGTGTGTTTTAGCCCTGATGAAGCGTTATTGATCTGTATGGACCCCTGAGACGCGAAACATGTTGACCCATTACAGGGGGTGAAGGTATTTTCCTCCCCTCTTCTTGACCGTGTTTGAGAGAGTGAATGAGCATTATCTCATTTCTCACTCTCCCCTATGTTTTTACTTTGTCACACAGCATGGAGTTGATGTTCAAAAATTGAGTCGGTAGTTAAATACACATAGCATTACGCTGCCTATGGTTTCCTTACACCACTGCTTTAAATCCTTGGAATCCTAGGAACAGAGAAATGGAGGTCTGCAAATAAGAGAAGTTCCTCCCTCCATTCACCTTTGCAAAGTAGAGTGAGTGCACACTAATAACACATTAAAAGACATGACAATTGAAATTCGCACTAGTTTCTGGTGCACAATGGGGCTGTGTCTGCTTCCTCAAGCGAGCGCCCTCATGAACAGCTTCTAATAGCCTAGTAGTTACGGATCACCCTTGTAAGTCAGTAACCTCTCAATGATTGTCAAAATTAAGTGGTTTAAATCATCAATACATTTATTCCTTTTTATTTTTTTCCAAAGACATTTGCGATTGGCACTCTTGTTCATTCTCACAGCATGCCAGTTTGTGCAGTGCAGCCTTTCTGATCGAAAAACTCTTATTACATCTGGCCCAGGATTTGTATAGATGTACAGACTCAGGCCTCCGTAGGAGTGGCTCAGTGTCAGGTGCAATATCTATTGTACATAATATTTATAAATAATGATACAGTGGGGTTTATTAAATAGCTCCAATTTCAAGTTTTGCCTTTAAAATGGAGATTGTCAAGATTTTGCTGCTTATTGTACCAAGATCCACGTGTTTTGGTTTTGTCTCCCTTTACATTCTGGCACTTTGATCTAAACTTTAACTGTGAGTTTGCTTTTACCACACCAGTATGTACCAGGTGTGATAAAAAACACAAAACTCATAATTGATATATGTTCAGTACCCAGTTTTAAGGCATGAGTAAAGTGGGCAAATTTCCAGGCCCCTTATCTTCCAAATGGCTCCTTTGGAAACAGATTTTTTCCTATCACTTTTATGTCCCTATCTCAACTTATTTTCCTTTTTCTGCCTACCAAGACCTTGAACTCTGGGTTATATTTATTTTTTGACGCAAATTCGGTGAAAACCTAACACCATATTTATACTGTGACGTCCGACCCAGCGAACCTCAAAATTCAACAGTGTGTGCTATTTTATGGATGCGTGAAACCGCTTTGCGTTAATGACATGCAAGGTAGGTGTTCCCGTCAAAAAAATGACTTTAAGGCATTCGCACCTTATTTATACTCCCACGTCATTTTGATGCACAGGAGGGGCAGGCCTTAAAAAACTGGCGCCCAGCCTGATTTGCGCCGTTTTTTAACACCTGGGTAAGGGAAGGCGTTAAGGGACCTGTGGGCTCATTTCCATGGTCTCTGACCATGGAAGCAGTCCACAGGTGCCCTTCCCTACAACAAGGGATACCCCCTGCCACCCTCGCCCATCCCTAGAGGATACCCTTGAATGGGGGGGGGACCCAACCCAGGTAAGTACAGGCAAGTAGAGGTAAGTATTCTTTTTTTTTTTTAAGTGGCATGGGGGGTCTAACTTGGGCCCCCCATATGCCACTGTGCCCAATGACGATGCCCAGGGGACAGAAGTCCCCTGGGCATGACCATTGGACAGGGGGGAATGACTCCTGTCTTTCCTAAGACAGGAGTCATTTCAATGGGGGTTGTGCTTCAAAAAATGGCGCTAGTCTGGTGAGAGCCATGATTTTTTACTCTAACCTGACTTGCACCATTTTTTGACGCACAACCCCCATTCTTCCCTACACCTGGGTTGCACGGTTAGAGTAATTTTTTTTACTTCCAACCAGGCTGCAGCGCTGGCTAACGTCAATCTATAAATAAATGGAATGGCTTTAGCCGGCAGTAAATTTAAAAAAAAAGTATAGATATGGGCCTCTGTCTTTCGCTTCTTCATGTCAACTTAAAGATTTTGAAGCCACAGCCAAGACATACATCAGCTGGTTTATGGGACCACCTTCTCTGAAAATGTGCTGTATGATTCAATATTGTTTGGCATCGTGAATACTTGAAATCGAAGAACACTGGTAAACATTTCAAGGTAGCTGCAAAGCAGCGGCCCCAAATATACCTTACCATGGGCCCCAAATATCCTTAAGTTGACAATGTTTTACTGAGTACGAAAAATTATAGGGCCACTCGTAATGAGGGCATAAATGGCATACTTTGAAGAATCTGAGCTTGATCTAAACCACTAGAAACAAAAATGTCACCTTTGATACATTATTATGGTTGCTTCAAAGTGTATTTGTTTTTTTCAGCCGGAGAGCATGTCTAGCTCTATTTCTTGTCTAATGTCGACAGTGAGGGGGACTTGCTTGAACAAAGACTTCAAATTAAACATAACGCCATTTATAGTAAATCTGTGTGCCCTCCTGTTTTGTTAAAAAGAAGCTGAGAGGCCCTGTTTGTAGCTTGTTAGAAATGGGGTCTTTGGTTGGCAGTCAGGTTACCCCATGTCCAAGCAAGGACCCTCACTTTAGTCAGGGTAAAAGAGAATCACCCTAAACTAACTCCTGCACACCCCCTTGGTAGCTTGGCAAGAGCAGCAGACTTAACTTTAGAGTGCTAGGTTTAAAGTATTTGTACCAACACACACAGTAACTTAATTAAAACACTACAAAATGACACAACACAAGTTTAGAAAAATAGAGAATATTTACTAAACAAAACAAGACCAAAACAACAAAAATCCACAATACACAAGTCAATTTATCAATTAAAAAGCAAAAATGTAGTTTTAAACACACCTCTAACACTGTTGGTGTGAAAATTTACCTGGATGTGTCAAAAATAATCCTGCATGGACGAGTGTGCGTCACAAAGGGCTTGCGATGCGTTAATATCACTCACGAGTAAGACCTTGCGTCGTTTCTCCTTCAGTAGAGTCGGCGTGCGTAATTTCTTCTCTCCGCAGGAGAGTGATGCATCGATTCGAACCGCACTCTCATGTCCGGGTAGGCCTTGCGTTGTTTTTGCATGCCCAGCGATGTTTGCATCAGAAATCTTGCCGAACGATGATCCAAAAACCACGCTGCGCAGGGTTGCGATCACACCGGTCTTCGTCAGCGATGCTGTGCATCGTTTCTCCAGCAGCGGGCGTCGATGTTGTGGGCCCGTTGCAGACGAAGGCCGACTTTCAGCCGTGAAGCCAGTGGCACGTTGATTTTCAGCCGCAGGTCGGAGTTGCATCGTTCTTTTCCCCGCACTGCGGTCGGTGCGTGGATTTCTCACTCTTGGGCTGCCAGCTTCTCCTTTCAGGGTCCCAGGAAGTGGATGAACACCACTTGGCAGAGTAGGAGTCTCAGCAGAGGCTTCAGGTCCTGGCAGAGAGAAGATTTGCTGTCCCTGAGACTTCAAACAACAGGAGGCAAGCTCTAAATCAAGCCCTTGGAGAGTTCTTCACAAGAAGGAAGGCAGCACAAAGTCCAGTCTTTGTCTTCTAGACAGGCAGAAGCAGCAACTGCAGGATAGCTCCACAAAGCACAGTCACAGGCAGGTCAGCTCTTCTTCCTCAGCTCTTCAGCTCTTCTCCAGGCAGAGGTTCCTCTTGGTTTCTGGAATTTTCTAAAGTCTATGGTTTTGGGTGCCCTTCTTATACCCATTTTGCCCTTTGAAGTAGGCCTACTACAAGGCAACGTCTCTCTTGTTTGTGAGATCCTGCCTTGCCCAGGCCAGGCCCCAGACACACACCATGGGGTTGGAGACTGCATTGTGTGAGGGCAGCCACTGCCCTCTCAGGTGTGAGTGACCACTCCTCCCCTCCCTCCTAGCACAGATGGCTCATCAGGAAATGCAGGCTACACCCCAGCTCCCTTTATGTCACTGTCTAGTGTGAGGTGCAACCAGCCCAACTGTCAAACTGACCGAGACAGGGAATCCACAAACAGGCAGAGTCACAGAAATGGTTTAAGCAAGAAAATGCTCACCTTCTAAAAGTGGCATTTTTAAACACACAATCTTATAATCAACTTTACTAAAAGATGTATTTTTAAATTGTGGGGTCAGAGACCCCAAACTCACATATTTATCCACTCCCAAAGGGAATATATCCTTTAATCATATTTAAAGGTAGCCCCCGTGTTAACCTATGAGAGGGACAAGCCTTGCAACAGTGTAAAACGAATTTAGCAGTATTTCACTGTCAGGACATAAAAAACATTACTATGGCCCTCATTATGAGATTGGCGGCAAATGCCGCCTACTGCCACGGCGACAGCCGCCAACATACCGTCGCCGTGGCTACCAACAGTTCAAGCCATTATGACCGTAGAAGGAATTCCGCCAGAAGGCTGGTGGAATTCTGTCGACGGTCATGGCGGCAAACGGCGGTAAGGTAGCGCTGCTGACAGCAGCAGCTCCATGCCAGCAAAACACTGCCTACCATATCATGTTCCATGATACGGCCTGCCGGTGTTTTGCTGGAGGACGCTGCTGCTGGCAGCAGCGCCGCATCCCATCTCCTGCCGGAGGACCCCCTGCAAGCAGGTAAGTCGGGTTCTCCGACAGGAGATAGGGTTAGGGGGTGTTTTGTGCATGTGTGGGAGTGTGTGTGACTGTGTTTGAATGCATGCATGTGTGTGCATGAGTGTGTGTGTGTGTGTGTGTGCGTGCATGTAGTGTTGTGTGCTTGGGTGTGTGCCTGGATGTATGTTTGTGAGTTTTGCAGTGAGTTTGTATGTATGTATGCAGGCTTGGGTGAATGTGTGTATGCGTGTGTGTATGGGTGTGTATGTATGTGTGTAATGTGGGGAGGGGGGTCTCGAGGGGCATGGGGAGAGGGCGGAAAGAATCTGGGGAGGGGGAGGAGGAGGAGGTAGGGGAGACCCCTATCAGTGTCAGGGAAGGAATTCCCTGGCACTGAGATACAGAAACCACTGAAACCATGGCGGTGGGAGGGGTCAACATTCCATGGGCAGCCTATTGATGGCTGCCGGGCTGGAGACTGAAGTATCCAGTCCGGCGGTCATTACCGCCATGGCGGTCGGTGTGTTGACTTGGCGGTTTGGCTTTGGCCAAACCACCAACGTCATAATAGTGGAGGTAGGTATTGCCAGCCTGTTGGCGGTAATACCTCCACTAAAGCACCAACCACCGGGGTCATTATGACCCCCTGTATGTCCTACCTTAACCATACACTGCACCCTGCCCTTGGGGCTACCTAGGGCCTACCTTAGTGGTGTCTTACATGTAAGAAAAGAGAAGGTTTAGGCCTGGCAAGTGGGTACACTTGCCAAGTCGAATTTACAGTTAAAAACTGCACACAGAGACACTGCAGTGGCAGGTCTGAGACATGATTTCAGAGCTACTTATGTGGGTGGCACAATCAGTGCTGCAGGCCCACTAGTAGCATTTGATTTACAGGCCCTAGCACCTCCAGTGCACTTTACTAGGGACTTACTGGTAAATCAAATATGCCAATCATGGATAAGCCAATTACATACACATTTTGTAAAGGAGAACTTGTACTTTAGCTCTGGTTAGCAGTGGTAAAGTGCCCAGAGTAACAAAAACAGTAAAATCAGAGTCCAGAACACATCAACAACCTGGGGAACCGAGGCAAAAAGTTAAGGGAGACCACACTAAGGATGAAAAGTCTAACATGGATAAACCAATTACGTACACGTTTTCTATAGGAGCACTTGCACTTTAGCACTGGTTAGCAGTGGTAAAGTGTCCAGTGTAACCATATCAGTAAAAACTGAGTCCAGCACATATCAACAACCTGAAAAACAGAGGCAAAAATGTAAGGGAGACCATGCCAAGGATGAAAAGTCTAACACAGCCCAATACTGTTGAAGGGCAATGTGTAATAAACAATTGCAGTTTTAGATGTAACCATTTACATAGCATATAAAACAATGAAATATTAGTCTTTTTTTGCTGACGTTGCCTGTTATTATGATGGCATTGTATTTCCTTGTTGTAATTTAAAGCTTCACCCATTGAAGTAGTTAACTAACACAGTGTTATTGAGCTGTCAAATCAGGGCCTCCTCATTGTCTTTCCTGCTTTTCTGAATAATCTATGGCCCAAACTTAAAAAAGACCTAGCGGAAACTTTCGCCACATTAGTGTCATTTTTTAAAAATGCAAATGTGGCAATAGTGTAGCAAAAACACTGCACCATATTTACAAAGTGGTGCAATGCATTCATTGCACAACATTGTAAACCCTTGTGCCACAGTATGCCTGCGACAGACATAATGTATGCAAGCGGGCGTTCCCCATTAGGTGGCCCACAAAAATGGCTGTACAGAGCAGGAGTTAAAAGGAGGCAAACCATTATTTTTAATGGGCCTCTATGTACTTTGCAGGGTTAGAGCCAACATTTTTGGTACTAATCCTGCAAAGTACAACAATAGGGTAAAACATTTTTGACAATATTGTCCCTAACTTGCACTGTGGTGCACCGTATGTTAAATATGGCGCCCATAAGGTGCCATTAGGGAGGTATAATGGGCTGCAAGAAAAGTGGAACTTCATGACATGAAGAGCCACTTTTTTTAAATCTGGGCCTATATATTTAAAGCAGTTCAGACATGTGCGGAGTTTACATTACAGTGGGAAATCTGTTAGCAAAACAAGGCAAACTGTGATAGACAAATGATTACGGGTAAATTCGTACTGCTTCCTAGTTTTATTGCAATTCCCTAACTCTCTAAACGCGGAAGCGAGGCAGTCAGCTTCTAGACTTGGCTGTGAGAGCATCCCTCAGGACGTTTTATGTGGTCTCCCGCGCCTCGTGGAAATGCATGTTTAGCTTTTATCCATTGAGGATTTCACATCATTTTAAGATCCTCACAACATTTAAATCTTCACATCCACACTCTTGAAGCTCTTGATCTTCTTGAAGTCATTCACGTGTACATGCAAAACTTTCCGTGCAGATGGATGAAGTCATCAGCAGAGAATATATTTGGAGACAGAATTGCGTATTTCAGGTTTAAAAATCTTGCCATACCCTAGGGCAGTAAAAGAAATGAACGAAAGAAATTTGATGAAAAAAATATTTAAGATGCTGTCGGTTTACAGATGATTGCCAATTGTGTGTAAGAAAAACGTCGTGGAGTGAAACCTCACATGGACTCACATCTTTTTAGTCTGAAGCCCCCAAACTTTAAACACGCATTAGCAAAGGTAAAATGCGGGGACTTGGAATGTTGGTGCAATGTTTTTCTTTCTTATTAGTTTTTCTTGCAAGCATGTGCCATAAAAATAAAAACAAATAATGAACTTGTTTACTCCTAAATGTGGATGCCACAAGCTTTAAATTATTTTGGCTGTTTTAAAAGTTACGTTTTTAAAAAGCAAGCACTTCTGTTTCACCGTACGTTTTTATTATTACTTGCGAAAGTGACAAGGCAATCGTAAATCCCACTTAATCAAGGATTTGAATATCAGGCATCTATAATGTTACACCGTCACCTAAAGATTTTATAACAACAACTTTAAAAAAAGACAGATAATACATTACCATATAAGTGGGTACCAGAACAGGAGGCAAAATAAACTTAGAACCAACCTCATGAATCATGACAAAGAAAGAAGATAAGGAACAAGTTGTTGTGCAGTCTGTTTAAGAGAAGAAAATCAAAGGAAAAAGTGGGATTATTCATTGCTGCACGCTGCATGCTGTGGTTGGTGGAAGCAAATTGTGAATGATAGTTTAGCATGCCAATGGATGAAGCCAACTGCCAAAAATGCCCTCCATGTATTTATATAATGTATACACTATTTTGAAAAAGGCTTCTCCAATTAGTAGCTTCAATTACCTGTCAGTAGCTCTCCTGTGCGCATCCCAGCCTACTAACCTGGAACCTTTTGCTTGGGTGAATGACTATATGTATGCCAAAATTGTCTATTCAAGACAAAAATAGGTGTATTTTCAGAATTCATAAGCTGTTTGGGAAAAATGGCTACATTTCCAAGCTTTATTTAAAGTAGATTATTGAGTGATAAATCAGATGGGGAGACATTCCTAATGTTATTACTTTTGTGCTGGGGCACTGCGCTGTGGTTGGCACACATTTCCTATGGAAAGGCATTTCAAACATACAAAGCCTTTTTTTATCTTACTGCTGGCAATCCTGCCTGATACACTGAGGTGATCACTGCTCGTAATCTGCCATATAGTGGCCACTAATGCAATTTTGTGCGATGTAGCCATTATTACAACACCTATAATAATAGTAACTTATGATGATTTTAATTGAACATAAGTATCTCCTATTACACAAAAGATTGGAGACCCCTCCAATAGTCTGGCGAGACAGCTAAATCTGTCTCAAAGGTCAGACCTAAAAAAAAAAGGACATTAAAAGCAGTCCATTCAAGAAGTAGGAAACATTTGATGCCACATGGGGCAACACAAGGCAATGAAGTACTGGTGACTGGTGCCACTTGGTAGTAGTACAATTATTGTTTCAGATGTAGCCCTAACATAAAGTTAAAATAATATAATGCAAGTTCAGAACTTTTAAATGTATACCACTTTTGCCACTCTACAGTCACCCACCCAATTCTCTGCTCTCTACCACCACACAAAGATTCCTGCAGTTTACTGTTGGCTCGACCCTTCTGCACCTCAGCTCTTGCAATGAATATCAATATGGTCTGACCTTCCTGTGTCCTTCTCAGTTCATAAGTGTTCCTAGCAATCAGGATCCAGTGGACCTCGCCCTTGCACAAATGCCCAGACTTACAAAAGGGGCATGAAACATAGCATAGCACCAAATGTTGCTGTGCTTTGTTGCATGACAAGGAGAGAGCAGGAAAGAGCCATATCTACAATGACATGCACTCTCTTCCCCTCTCTCTAGCACCAGCACACAATCAGGCAGCCAAGCACTAGGCACATAACTTTGAATTTTAGTGCAAAAGTGTTTTTGCAAGTCTAGCATATGTTTTGTACTGGCAGAGTACCCCGACCAGTACAAAATACTGTGCTTAGACTGACTTTAAAACTTTTACCACTTTGGTGTATGATGCAGCACACATTCAAAGTGGGAAGAGGTAGCAGAAATAAAAGCATTCCCTTATTTTTAATGCCTGTTTTCATGAACAGTGAGTGAGTCAGGACTTTTTAAGGTAAATCAGTGTTTTTTTTAATCAAAATCCATACGGGTCTCATAATAACAATACATGATATCTGTCACAATGATAATGATATAATTTTGAATGGAATTGTAAAAGCTGTTCAACATTTTAAAATATAAAATGGGGGAAAACAATAAAAACGCAACAAGACCAATTAAAATAAGAAAGATACAGTGGGTATTAAAAAGCTAAAAACTGTGATATTCAATAAAGCATAGAGTTGAACTAAATTTAAAGTCAAACAAGAACAGAGAAAATAAAAAATTCATGGTGGCTTAAAATTCTCAGATAATGTACAATTTGTAGAATTGCAAGCAACAGCATTAAGATAATCAGTCAAAGGTAACCAATACAGATCTCTATTTATGGAGGGGCAGCATAAAGAGGTAAAAGCAATATCTAGTCTATGGTAATGGCAAACATTATACCACCAAGCCTTATAGGAAATGTTGGATGAATTTTTCCAATTAAGAGTAATTTGCTTAAAGGCTAAAGTTAACATGAGATCCAATAGTTTTAAATTATCATCATCTGAAACTATGTCAGCAGAGAGGCTACCTAGAAAAAACACTGACGGAGATAATTGGGATCGCAAATAAAAAACGGAGGTAAGCTGACGCCAAACTTTTCTCCAAAAAGAGACAGTGGAAGGACATTCAAAAAGGATATGCATAAGGTCTCCCTTTGGGCTATCGCAGGACCAACAGTTTGAAGTTGAGGATACAGAAAATCTGACTATAGTAGAGGGGGTAAAATAAAGTCTGTGGTAAAGAAAGAAAAGTGATTGTGTGGTAGAAGCTGATCTAGATATTTTATAAGATCAATGCCATATCTTATTCCAGAAGGAAACAGTCCAGGTACATCCCAAATCCAATTCCCATTGAGATTCAATTCTAGAGTTAGGTCGT
Source organism: Pleurodeles waltl (assembly GCF_031143425.1). Lineage (NCBI taxonomy): Eukaryota > Metazoa > Chordata > Amphibia > Caudata > Salamandridae > Pleurodeles > Pleurodeles waltl. The sequence goes on along the minus strand of NC_090449.1, from coordinate 962,280,393 downwards.
GTCAAAACAGGAGAATGAAAAAGTGTATAAATATTTGATGCCTTAGAAAATGAGGTAAGAAAGGAGGACAAAGAAAAGGGTAATTCTGAAGAAGAGAGGGGAAGGCAAGGAAAAAAGTACATCAAGAATAATATTAATAGGATGAAGATATTTAGGCATAAATGAATTGGGACAATTAAATAGAAGTTGGAATTGTGAAAAAGAAAGTGGAGTATCATTGGAAAATAAATCTTTGACCCATGCTATATTTCTTTGTCTCCAGGATTTCCAAAATAAAGGTTTTTTTATTGATAGTGATGAGACGATTATGCCAAATAGGGGAATTCAGAAAAGAGGAATAGGTAACGGTTGGAGGTAAATAGTGATAACGCAGAAGAGCACAAGTATGTTTAAGAAGCGGGGAGGAGATACGCGAAATATTATAAGAAAAGGATACCATCTCGCGAGGAGAAAAAGGCAGAAGAAAAGAACATTCAGTATCCAACCATAAGGGAGTAAACACAGAGCTTGACAAGGAGATCCATCTAAAAGCTTGATGCAAACAAAAGGATTTGTGATATATTCTGAAATCAGGAAAATTGTCCCCCCCCTCCTGTTTAGAATGACGAAAGTGACTAAGGGAAATTCTAGATTTCTTATTGTTAGAGAGGAATTTAGACAATCTGGAGTCCAGTTGTTTAAAAAAAATAACAGGTAGAGGAAGCGGAATCATGGCCAGGATATATAAAATGTTAGGAGAAATCATAATTTTGATAGAGTCAAGGCGACCCCACCAAGATAAAAATATGGGATTGCATAACACAAGGGATTTATCAACCTTCTCTAAAGCATCCAAGATATTTACTTCAATGGACTTTTTAAAGGATGAGGTGAACCAAATACCTAAATATTTAATCTTGGAAGAATTTCAGTGAAAGCCAGTAATATCGAACAATGATCTAAAACAAAATTTTGTTAGAGGAAGGATTTCAGTTTTATCCGAAATTATCTTATAACCTGAAATCAAAGAAAAGTCTCCAATCTCCCAAAGTAGAGACAAATCGAGAGTTCAGGGTTTGAGATATATAAAAGTATATCATCTGCATATGTGTTTCTCAGCATATTGGAAACCTTCAATTTTAATGTTATTTCTAATACAGGATAGAAAGGGCTCTGGAGCTAGAATAAATAGGACTGGAGAGAGCAGACACCCTTGACGAACACCACGACGTAATACAAAGTATCTGGACAATTTCCCATTCACCACTATCGATGCCATTGGGGATTGATAAAGAAAAGAGATAAATGAAATGAAATAAGGCCCTAAACCATGCCACGCTAAAGTTCTTAAAAGAAAAGACAAGTCTAACTGAGCAAATGCTTTCTCAGCATCTATGGAAATTGCTGCTAAGGAGTACCAAAGAGCGGGAGCTTTGCTGAGTACATTGAAGAATGTTCTAGAGTTGTCAGAAGCAAGTCTACCTTTGACAAAACCCATTTGTTCCTCACTTATCAGCGCAGGTAAAAGGGTATCAAGACGTAAGGCTAATAATTTAGCAAAGATTTTATAATCTATATTGAGGAGAGAGATTGGTCTATAATTTTTACAGAAAGTATGATCCTTACCTTCCTTTGGAATTAAAAAAATTGAAGCTTCTTGAAATATTCCCCCTGTACAAACAGAAACCGTGAATAATGAAAAAAGCTGTAAAAGTTTGGGAAGTAAAATGTCAGAAAAATGTAGAAAAAATTCCACTGTAAATCCATCCAGACCAGGAGTCTTACCTTTTTTTAGAGATTGAAGGGCTTTAAAAATTTCTGATGAAGAAATATCTACTTCAAGTGAAGAGACATCAACAAGCATCTTATTGGGGTTTGGAATGTTCAAGTAACAAATTCAGCTAAGATATCATCATCTTTAAAAAGGGATTCACTGGTAACTGTAACTATAGACTTCACTGTGTGGTGTTGCTTTCGTACTTTAAAATTTTTAGCCAGACGTTTCCCCGATCTATTTCGACCTCCATAATAGCGGGCGCTAATATGTAGAAGAAAAGAGGAGGCATTATCCATCAAGATTTTGTTAAATTGCAATTTTGCTTGAATAAATTCTTGTAGATTAAAATTATAAGAGGAAGAATAATATTGATGTTCTAACCGTTTAATTTTGAGAAGCAGAGATTGATGATGTGCATTAAAAGTTTTCTTTTTATTAGAGACAAAAAATGTATATGACCACGATCCGCAGCCTTTAACAAATCCCATAACAATTGTGGGGAAACATGAGAGTCATCATTAAATCGTAAAAATTCCTCTGCAAAGGCAACAAAGGAAGTGGAAAATTTTGAATCAAGCAACAAAGAATTATTAAATCGCCACCTATTGGATTTGGGATGCACCGGGAGCAAATCAAAATTTGTGATGACTGGAGCATGATCAGAGATTACCATAGGTTCAATGGAGGAATTGATAAGATTTTGGGATAGTGATTTTGAAACAAAAATGTGGTCAAGTCTAGATAAGGAGCCATGTGGTGGAGAATAAAACGAAAAATCCCTACTATCAGGATTACAGGTTCTCCATGAATCAATTAAATTACACTGTGAGAGAAATGCCTTAAATTGGTTATGCATTTTACAAGGAGAAAATGTAATTACAGATTGCCTATCTATAAAAGGATCAATAATTTGATTGCAATCCCCTCCAAGAAGAAAAAATTCATCATTATAATGCAAACATTGTTTAGTACCATTAGGCCAGAAAAGATAATCTGAGTGATAGGACCATAAATATTACCAATAGTCATTATAATCCCATTAATACTTAGCTTCACAAAGAACCGTCAACTATCAGAATCCGAGTCTTGCGAAATAACATTAACTGATAATTTTTTATGGCAGAGCACAATTACACCATTTTTCTTTGTAGATGAAGGAGAAGTAAAAACATTGCCCACCCAACCTGGATATTGCTGCTAAGGAGTACGAAACAGCAGGAGCTTTGCTGAGTACATTGAAGAATGTTCTAGAGTTGTCAGAAGCAAGTCTACCTTTGACAAAACCCGTTTGTTCCTCACTTATCAGCACAGGTAAAAGAGCATCAAGATGTAAGGCTAATAATTTAGCAAAGATTTTATAATCTGTATTGAGGAGGGAGATTGGTCTATAATTTTTACAGAAAGTATGATCCTTACCTTCCTTTGGGATTAAAAAAATCAAAGCTCCTTGAAATATTCCCCCTGTACAAACAGAAACTGTGAAGAATTAAAAAAGCTATAAAAGTTTGGGAAGTAAAATGTCAGAAAAATGTAGAAAAAAATCCACTGTAAATCCATCCAGACCAGGAGTTTTAACTTTTTTTAGAGATTGAAGGGCTTTAAAAATTTCTGACAAAGAAATATCTACTTCAAGTGAAGAGACATCAACAAGCGTCTTATAGGGGTTTGGAATGTTCTTTAAATAATCATCAATTTGTAAGGTCGCGACTGATTGAGGAGTGTAAAGTATCTGGTAATAATTAACAAATTCAGCTAAGATATCATCATCTTTAAAAAGGGACTTACCAGTATCTGTAACTGTAGACTTCACTGTGTGGCGTTGCTTCCGTACTTTTAAATAATTAGCCAGAAGTTTCCCCGATCTATTTTGACCTCCATAATAGCGGGCGCTACTACGCAGAAGAAAAGAGGAGGCATTATCCATCGAGATTTTGTTAACTTGCAATTTTGCTTGAATAAGTGCTTGTAGATTAAAATTAGAAGAGGAAGAATAATATTGATGTTCTAACCATTTCATTTTGAGAAGCAGAGATTGACGATGTGCATTAAAAGTTTTCTTTTTATTAGAGACAAAATATTTTATATGACCACGAGCCGCAGCCTTAAACAAATCCCATAACAATTGTGGGGAAAAATGAGAGTCATCATTAAATCGGAAAAATTCCTCTGCAAAGGCAACAAAGGAAGTGGAAAATTTTGAATCAAGCAACAAAGAATTATTAAATCGCCACCTATTGGATTTGGGATTGCCTGGAAGCAAATCAAAATTTGTGATGACTGGAGCATGATCAGAGATTAGCATAGGTTCAATGGAGGAATTAATAAGATTTTGGGATAGTGATTTTGAAACAAAAATATGGTCAAGTCTAGATAAGGAGCCATGTGGTGGAGAATAAAACGAAAAATCCCTACTATCAGGATCACAGATTCTCCATGAATCAATTAAATTACATTGGGAGAAAAATGCCTTAAATTGTTTATGCATTTTATGGGGAGAAAATTTAATTACAGATTGCCTATCTATAAAAGGATCAATAATTTGATTGCAATCCCCTCCAAGAAGAAAAAAATCATAATTATAATGCAAACATTAATACTTAGCTTCACAAAGAACCATCAACCATCAGAATCCGAGTCTTGCGAAATAACATTAACTGATAATTGTTTATGGCAGAGCACAATTACACCATTTTTCTTTGTAGATGAAGGAGAAGTAAAAACATTGCCCACCCAACCTCTTTTGAGTTTCAGAGCTTCAGAATCCATCAAATGGGTCTCTTGTGAAAGAACCAAATCTGGATTATATTTAGCTAAATGGGATAAAATTATCTGCCTTTTTATTGGGTTAATAAATCCTTTGACATTCCAAGAAATAACTCTGATTTTTTACGTCACATAACCATATATATACATGAAAGGTCTTGTACCATAAATAACTGAAAATACATATAGGGGAAAGGAAAACAAGAAAAACAAAGAGAGAGAAGAGTCAAGGGGAAATAGCAAGAAAAAAGATGGAAAGTATTCAAGAAAAAAAGAAGAGACAGTACGTGTCAAATAAAGACGACTGCAAAAACATATCTGAGAAGAATGAACAATAGGAGAGGGGTGGTGACAGCACAGACTGAAGACGGCACAGCAAGGAAATGGAACGCATCAACGGACAAATGTTACGAGCAAAAATAATGATTATAGAACACCAGGAACCTGTGGAAAGAAAACAATACATTAACAAAGAGGACCTGTAGTCAAATCAATATATTATAATAATGAATAGACTGCATATGGAGGACCACAACTGTATTGTAATAGTAATGAACAAGGGCATAATAAATTAAGAAACGTATCTAGTCAATGTGTAGAAGGACCAGCTGTTTCCATAGGGTTTGTAGAGTATAGTCTTAGAAAATCGCGAAGTACTGCCGGGGAGGTATATGAAGTGGTCTTATTTTGATATGTCACTTTGAACAAACACGGATGGAATAATCCAAAACGAGCTCCCAAGTCACGAAGCTGTGGACAAAGATCGAAAAATTATTTCCTCCTGTCTGCTGTAGCTTTGGACACATCCTCTAAGATTAAGATTTTACTTCCTTGCCAAGAGATTAGTTTTTTGGCTTTTGCAGCATTAAGCACTCTCAATAGATCAGCAAATTCAAGAAAGAAAATAATTAATCCTCTTGGTTTAGATACTGAGGAATGCGGAGGACGATGGCCAATGGGGTGGGCCGTTGGATGTTCAAACTGTAGAAGATGGTAGGTCCACTAACTTTGCAAAGAATGAAGTAAAAAATGAAATTGGATCACTCCCTCTTAAGACACTCTGGTAATCCATAGAGGCAAAGATTATTGCACCTGTTTCTGTTTTCCAAATCTTCTGCAAGTGTCTTCAATTTTGCCACTTCCTTCTCCAAGTTAGCAATTTTATTTGTTTCATCTTGCATATCACTGGCTCTTTGCTCTAAAACAGAAACTCTCACTTCCATTTGAGACCACTTAGTATCAAGAGTTTGCATCCGAGAATTAGTTTCTTCAATAAAAGGACGTAGTGCATGTATTTCGTCAAGCACAAGTTCAAGAGAGATCAGTGAGGGAGATTTTACTGGTGAAGGTGGGTCTTGTTTGACCCTCTTATGAGTAGTTGCAGAGATATTCTGGGAGACTTTAGGCGAAGAAGAAGATGAGGAAGACATCTTTGACTTGGCAGAAGAAGACGCTGCAGCTGAAGTATCCAATTGTAAAAACTGCAAAAGTTTATCAGTTGAGGAGAGCTGATGTGACAGAGAATTTATTTTCTTTAGTTTGCCCATAAAAATATAAATCCTTCAATAAGGAAACGAGTGGTCTAGGAGCTCCAAATATATATTGATGAGATAGTAAAAATAAATTACATGGCTTGCGCAGAAAACTGCGAACAAAACCATCATAGGATCAAAAAACAAGCAAATAAGAACATCGTAGTGGTGAGTAATAGTTTTCAAAATGGCCGCATTTTCTGAGGAGAAATGTAGAGACCTTTTTAAAAGTCACAAAAATAGGCTAGGTGGCATTTAAAACATGAAAAATGCAAACCAACAGATCCAGCAGGCAGTTATATGTCAGGGGCCATGAAAAGTAAAAGAAAAATGGCTCCAGTGCCGGAAACATGTGCGACGATGCGAGGAGCTTAGTTAATTAGCGGCCATCTTAGCTGTCGGCTCGCGCGCATCCCTCGTGAGGCAGGACTTTGATCTTCAAGACATTGATACACCACATCCAGACTATACACAGATGAAACCACTGCTGCAGGTTTTACATTATTTGACTGCAAAGGATATGGCAATTGGCATCATAACATCCCTCAGAATTGGCCCTTCCTTAAGGGTGGAGCCCCCCACCTTTTTTCTGACCTGAAGAGTGTATGTTAGGCTGAGCAAAGGGCAGGCTGACAGACACTCTACTTGTTCAGGTCAGGCAGCCAGGCGCTATACATGTGTTAAATGCGGAGGTGCCTGGCTGCCTGAACAGAGGTTTGCTGGACCAGAGATGTCACAGCCCTGTGGGCATAACCTCCTCACTCCAGCAAAGCACCGAGAGGACTTTCCGCTCATGACGAGAAGGAGTGTCACTGATAACCTCAGACCTGGGCACTTCAGTTTTACACACTTATAATTCCCTAGTATATGGTACCTAGGTACCCAGGGTAGTGGGGTTCCAGGAGACCCCTATGGGCTGCAGCATTTCTTTTGCCACCCATAGGGAGCTCAGACAGATCTTACACAGGACTGCCACTGCAGCCTGAGTGAAATAACGCACATGTTATTTCACAGCCATTTTCACTGCACTTAAGTAACTTATAATTCACCTAAATGTCTAGCCTTCACTTGCTGAAGGTTAGGTGCAAAGTTACTAAGTGTGAGGGCACCCTTCCACTAGCAAAGGTGCCCGCACATAGTTCAGGGCCATTTCCCCGGACTTTGTGAGTGTGGAGACGCCATTACACGCATGCACTACATATAGGTCAATACCTATATGTAGCTTCACAATCGTAACTCCGAATATGGCCATGTAACATTTCTAAGATCATGGAATTGTCCCCCCATGCAAAATCTGGTATTGGGGTGCCAATCCCATGCATCCCCGGGGCTCCACTGTGGACTCCGGGTACTGCCAAACCAGCTCTCTGGGGTTTTCTCTGCAGCTACCGCTGCTTCCACCCCACAGACAGGGTTCTGCCCTCCTGGGGTCTGGGCAGCCCAGTCCCAAGAAGGCAGAACAAATAATTTCCTCTGAGAGAGGGTGTTACACCCTCTCCCTTTGGAAATAGGTGTTAAAGGCCACAGCCTCTGGAAATGCTTTGAAGGGCACAGATGGTGCCCTCATTGCATAAGCCAGTCTACACCGGTTCAGGGAACCCCAGTCCCTGCTCTGGTGCGAAACTGGACAAAGGAAAGGGGAGTGACCACTCACCTGTCTATCACCACCCCAGGGGTGGTGCCCAGAGCTCCTCCAGTGTGTCCCAGACCTCTGCCATCTTGGATCCAGAGGTGTGAGGGCACTCTGGAGGCTTCTGAGTGGCCAGTGCCAGCAGGTGACATCAGAAACACCTCCTGATAGGTGCTTACCTGACTAGGTGGCCAATCCTCCTCTGAGGGCTATTTAGGGTCTCTCCTGTGTGCTTTTCCTCAGATAACGACTTGCAAGAATTCACCAGAGTTCCTCTGCACCTCTCTCTTTGACTTCTGCCAAGGATTGACAGCTGACTGCTCCAGGACGCCTGCAAAACTGCAACAAAGCAGAAAGAAGACTACCAGCGACATTGTAGCCCCTAATCCTGCTGGCTTTCTCGACTCTTTCCTGGTAGTGCATGCTTTGGGGGCTGCCTGCCTTCATTCTGCACTGGAAGCCACAAAAAAATCTCCTGTGGGTTGACGGAAGCTTCCCCCTGCTTCAGCAGGCACCAAACTTCAGCATCACTGGTACTTTGGGCCCCCTATCATCCTGACGAACATGGCCCCTGGAACACAGGTGGTGGACCCAAGTGACCCAGACTGGCTAGTGGTCCAACTGTCCAAATTTGGAGGAGGCAAGTCCTTGCCTCCCCTCTCCAGACAGTAATCCTGTGCACCACGTGAACTGCAGCTGCTCGGGCTTCTCTGCACAGTTCAAGGGAATCCTTCATGCACATCCAAGCCCAGGTCCCCAGCACTCTGCCCTGCATTGCTCAACTCCCTGAGTTGACCTCCGGCTTCGTGGGACCCTCTTTTGCAGTGTTGAGACGACCACCATGTTCAGACTTCTTGAACCCATGTTTAAGGACTTCTGCGGGTGCTACCTTCTTGTGATTGGGCTCTATAAGTTGCTGAGGGCCCCCTCTGTCTCCTCTCCCAAGTGGTGGCATCCTGGTCCTTCCTGGGCCCGGGCAGCACCCTTTTTCTTTAGCCACAGCTCTTGCAGCTAGCAAGGCTTGTTTGCAGTCTTTTGCTAAAGAAACAACTCTGCATCCTACAGCACTCCATGGGACATCTTCTGCATGACGGAGAAGTTCCTAGCACCTTTCGTTGTTGCAGAATCTTCAGCTTCTTCCATCCAGAGACAGCCATTTTGCAACTTCATCCGGGGTTTAGTGGGCTACTGCCCCCTCTGGAAACTTTCACAACTCATGGACTTGGTCCCCTTCCTTTGCAGGTCCTCAGGCCCAGGAATCCGTCTTCAGTGCATTGCAGTCTGTTGTGGTCTTTGCAAAATCATCTATCACGAGTTTAGTGTGTTTCTGGGGAAATAGTAGTACTTTACTCCTACTTTCCAGGGTCTTGGGGTGGGGTATCTTGGACACCCTTAGTTTTTTCATATACTCCCAGTGACCCTCTACACACTACACTAGCCTAGGGGTCCATTCGTGGTTCGCATTCCACTTTCTTAGTCTATGGTTTGTGTTGCCCGTAGGCCTATTGCATCCTATTGTATTCTACAGTGTTTGCACTATTTTCTAACTGTTTTACTTACCTGATTTTAGTTTGTGTGTATAATTTGTGTATTTTACTTACCTCCTAAGGGAGTATATCCTCTGAGATATTTTTGGCACATTGTCACTAAAACAAAGTACCTTTATTTTTAGTAACCCTGAGTATTGTGTTTCTTATCATATAGTACCTATATGATATGAGTGGTACAGTAGGAGCTTTGCATGTCTCCTAGTTCAGCCTAAGCTGCTCTGCTATAGCTACCTCTATCAGCCTAAGCTGCTAGAACACTACTAATCTACTAATAAGGGATAACTGGACCTGGCACAAGGTGTAAGTACCATCAGGTACCCACTATAAGCCAGGCCAGCCTCCTACATGCTTCTTTAAATCAAACCTCGAATCTCTTTCAAACAGACCTACGAGGTCTATCAGCCAAGGAAAGAATTTCAAGTTCTGCCAGGGTTAAGAAGATGCCATTGTTAAAAAGACACATATTGTTCTCTCCTCACCAAATTGGACCCTCAATATTAGATGTGGCTGGGTTGCTATGGCCAGGGGCTCCACTAGCAGGGCAAACAATACAAAGGGGAGCAGACACCCCTGTGTTGACTCCCTTAGTAATGGTAAGCTTCCTGACCTGCGTTAATTTACCTTGCTAGCGCAGGTGTCTTAATAAAAATTATTAATGATTGTTTATGTATTTTGTATAATAAGTTTATGTAGAAAATAAAGCAACATAGAAAAATAATGCACGCATTTGAAAATGTGACCATGAAGAATGGCCACCATTGTTAACGAAATGTACTAATCAGTGATTAAATATTATGAAATGTTGAATATATGTTAGACTAATGGAATATATGTTAGACTAATTATGTCATATTGGGTGATAAATTAAGCTTTAGCTTTATTAATTGTAGGCCTTAACTTAGCGAGTGTCCTGGCCTACTTGCAAGGGCTCATGTAAAGCTGTATTTCTTAGTGTTTAATAAAATAGCTGTCCAAGTGAATTAAACTGTGAATTCCTATTGTGTTGTATAAATGTGCTCATAATGGAAGCTTTGCGTGTGAACCCACTGCTAGGAGATGATGTTCTTACTAATACAACGGTTTATGTGTGTGAGACTAACTTTCCCAGGACAAGAACAATGAAGATACTGACTGGAAATGAAGCTGCAGCAATATTGTTACCTGACAAGCTAGATGATGAGGACATCGCAAGATGAACCAATCAACAATATGTGAATGGAGTAATGTTAGAATTCGTAGATTTGGGACTTTAGTTTTATTGGACAGAGTGGATCATACGAATAACTGACCAATAGGGATTTGGAGGGTAGTTTAGATAACTTTGACTTAACGACACTGCACAGAGGGAAGAGAGTTAATTCTGAGAGAAGACAGCATATTGACCTTTTTCTTTCTGACTGAGTGGTTACTACTTTCTTATGCATCTTGACAAGAGACGTGCTTAAGTTTAATGCTTAAAGACTTTGCCTTTTTAATTCTGATGCTGGAGCCTGATGCCTTGCTGATCGATTGATGTCCTGAGGAGAAGACTCATTCTGCTTTGCTAATCCACCCTGAGGATACGTATATCCAGATTGTGATTATCATGCATATTTGCTTTTTCTTTCTAGGTACCAACTGCACTGTTTTGATAGAGCCATAGTTAGACGTTTTCCAAATTTGTGTTACTAAGTTGTTTTTCTGATGCTAATTTGATGTTAGTTAAGGATTCTCACTAATGACTTAAAATAACAGGGACTAATGCTTGATGAATTTCTTTGTTAAATTTCATGTACTTCATTTTATTGATGCAGTTGACTTTGTTTTTGATTTGCACCATAACTTTAGAGTGTGTTGTAGTTCAAGCTTTGATTAGATTACGATTCTTCTGCTGCTTTGGACAGCCAGGGTTGTTTCTGTATGTGTTTCATTTGATATTGAGATTAATCTACATGACCTTAGCATTGTTAATATAGGGAAATAAATATTCTAAAATCTTACTGAAGGTGTGGTTATTCATGACTGAAAGGTCATGGTGCGTGACAATTACTGACTCCATTGATTATTGATCATTGATTGCTAATGATTATTGATTATTGTGTATTGAATATTGATTATGTACTGGATCTATGGTAAGAACATCTTAATTGCGAGTAAAAAGGTTCATTGACCTATTCGCGTCCCCTTGTAAGTTTACTTATTAAGGTCAGATGCGCTAACAACCTTAACCCCTGAAATTGATGATTAATAGTTGGCTAGTATCTACCCTAACATTTTGGTGCTCAAGCCTATTGTTTGCTTCTATGAAGTCCCACCTTACTTGATTGCACTCTTTTTAATCGGCAATCAGTATTCGAAACTCCTGGCACTTGTTTCATCACTGTTTTTTCCAGCAAGTGGATGATCATCCTTTGTATGAGTTTGATAAAAACCATCCTGATCCATATCTATTAAGAATGGCATCAAGTTGTTTAGTATATTTAGGCCCTTGTGTGGATTTTTGCTTGTATATTCAGAACCATTATGGGGCTCTACGACACACTTTCTTTTGAGTTTTTCCAGTTTGGGGTGTTCCATATATGCGTGGACTGGTTCACCCCTCTCTCCTAGATAAAAAAAGTTGAATAGGTAATCTGACTTCATACCTACTTGTGGGAAGAAAAGTTTATAAAAACTCATTGGAAAGCCACCAGTGTTTAAAGTTTAATGGGCACTCGTGTTTAAGCGTTAGATGTACCTAGTATACTGGAGGCAACACAGGCTTCTTGTAGGCATCAATAAAATTTTACATTTCTCCTACATATTCCTTACCGGCGGCATACTGCTTTTAGAAGGAGTTCATAAAAATAGTTTCCTGTTCGCACTCTAGAAGCATCTCTCCTCATGTTAGTGAAAATAGTTGTTCAGTATGAGTTTTTGCTTTTTGCATACAATTAAAGTGGGCTAGTACTGGCCTATTTTTTTTCCAACTTTTCATAAGATGTCGGACTTAATTTAAATAGTGCTAATTCTGCTCTATTTGCTCCAAGAACTGATATCTGCCCTCAACATCACTATTATTCCACATGCGACGCAGGAAGTCCATTGTTTGTCAAATTCTTCTAGAGTTTTCATCTATGGCCTACATTTTTCCATCTTTATTGTTCAGTTCATTGCTGTTTCTGTGGAGATGGTTAAAGCTTGCTCTATATTGTTGCTTTAAAAAAAGATGTCCCATTGCCCTTAGATAGAAAGCACTTTTCTATCCAGTTCAGGATCTCAAACCATGTTCATAGTGCCCCTTTGGATCACTTCCACTGCCATTCTCATTACCTGCTCTTGTCTTGTGCTTAGACCATAGCCACTGATCAGGATAATGTGTTAGTAGCATATTGGCACGTACACTCTCACAAACATACTTTCTAGATCTACTTTCCCTTTTTAGCCTTTATGTGAGAAAACAGGGCTGATTGCAGAGGCCCCATAACTTTTTGCCCCCATTTTCCTCTTTTTGCTGGTGTTTTCCTGACTTTGATGGTGCCCTGGGTACTGCTAACCAGTCCCAGGGCCTGTGCTCTGTGTAAAATGGATATGCAAATTAGGCTAATTATAATTGGCTAAGTTACCCTACCTATAAGTCCCTAGTATATGGTAGGGCATGTAGGTTTAGGGACCACAGCATAGGTGGTGCACACCTAGGTGCACTGCTGAGGTGCCCAGTGTCATTTTAAAAGCAAGCCTGCCTTGCTGGCTGCTTTTAAATTAAAGTTATATGCAAATTCGACTTTGGAATTAAAGGTACTTCCAAAGTCTTAAACTACCTTATTTTTACATATAAGTCACCCCTAAGGTGTGCCCTATGTGCCCCTAGGGCTGGGTGCCATGTAACTATAAGCAGGGACTTTATAAAAATAGATTTATAAGCCCTGGTGAGGTAAAAACAGCCAAATTCGTTTTTCCCTCATTGAAGTAAATGGCCTTCATAGGCTAGAATGGGCAGACTTTATTTTAAATTTTAAAGTCTCCTTAAATGTTACATACCAAGAATTTGGTATCAAATTAATTGTTGTAATAAATCCCACAACTTCCAGTTGTTGGATTTAATATAACTAGTGCAGGTAAAAAGTTTAGACTTTACCTAAAAAGTTGCCAATTTCAGCTCTGCATTGTTTTTGCTGCTGTGCTCTGATTGGCCAGCCTGCAGCAGCTTCTGCCAGGCTGCCTTGATGAGGTGTGAAGTGGCCAGGCTTCACACAAAGGAATGTGCTTGGGGGAGAGAATCTCTCCTCAGCAGATGGTGAGGCAGGAAGGGGAAGGGATGCCAAACTGGTCTTCAAAGGCAGAGAAGGACATTTGCAGCACCCAGCAACACCCCCACATCCTGCAACCCCAGACAGCTAGGTGCCCCCTTGATTAGATTAGGAGAGGGCAGGAGAGGGGTGTGTTTATGATTTTTAGCCACACCAGTGGGTGGGCTCAGCCAGATGTAACCTCCAAATATCAGATTCATCCATGTTGGATTTTTAGAGACTGTTGCCTTCTGGGATGGATTTTTGCCACACTTCCCAGGAAGTGGTCATCACAGGGGGACGACCCTGTCCCTGATTGGAGAACCAGGGCCCCCCTGCTTTTCACCCAGGAGCAAGGATAAAACTGGCAGACCTGCACCCACACCTCAGATCCCCTCCAGAATTCAACAAGAAAGGAACTAAAGAAGAAGAAGGACTGCCCTGCTGGACCCCTGGCCTGCACCTGGACCCTGCACTCAGAAGGACTGCACCAGCTGCACACTTGGGCTTCACCACAAGAAGGACTTTGCCTGGCTTCAACTGGTTCAAGGAGGGACTCCCTGTTTGCTACAGGTGAAAAATTGCTAAACCAGAGTCCCCTGCACCAACTCCTGAAGAAAGCGACCAGCTGACCACTGTCCAGTGGCCAAAAAGGAGTTTGCGCCAGGTGCATTCTGGGAGTCCGCACCCCCCAAGGACCATCACAGAACTTCTGGACCCTTGGGGTGAGCTGTGGACCCCAAAAGAACCTTAAAAGAACATCTGGGTGAAGCCCCAGAAGTTTGGAAAAGATTTGAGAATTTTTGGAAAAAAGCTCCAGAGAGGGACCGACCCGCCGCGGAAATTCTAGCCGGCTTGCCTCAACCGCGACCCGGCCTGACTTCGTGGTTCGTCCCGGTAAAGAAAAACATCCAAAAAAGAGACTAAGTCCGAACGTAAAAAGTTGACCGGGACCTCCCAGCCATCGTATCCGAGAAGGGCTCCATGGACGTCGGATCAAGATCCAGGTTTACCCCGGTCGAAGGATTTTCATCTCGAAAAAACGACTAAGTCCGAAGGTAAAAGTCTCCACCGAGGAAACCCACATCGCGTATCCGGACAAGGGCTCCAGGAGGTCGGATTCAACTGGCAGGTTTGTCCCGGTGAAGAAAAACTTCAAAATAAAGACTAAGTCAGAAGGTAACTTTTTAACCGAGGCCTCCCGCGACCTGTAGCCGAGCAGGGCTCCATCGCGGTCGGCCTGAAAGTTTGACTTTGCCCCGGTCGAGGTGCAACCAGATGACCCGATTGGCGCTTTTTGTTTCTAAGCGCTAGAAAAGTAATAATTCTTTAAAAATTCATATCTCCGGTTCCCCTGAACCGATTTTAATCGTTTTTGTGTCATTTTAAAGATAAAAATATAAACTATTTTTATAAATTGGTTTTGGATTTTTAAACTGTTTCCTGTGTTTTATTTAATTACTGTTTTGTGATATTTGAATGCTTTACACTTTGTCTCCTAAGTTAAGCCTTGACGCTCGTTGCCAAGCTACCAAGGGTTGAGCTGGGATTAATTTACTGAGACCTAACTGTACCTATGTGGAGGTTAGTGGCTTGTTGCTAGGTGTAGGCACCTACCTGCCCTACCAATAACCCATTTTCCAACATACCCATCCATATGTTTGCTGTATAAAGTAGTTACTACAGCCATTCGAAATTATGTTAAGGCCAAAAACTGTACAGGAAGTTCTCATGTCTCATAAGAATTGGTTTGTGAGTAGATTATGCTTAGGTCCTTGTTTCTTATGTTTCTCTAAGATCTGGTGGGAAGATTTAGGGCCCTAACATTAAGTGAGAGGAATGTAAATTATGCTTTATTTTAACAAGATTTCTGATGTTTTACCTTTTGCTCACTAGCCTTCTTCGGTGTGTTGCAGAAAAACACTGCTTTAACAAATGGCATTCACTAATGATCAACCAGGCCTTAAAATGATCTTCATGTGGAGCATCACTGGAGTACCCTGGAGAACGGGAATGCAGACGTCTTCCCTAATCAACAAGATCAAAACTATGTACTTTAATTCTAATCCCTCTAAGTAACTGCTCAGCAATATCGCTGAGTCAACATGTTCCTCTTGCCCGCACCTTCCCCCCTTCGTATTTGAGAAATTCCCCCTTAACCATTAACACTCTTAACCCTCCCACAGCAACATTTACTGAATATTCATTGCATGCAATATCAGACGAGCTATACTTAATGCCTTGTGAATGATCCTTTCATGAGAGCTGCTGAGGTGATAGATGAAATACCATCCTGTCATTATGTTTCCAGTAGCTTCTCCACTGTAGTGATCTCTGTGTCCCTGTCTCTTTGCTCCTTCTTTGGTGAGATGATCCTATTCAGTATGGTCAGTTTATTAATCCAAAAACACAGTGGGGGTCATTCCGACCCCGGCGGGCGGCGGGCGCCGCCCGCCGGGCGGAGACCGCCAAAAGACCGCACCGCGGTCAAATGACCGCGGCGGTCATTCTGATTTTCCCGCTGGGCCGGCGGGCGATCTCCAAAAGATCGCCCGCCGGCCCAGCGGGAAAGCCCCTGCAAAGAAGAAGACGGCTCCGAATGGAGCCGCGGGTTTGCAGGGGTGCGACGGGTGCAGTGGCACCCATCGCGATTTTCAGTGTCTGCAGAGCAGACACTGAAAATCTTTGTGGGGCCCTGTTAGGGGGCCCCTGCACTGCCCATGCCAGTGGCCCCATGACACCCGTTCCCACCATCCTGTTGCTGGCGGTAAAAGGGTCGGAAGCAGCGCCATGGAGGATTCCCTGGGCCAGGGGTAAACCGGCGGGAAACCGCCGGTTCCCCTTTTCTGACCGTGGCTTTACCGCCGCGGTCAGAATGGCCCAGGAAGCACCACCAGCCTGTTGGCGGTGCTTCCGCGGTCGTTGGCCCTGGCGGTCGGTGACCGCCAGGGTCAGAATGACCCCCAGTGTCTTGTTCATTTTGTTTTAGTGACTGAGCTTTTTGACCTCGAAGACCTGCCAAACAAAGTGTAATTTGAAGGGCTGAAGCTATCCATACCAGATTTCCTGGGTCACCAGAAGAAGGTATCTTCCAGGCAAGAATGTTGTTGCTGAAAAACTTGAAATTGGGATATTTGGATATCATACTACAGGAAGTGGAAGCTTTGTTTGGAATCTTGCACTGTTCTTTCCATAAGGAAGAAGCTAGCCAGCTTCCCCACAATGTAATGTGGGCATGTGTTTTGATCTATACACACCCTGGGACCAATTCACAAAAGGTCTCCATACTCATGGCAGAGGCCCCACAGTCTTGACGGGGGGGCCGCAGTAGTGGTTCTCTAGTACCTACCTTAGATGTGACTTATATTCATTAAAGTGTGAGTTCAAGGCGTTTTCTCAAGGTGGTTATATTGCCAAGTCTATTCGCACTTTAAAACTGCATTCAGGCTGCAATAGCAGACCTAGGACATGTTTTGCGAGGCTACATAAGTGAATGGCACAATAAATGGCCACTAGTAGCATTTAATTTATAGGCCCTGGCTATATGGTATACCCCTCTACAAGGGATACTGTAGAGTGAGCAGAATTAAATATTTTACCAGTTTTAAAGGCTAGAGCACTTTGGCACTAGTTAGCCGTGGTAACGTCCACAGAGTCCTAGAGCCAACGTAGGCCTTGAGCCCAACATGTAATCGGTACCACTTGGAGGGATGGGTTCTAATATGATTTATTGGCTAGGTATGGATACCTAGAGATCGAAAATATGTGATAGCATGTCATAGCACTTTGCCTTTTGTGAGTTACCACTCCACTCTCAAAATACCTTGATGTAAATGGAAATGTTTTCATAATTTTTATAATTGTGAATTTTATTATTATAAATTATAAAGACGGTGAATGTGATCATACAAATTGATAGTAATTATAATAGTAATTATGATTACATTAAATAAAGTAGAATGTATACATGTTTTAATTAGTTTCTTTTTCCAGAGCTTGGGGTAAATGACTGTGCAGCATCATGAAAAAGACTGAAACAAGCACATCCTGTCCCTATGATTCCCAGTGTAAAAATAATTCATGGTCAAATGTCCAACATGCTGGCAAGCCGGCAGGACTACTTATCATGGAAAACGTTGTTACAGGCAGCTCAAGTAAGGAATCACATTCACTGTTTGACATTGCGAGAAATGTAGAAATCAACACGGTTCCTCAAGTATTTTACCACAGGAAGTGCAGGAGCCTGTTTACTATGAAGAGAGGTTTACAGACTACTAAGTGAAAAGTTGAAGCAAGTGTCAGTGTTGATGCTGGAACAAGGGAGTGCACGAGTAAACACTTAAACAGATGAATCTCATTTAAGTCAAACGTGTATGCTGAAGAATGTATATTTTGTGGAAAGATAAAATGCTACAAGGGAACATCAACACTTGACAAATTAATCAAGGCCACAGAGCTTAGAGTTGACAAAAAGCTTTGAGAGTGTGCAACCATTAATTGTGATTCAAAGATCTTAGCAGTTTGTAGTAGGGACATAGTGGCTGCAGAAGCTCCTTATTATGACTCTTAGGAACTATACACAGGGGTTTAAGCAAAGGAGGAAGATCATGCATCTAGCATTCAAACCGATGTTAATAACTTTGCAAAAGACCTATGCCAATAGAGATTAGACAACCTCTTGCAGAATGCTGCCTTTGCCGAAGTAAAACAGCTCTGGGATGAATTACTGGAAAATCACAATCAAGATCTCTCTGCATTTTGGATGTTGTATGTGGATATTGCTGAAAATGTCTTGTTGGCTCTGCTGTGATCTGCTTGAGAAGGAAATTGTCATTTACATCTTATCACCATACACTCTATGATCCCATGGTGTTTTGCATATGACAGGATGAGCTACGCTAGATATCTTTCTGTAGACTATGCTGAAATGACATTACTTGCAGTGAAACATCAAGAGATATACCACAACTCCATTAACATATGCTTTTCAGTTCAACTGTCAGTGTTAATCCATTTGGATGAATTCCGGTCGATCAAGCAATAGAGGTAACAGTCAACAAAGACACACAGACTCCGGGTGGTATGACACGGTTCAACCTAAAGGTGGGTGCCGTGAAAAGATATTATATGATGGCTGAACACAAAAGCACCTTTTTTGGTCAGATAAGGGCAATAGTTTGTAACAACAGATCGGATCTTACTCACGCAGACACAAACTGAAAAAGACAATGATACGGTTACGAGAGCTGTTAGTCTGGTTCAAAGCTGGATAAACCCATTTGTTGGGCCACATGATCTCATTAGTCTCTCCCCTGCAAAAAAGGCATCTGAAGACATAGGCCCTCATTACAACCCACATTTACAAAACACAACTACATTGGACAATTCGAAATACACACACCTGATACACATACACACACCACACCCACACACCCAATCCAATATAAAGCACACACCCACATTACCCACAAACCCTTACAACCAAAAATCTGAAAGAAGGCCAGAGAGAGAGATTAGCTAACACAACACTAGCATCCACAGACACACAGCACCATCACCTATACAACATCCATGCACCTCAAACAACACACACCAACACACACCATCACACATCACAACAGACAGCACCTCACACATCACCCACACCACATCATGGCAACTCAAAGACACCCAAGGTTTTCTGAGGAGGAGCTCAGGGTCATGGTGGAGGAAATCATCCGGGTAGAGCCACAGCTATTCGGATCACAGGTGCAGCAGACATCCATTGCTAGGAAGATGGAGCTATGGCAGAGAATTGTCAACAGGGTCAACACAGTGGGACAGCACCCAAGAACACAGGATGACATCAGGAAGAGGTGGAACGACCTAAGGGGGAAGGTACGTTCCGTGGTATCCAGATACCAGATTGCTGTACAGAGGACTGGCGGTGGACCCCCCACCTTCTCCCCCACAACTAACAACATGGGAGGAGCAAGTCTTGGAGATCAAGCATCCTGAGGGCCTTGCAAGAGTAGCTGGAGGACTGGACTCTGGTAAGTCATATCTTTACTGCCATATCCCCCCACCCCACCTGCAAGCCATCACATCCTCCCACTCGTACCCTCACCCACATCACTCCATCAACTCCATGTGTCCCACAATCACAACCCACACATCTCAATACCAAGGCCCTGCATGCAACACCTATGCATGGACCACCGTCACCAAAGCATGGCCAATACAGAAACCCACACAGACCCCAAACCAACTATCGCAAAAGGGTTAACACAATGACGCAAGCACCGTAGTAGAGGGTACCGCACCCAATGCACAAGATGGCACACACAGATACTAAAATTATGCATTTTCACTCCAACAGGACCCATACCCAACGTCACCGGAAAGGAGGTGCCAGACATATCCAGTCCCCCCACAGAAGAGGCCCACAGTGATGACAGCAGCTCTGCACGCCTGGGTCAAGATGACCAGCCCGGCCCATCAGGGACCTCGGGAGAGTCGGTTCCCCTGACACAGTCACAAACCACCACAGACCCTCCCCCCTCAGGAAACACCACCACAGCACCCACCCAGCGGGCCCATCCCTCTGTCCCCAGGACACGTCAATCAGCAGTGTGTCCCCAGGACATGTCAATCAGCAGTGTGTCCACCACTACAGAGAACCCAGGCAAACCCACCAACCCAAGACAATCAGGGACCTGGGATCAGTGGCAGTGGGCACACGGTTCAGGGGACAGAGGCACAGGATAACAGGGAACCTAGGAGGACTGCTGTGCGACAGGGGGAGGACAGGCTCTGGAAGTATTGCATGATGATGTTATTTCGGTTGTCTACATCTTCTTTTTTTGCCTCCTCTTCTTCACTATCCACAGGCTCCACAGCTGCCCCAAGACCGACATCAGGCCCATCCTCCTGCAGAAAAGGCACCTGACGTCGCAAAGCCAGGTTGTGCAACATACAGAAGGCCACGATGATATGGCACATGGAGGCACCGGAATCTGGCCTTCAGGAGGCCAAAGGTGTGCTCTATAATCCTCCTAATTCGCCCATGTGCCTCATTGTAGCGTTCCTCTGCCCTTGTCCTGGGATTCCTCACTGGGGTCAGTAGCCATGACAGGTTGGGGTGACCAGAGTCACCTGCAAATATCGAGGGACAACAGTTAGACATCCTCCAAACATTAGGGAATCTCCCATACCCAGACACCAAATGGAACTGTGTGGGGACTATAGGCTCACCCATTAGCGACACACGGTGCCTCTGGAGTTGCCCCATCACGTACGGGATTCTGCTTTTTCTCAAAATGTAAGCATCATGCACTGAGCCTGGATATTTGGCATTCACATTGGAGATGTACTGGTCTGCCAAACACACCATCTGCACATTCATAGAATGATAGCTTTTCCGGTTTCTGTACACCTTTTCATTCCTGTGGGGGGGACAAATGCCACTTGTCTACCATCAATGGCACCAATGATGTTGGGGATATGTCCCAGGGCATAAATGTCACCTTTCACTGTGGGCATATCGTCCACTTGAGGGAAAACGATGTAGCTGCGCATGTGTTTCAGCAGGGCAGACAACACTCTGGACAACATGTTAAAGAACAATGATTGAGACATCCCTGATGCCATGGCCACTGTTGTTTGAAAAGACCCACTTGCCAGGAAATGGAGTACAGACAGAACCTGCACTAGAGGGGGGATTCCTGTGGGATGGCGGATAGCTGAAATCAGGTCTGGCTCCAACTGGACACACATTTCTTGGATTGTTGCACAATCAAGTCTGTAAGTGATAATGATGTGTCTGTTTTCAATAGTCGACAGGTCCACCAGGGGTCTGTACACCTGAGGATGTCGCCATCTCATCACCTGCCCCAGAGGACGTGCCCTATGGAGAACGGTGAGCAGAGGGTCATACAATACTTAGGTATCACA